>NC_082662.1:100512434-100822434 GCF_025265405.1 Mesoplodon densirostris | reverse complement strand
CATGATTGGATTGGGGTATTTTTTGAGCCTCCTTGTGGGAACCTGCCAACTGTTCAGAGTAGGACAACCTCCCAAAAGCAGGGAAAACTATCCTCAAGGCCCCTTATTCCTGGGGCCTCAGCCCACCATACCATATTAAGGCCCACTTGCTTCCCGGGCCAGCCTTCTCATAAATGTGCCCACCAAGTTTGTCAACATTCAGACCCCCTCTTCAGCAGCAGAAAGCACCCTGTGTTGTGACCTGTCAGGCAGGAAGGAAGGATGGTACTGTGGGAGGTCCAGGGGTCTGGGTCTGTGCTTTCTTCACCTCAGCTCCCTCATCCTTTGGATGAAGAGAATTCACGTGCCCTGTCCCTTCCCAAGGTCATTAAATGATATATAAGACTTTATATCCCAGAGGCCTTTATGAAGAGAAATGCCAGTAGGAGGGCTCTTTTCTTCCCTCTCCTGCAGGGACCTCCCCAGCCCTCCACCTGTGTGAGCGTCTGCGGCCTCAGAGGCAAGCAGGCATTTTCTCACAACCCCCCCTCCTACCAGGCTAGACCCCATCACATGGCCTCAGTTCTGCTCTGTCATCGTTTGAATTAACAATAACAGTGAACATTTACTGAGCATTTCTTAGGTGCCAGGAGCTATTCTAAGCACTCTGCATGGATTAACTCAATCATGACAACTTCCCTAGGAAGTGGGTACTTTTATGTAGATGAGTGTGCAGTCTGTGAATAAAGACAGTGTTGCTTCTTCATTTCCAGTCTAGATGCTTTTATGTTTCTTGTTCTTGCCTTATTGAACCAGCTTGGACTTTCAGTACAATGTTGAATGAAATGTTGAATAGAAATGGTGAAAGCAGACATCCTTGCCTTGTTACCAGTCTAAGGACATCCAGTCTTCCACAGTAAGACCAGGATCTGGTCTTTTCACTGATAGGTATGAGGTTACTGTAGGTTTTTTATAGATGCCTTTTTTCCAGTTGAGGACATCTGCTGAGAGTTTTTTAAAAATCATAAGTTGGTATTATATTATGTTAAAAGACCTTTATGTATCTATTGAGATGATCATATGGGCTTCCTTTTTTGTATATTGATATGGTGAATTATACACTGAAGAGTTTGTGTAGAATTGATATTATTTCTTTCCTAAATATTTGGTAGAATTTATCAGTGAAGCCATCTGTACCTGAAATTTTATTTGTGGAAATATTTCAAACTAAGAATTCAATTTATTTAATAGATATAAGGCTATTCAGGTTATCTGTTTCTTTTTGGGAGTTTGATAGTTGATGTCCTTCAAGGAATTTCTCCATTTCATCTAAATTTTAAAATTTTTTGTCATGAAGTCATTTATAATATTATCTTTTTGAAGTGTATAGAATCTGTAGTAAAATTCAATCTTTTGTGCCTGATCTTGGTGACTTCTTTTTTTTCTTGATCAGAATGATAGTTTTTCAATTATATTCATCTTTATAAAGAAAGAGCTTTTGGTTTCATTGAATCTATTTTTGCTTTTGTTTTGTACTTTATTGATTTATGTTCTTTTCTTTTTTGTTTCTTTCCTTCTGTTTACTGTGCTTTTAATTGTCTTTTGTTCCCTAGTTTCTTACGTGGAAACTTAGAGTATTGATATGAGACTTTTCTCTTTTTTTTTCAGTATAAACATTTAATGCTATAAATTTCCCTTTAAGCACTGCTTTCGCTACTACATACCACTAAGTTTGGTATGTTGTGTTCATTTTTATTCAGTTCAGAATTTTATAATTTCCCTTGTGATTTTTTTTCTTTGGCCTATGGGTTATTTAGAAGTGCACTGTTTAATCTCCTACTATTTGAAGATTTTTCAGATATCTTTTTTTAAAGTTTCTAGTTTAATTCTATTATGGCCAAAGAAAAGACTTTATATTATTTCAATATATTACAATATACTGAGACTTCTTTTGTGGCCCAGAATATGGTCTGTCTTGGTAAGTTATTTATATGCCCCTGAAGGAAGTGTATATTGTGCTGTTGTTGGGTGGAGTGCTCTAATTATGCCAGGTCAAGAAGGTTGATGGGATTGAGTGTTTTATATTCCTACTGATTTTGTCTATTTTTTCTATCAATTGCTGAGAAAAGAATGTTTGAACTTCCAATTATAGTTGTGGATTTGTCTATTTCTCCTTTTACATATCACGTTTTGCTTATATCATATATTTTGAAGCTCTATTAATAGGTACATATACATTTAGGGTTGTTATATCCTTTTTATGAGTTTACTCCTTTATCATTATAAAGTATCCCTCTTTATCTCTGGTAAGAGTCCTTGTTCTAAAGTCTACTTTGGGTGATGTCATCACCCCAATTTGTTTTGATCAATGTTTGCTTGGTATATCTTTTTCTATCCTTTTACCTTTAACCTACCTGTGTCTTTGTATTTAAAGTTTGTTTCTTATAGATAGCATACAGTCAAGTCTCGCTTTTTTAAATCCAATATGACAATCTCTGCTTTTTAATCAAAGTTTGTAGAACCTTTTTATTTAATTTAATTATTGATTTGGTTGAATTTAAATCTACTATCTTGCTATTTATTTTCTAATTGTCCCATCAGTACTTCGTTTCTGTTTTCTTCTTTCTCTGCCTTATTATGTATTAATTGCGTATTTTTATGATTCCATTTCATCTCCATTGTTGGCTTACTAGCTATATCTCTGTTTTATTTTTAGTGATTGCTCTATGATTTACAATGTATTTTATTGTAAATATAAATATATTTCATTGATTTTAACGTATCAAAGTCTATCTTCAAATAATATACCACTTCACATATAGTGTAAAGAGTTTTATGGCTATGTATTCTATTTTCTGATTCTTGTCCTTTGTGATATCATTGCCATACATTTTATTTCTACATTATATAAACCCCATAATACAGTGAAAAACGTTTGCTCTAAACAGTCAATATTTTTAAAGAGATTTCAAAATGAGTAAAAATGTATTTCAATTTACTCACATATCTACTATTCTCAGTGCTTTTCATTCCCTTGGGCAGATCCAGATTTCCTTCTAGTATCATTTTCTTTTATCCTGGGGAGCTTCCTTTAACATTTCTTATAGGCAGGACTGCTGGCAATGAATTATCTCAGCTTTAATCTGAAAAAGTGTTCTGCTTTCATTTTTGAAAGATATTTTTGCTGAATATAGAATTCTAGGTTGACAGTTTTTCCCTTCAGTGCTTACAGCTGTCACTGTCTTCCAGTTTGCATCTTTATGACAAGAGGTCTGCCACTTTGCCTTTGTTCTTCTGTGTATAATGTTCTTTTTCCATTGGCTGCTTTTAGGATTTTCTCTTTATCACTGGTTTTTAGCAATTTGGTTATGCTGTGCCTTGGTGTAGTTTTTTTGTTTGTTTATTGGTTTTTTACATTTACTCTGCTTTGAGTTCAGTGAGCCTCTTGGATCTGTGGATTTATAGGTTTCATGAAATTTTGAAAAATTTTAACCATTTCTTCAAATATTTTTTCTGTGCTCCCTTTCTTTTTGGAGGGATTCCATTTACACACATGTTAGGTCACTTGCTGCTGTCCTATAGGTCACTGATGTTATGTTCATTTTTTTTTCAGTCCTTTTTCTCTCTTTGCTTTATTTTGGATATTTCCTATTGCTATATCTTCAAATTCACTGACTTTCTGATGTGTCTGGCTGGCTATTAATCTCATTAATATATTTTTCATTTCAGTATTGTATGTTTTCATTTCTAGAACTTTCATTTGGATTATTTTTATATCTTCCAATTCTATCCTCAACACATTCATATTTTCTTATATATTCCTAAGCATATGTAGTATATTTGTTAGAGTAGTTTTAATATTCTTCTATACTATTTCATCATCTCTGCCATTTCTGAGTCATTTTCTACTGATCAGTTTTTCTCCTGGTTATTGGTCATTTTTTCTGCCTTTTCGGTTGCCTTGGGTTTTTTTTTTTTTTGTTCATTTGTTTAACTAGATGCCAAACACTGTGAACTTTACTTTGTTGGGTGATGATTTTTTTTCTTTTTTCATTCCTTTAAATAGTGTTGAACTTTGTTCTGGCATAAAGTTTAGTTACTTGGGATCAGTTTGACCCTTCCAAGGCTTGTTTTTTAAGCTCTCTTAGGATGAGTCTGGAGCTCACTACTTTCTGTCAGGACACTACCTGACACCTTGTGCATTTATTATAAGGTCTGTTTACTCTGGCTTATGGGAACATGAACACTACCCAGCCCCATTTAGCTCTGGAAATTGTTTGGCCTGATTCTTCACGATGGTTCTTTCCCCAGCCTCATGGAGTTTCATTCCTTGCCTGTGCTAATTAGTATTTAGCCAAAGATTTAAAAGGATCCTTTTCAGCTCTCCAGAACTCTTTCTGATGTTCTTCTCTGAACATTCTAGCTGCCTCAGTCTCCTCGGAGTCTAAGAGACTGTCCTCTGTTTGGATTCCCATTCCCTGTGCTGCAGCCTAGGAACTGAGTTCAGGCAGTAAGGTGGGGAAATTGTAGCCCTCTCCCCACCCCCATTTGGTTCCTTTCTCTCAGGGAATCCTGTACTGCTTGTTGTCCAATGTCTGGAATTATTTGCTTCATACAGTTTATATGATTTTCTAGTTGTTTTAAACAGGAAGGTAAATCCAGTCGCTGTTACTGTATCATGGCTGGAAGCACAAGTGGCAGTATGTAGCTTCATTATGCTTATTTTAAAGATAAGGACTATGGTTACCGAAGGGGAAAGATGGAGGGAAGGGATAAATTAGGAGTTTGGGATTAACATATACACACTACTATACATAAAATAGATAATCACAGCAAGGACCTACTGTATAGCACAGGAAACTTTACTCAGTATTCTGTAATAACCAATATGGGAAAAGAATGGATATATGTATATGTATCACCAAATCACTTTGCTGCATACCTGAAACTAGCACAATGCTGTAAATCAGCTCCACTCCAATATAAAATAAAAATTAAATTTAAAAAAAGATAAGAAAACTGAGGCACAGAGATATTTAACAACTTGCCCAAGATAACATTATTCTTAGGTGGCGGAGACCAGATTTGAGTCCTGGTCAGCAGTCTCCACTAAACTATCAGCTCCTTGGGGGTCAGGGAGCTTGCCTGTCTCGTTCACTGCTGTGTACTAGGCACCTAGCACAGCACCTGGTACACAGTGTTGGTACTCAGTAGATGCTGTTAAATAAAGTGAATAATTGATTGACCAATCTGGGACTGAATGAAGCATTTCCCAGGAAGGAGAGAGAAGTTACTTTCTCTTATAATATACCCGGGTTGTGTTTATGGAATACCACCTGAATGGGCATACTGATGATCATGTCCTGAGGTCTCCAAGCCTCAACAAGTACTTCTTCACCTACCCTTGCATGCACCTTGCATATACTCCTGTGTGTAAGCAGCAGCTGCTGCTCAAATCTTCTGTCTGGCTTCTGCATGGAAACATATCATTTTAATCATGCACTTTCAAGCCAGAAAGCCAATCTGCATTTTAAAAAATCAAATTCCTTTCCCCAGTGGTGGCCATGCACAAGAGTTGGCCTCTTTTTTGCTGTTGTCCAGCGTGGAAATCCTGGACAAGTAGGAGCCCATCTTGGTCTGAGTTAGGCCACATAAAGAGAAAAGAAGTTCATCTGGCATAGCATACCTTCCTCCAAATACCCTGTTCCTTACCCTACATTTTTTGGGAAAGCGGAAGAAAGAGAGCCAGAATTCTCTCTCCGTGGTCCCCTTATCCAGACTCAGGTCTGTTTCGGATGACGGCAGAGCAATTGATTGAAAGTTATATGCCCATTTCTACATCCGCATAATTTTGCATATTTATTTTATGGCCAAATAAACTCATTTGGATTATCTCTCTCCCTCTCTCTCCCTCCTGCTTTTGCTTTTGTTGTGTCATAAAAGTCTGGCTCAGCCCGGAAAAATGACCAGTTCTTCTGGTCTTTGTTTCTACAGGGGAAATGGGTTCTTCTCAGAAGACCTCTAGGCTGGTCCTGATCCAACCTCCTAGAATTCACTCTTTTGCTCCATAACCCCAGCACTGGGGCCTGGGTGATGTCCTGGTCAGCTGAGGTCTGTGCCCAGCTGGGGCATATGGAGGAAGCGGAAGGGGTAGGAGACTGCTCGTCAGGAAGTTTTCAAGTGGGCAGGTTGTCGGTCTGCCCTGCAGACGAGTGTATCCCCGGGGACCAAGCTGCTGTCACTGTGGGTAATTGGATTCCTGCTCCCCGGCAGGACAGGCTCCAGTAACCTTTAGGATTAATTGCTCCAGTCGACCTCAGCTGCCTCCTCCGGCTGGCTGTCTTTGCCAGTCTTGATCAGAAAGCTCCAGGGGCTCAGTGTTGGGCCCTGGGCATTGGGACAGGAGTATGAGCCAGACACTTCTTGATCTGAGGCTTGAGAGATTTCCTACGAACACTAGCAGTGGCATCCGTGGAGGATGCTGTGCTTCACCCTTAAAGCAAGGTCCGTTCCTTATCATAGACCTTCCCAAGTGGAGCTAAAGGAACTCTTCAGTTGATGGTATGAAGTCAACAATCATTCTAAAGAGGAACACCAAGCTGTCAGCCTCCTCTCTTCCCAGGAGAAAATGACAATGGCTCTCTCCCCCCTAGGGGGCTAAAGAGGGTTTGGAAGCTTCTTTGAAAGCCTAGCCTAGTGAAAAGCTGTGGCTGTGGTTCGTGGGTCACTGAAAATTCATCCTGCTGTGCTTATTCACCAGAACCTAGAATGTAAGGTAGAGAGACAGGAGACACTGCAGTGGCCGCATCTTTGATGGCACTGAGCATCTGTGAGTACTCATAAAAACAATGGCTAACATGTATTGGATACTTAGCCCTGCATTACCGCATTTAATCCTCACAATGACTCTGTTTCTCCCCATCTGGTAAAGGAGAAAACAAGGCTGAGAGATGTTAACAGCAGAGAGGCCACACAGCTGCTCACTGGCAGATCCTTCAAAGCAGTGTGTCTGTTACCGGAGCCAGCACTTCACCCACTCTCGTCTTCGGAGGTCTTGACAATAGGACTTTTCCTTTTCTTTCTGGGGTTGGTGGTGGTGGTTGGCAGTGACCATGGTGTCACTAAGGTTCTGTAATCTTCCATGCACCTTGATGCAGAAAAGATTTTGCCTCCATGTATTTTTCATACAAACACGGGACAGTTACATTGAAGGGCCTTTTGCTTTTCTCAGTACTGTTCGCTAGTTCTATCTCCCTTCTCACACTGATCAGTAATCCATCAATCGGCAAGTGCACATTAACATGGACGCAACGTGCCTCAGTCGATGAGGGGGGTCCAGCACTGTGCCCCATCAGTAGGGTCCTCGTACACTAACCTTTTCCCGCGAGGCTCCTGCAGTTGGCAATGACAGTGTGTCATTATGAGACTTTCCTGGAAAGCCTGATTGGCCAGTCATTTGTTTCCACTGCCACCTCCCCACCCCCAGATGGCAATGGATGTTGCCATGACAACATAATGGGAAGCAATCATGCCTATTGTGGGGCAGGAATGTTGACTTGCATGAAAGAGCATGTGTGGGGCTGGGGAGAAGATAAGAGAAACATAGACCTGCTTGTGCCCAGAAAACAAGAAGTTAATTCAGAATTGAGGAGCCTGCCTTCTGAATGTTCAGTCCCCACCTGATGCCTGTGGAAACTTTATTACTTGCCAGGTCACATTATTTGCCTACTGACAGAGTCTTACCCAAAAAAGGCATAGGACCAGTGCTTTAGATTCATTTTGAACCAAAACTTCACCTCAGGGATGAGAAACTCCTTGTTGCTCTAGTTTTTTAAAAAATTCCTTTCTTGTCTTTCCTGCTTCCTTTCCTTTTCTGCACACACAACAGCACAACCTCCAAAAAGCTGGGAAAGCAATGGGTGCCATTTCCATCACATAGGAGAAGAGCTCTGATTTCTTTATTTTTGAGGCAAAAAAAAAAAAAAAGGTTTTGAATTAAGTCAAAGACTCAAGCAAAACCACTGTCAAATCAGAGAGTCACTGGAAGAAGGGAGCGAGCTGAAGTTGGGTGGGTGCTGGGAAGCCTGGGCAGGAGGCAGGAAAGAGCAAATGGGGGAGGGGACAGTGGGGACGATGGGAGCCGGACTCAGAGCCAGAAGACCTAACTTGGAGTTTCAGTTCTGCTGTGACCGTTGGTGTGGTTAAGAGTAAGTGTTCTAGAGTCTAACTCCCAGGTTCCATCCCTGGGTCTGACACTTACCAGCTTACCAGTGTAAACTTGGGCAGGTTAACCTAATACTTGTGTCAGTCTGGGCTGAAAGAGGATAGATGAGCTAACTAGGGACACGCCATGAGGGCTAGCTGTTAATTTTACTGTGCAATGTGAACAAGTTATCTTACCTCTCTGAGCCTTGATTTACTCATTAGTAAAATGGGAATTATTTTTACCTCACAGGCAAATATTTGTGAGGATTGTGTAAGTTAATATGTCATAGAGTGCCTAGCCGCTGCCTTCCACACATGCAGTAGGTGCTAAATAAATGTCAGTCAAACCTTGATCTATGATTCTAAAGGAAGAAGGGAGGAGACAAGACCTTAAAACTCTCCACCATGCATTCTTCTATCCCATCTCACACAAACATATACCTTTCAAATGCCTGTGGCAGGCAATTCTTCATTTTCTCCTCCTGAATCATCAAATATTTGCAGAGTGCTGAACTGCGCTGGGTGCTGTGGAGAGTCTGAAAGTGCAGAGAGAGCGTCCTGCCTCAAGGTGCTTTACCTTGCGGGAGGAGAGTGCCAACAGCTGAGGGAAAAGAAACAGTGCAGTAAGACAGTGCCGTGTGCACTGTGAGCTGCAGAATCCCCTGCACCGGGAGCAGTGCACAGTCCATGGTAGGCATTCTATGTGCGGAATAAATGAACAAGTGAATTTTAAGTAAAATGATAATGAAATACTAAGACAGGCAATGTGTGCTGGAGACATTACAGAGGGACAGAATCCAGTGAGTGCTAGAGTGGTTAGTAAGGTGCGTAGAGGAGCTAGCATGTGAGCAGGGTGGACGGAACACCTCTGCTTGCTTGTCTTCATCAGGGCCCGGCGTCTGAGCTCTGGGGCCCCAGAGGGCAGGGATCCAAAGCTCTCCCTCCCACCGCTGCCCCCCCAGTCCACTGGCCTGCCCTGAGCCCCGTTGGGTGTCGCTTACCCTTGCCGTGCCCATGCATATGTGCACATTGGAGGAATACAAAGGACATATACTGGTTATCTACTGCGGCAGATCAAAGGACCCCAAAACTTAGCTACTTAGAACAACAAACATGTATTATCTCACACGCTCTGTGGGCTGAGGATCCAGATATGGCTTAGTTGGGTGCCTCTGGCTCCAGGACTCACGGGGTGACAGTCAAGATGTCAGCCAGAGCTGCAGGCATCTGAAGTCTGACTCTGGAGGTTACTGGCCTATCTCAGTCCCTCACCATGTGGCCTGCCTCTGGACATGGCTGCTGACTTCCCCCAGAACAAATGATCTAAGAGATGGAGAGAGCCCAAGATGGACACCACAGTCTTTCTATAATCTTGGAAGTGAGATCCCATCACTTCTGCCACATTCTCTTAGGTAGAAGCAAGTCATGAAGTCTAGCCCATGCACAAAGGAGGTACACAGGGTGTGAATACCAGGAGGCTGGGGGACATCTTAAAGGCTGCCAACCATAGGACATAGGATGCTTTTTCTTCTAAGCCCAACAACCAGAAAGGAGAACCCCAGCATGCTGAACCAAAGGGCCTTTTCACATGTGTTTTGTTTGTTACTTTGCACATGCATAAAGGAGATGCCGTCTTGTAGGTCTTCTGGGTCTGAGAACAACTTCTGGGACTTCCCCAGCACACCCCAGTGACAAGTCTCTTCCCTTGTGGAGAAAAGTTCAGTGCATCAGTCTTTACTGACCCCTTGTGCCCTATGTGGTGGGTACCATGACAGATGGCTGAACACTAGGGCACAGGAGCCAGTGTGGGGTGGGGAGGTGGAGAGCAGAGAGGGAACGAGGTCACGGAGGTCACCCCATAGATGAGCCTAAACTGCCCTGAAGGACAGGGAGGTGTTAGCCCGGAGTGGGGAGTGGGTGTTTCAGTCGGTGGGCCAGTGGAAGCAGGAGTTCAGAAGGAAGAAAGGCGTCATGGGTGGGGGGCTGTTAGAGAGTATGGCAGAGTTGGGGGCACGTGGGAAGCTTTGGAAGCACAGCTTCCAAAGGCCCAGCAGTTAAGTAGGCAGCTGATTCTCTAGTTCCCTTTGGATCCATCTTGATAGCCTTGGTCAGACTGGGTTAAGGAGTGGATGCCCTGAGTACAGGTAGATCTGGAATAAGGAAGGAAGGAATGATCACAGGATCCAATGCCCCAAAGCCCAGCAGCTCGGATTGAGGGGCTGCCCCTGAGCCTGGGGTAGAGCAGAGAAGCAAGGTGCAGGAAGCAGCATCCTGAGAGAGAACCAGGTCAAGGCTGGGGCCACATTCACAAACCAAGTTTGGTTCACTAAGACAGGAAAAGAGTTCTGTTTGTTCAGTTTTTTAAAAAAGTAATACAGTGATATGCCAGGTGTCACAAGCCACAAGCAAATGACCAACCGCCAAATAAGGGATGCTGACACTAAGTCGGATAAGGTCAGAGAGGCTGAAGCTCCCTCTTCCAGAGCAGTCTGGACAGGGTGGTACTGCGCATGGATGGGCTTTACTGCATGGCGGGATGCCTGCTAGGTGAGATGCTGTGCCGTGCCCCAGGCAGTGCGAGCAACACAGATATTTAGGCATGCCCACCATCACAGGTGCTGGGCCAGAGGAACTGATAGGGTGGGCTCCTGAGCCCTACGGGCGCTTCAGAGCAGGGACTTCCATGTCTGTCACCACCTGCTTGTCTAGCTTGATAGCTCTTTTTTCAAACTAATGAGTCTAGGAAAGGAAAAGTAGCATCCTCCCCAGGCACGGCCACTTGAGTACGGGACTCCCATGGCCACTTCTGGACTCACAGCCCCAAGAACACAGAGCTTGGAGTGCAGAGAAACCTGTTTCTCCTAGTTCTCTACCTATCTAGTAACGACTGCCGACAACTCACACCAGAGCTGTGGGGTCCTCATCTGTAAAACCAAGGGGCCTCAAAAACGGTTCTCCGCCCTGGCTGTTCATTAGCACCGGCCAGGGAGCTTTCTGAAGTGGGTGATGCCCCAGCCTCACCATGAGTGATTCGAATTGAAGGGCCTGGGCCGAAGCCAGGGCATTACTGTTCCTTTCAACAGACCTGGAATCTGACTCGAGGCTGGGCCTCTTGAAGCTGTGCCAGTTTCCTGTGTGACTCCCAGCGGGCTGTACTCCACAGTCACCTGGGGACTGACTCACACTCCCTGTGCCTCCTGACGCAGGATCTCTAGGTCGGGGGGAGCCCAGGAGTCTGCACTGAAGGATGTCCCCTGGTGTCTCTCATGCTGCGGGCTCACAGGTACCACGGGGTGTCTTTACCTAGCACTGGAGCACCAAAACTCCAGTGTGTCCGTTCTGTCACTACTGGGAGTCCTTCTGAAAGGCACCGATCCCCTCCGTCCTCATGTCAAATAGACTTACAGCAATACTTCACAGGGCTGTGATGATCAGCGGAGATGCTGGTACGAATGCTACTGCTGTTTTTAGGATTTTCCTGCTGTCTGAGTGTCCTGGGTATGGGTTTCTACGTTGGTGTGTCCTGCTCCAGCCCCCAGCGCCATGCAGCCACAGATACTTAATCAGGGGGCATGGATGGGGAGAATGAAGGCCCGGGCCTGCTCTGGAGTGTGCCTGCCTCAGAACTCCACTGAAAGCACGAGACCATGCAGTTTCTAAATCAGTCATTTGGGCTAGTTTAACGTGAAAGGCCCCAAGGAGCCGGGACTGATTCATCCATTCTCGGCGTTCTGGGGAGGCATGCGGCAGAGGTCCCTGAGAAGCCACGGGCTTCCGCATGGACAATACCGTCTGCTTCCCCTCCGTCGCCAGCAGGGCAGCCCTCTCCGCAGGTGGCCCGGACAGAAAACCGCCAGCCTATGTGGCCAGGGCAGAGGGACAAGGCCACGAGGTCGGGCCGAGTGTGGGTCCCGAGTCTGCCTTCCACAGCCGAGCCTCCCCACCACCACTGCCCAGGCTGTGCGAGGTCGCCATGGTGACTTCCTGTCCCCAGTATGTCCGGGCTCTATCAGAGCCACTGGGCAGCGGCGGCAGGTGCAGATAAGGGTCTCTAAGCAGCGGCGGCTGTCGCGCAGCCTGCAGCGGCCAAGCACAGCATCGATTCTCGCCTGTGCCGCTGCCCGCAGAGGATAAGGGAGGCTGGGGGAGGAGGGAGCCCTTTCTATATTTAGCTCCCACAGTGGTACATCCCTGCGGACAGCTTCGAAAGAGGCTGACTTCCAGTCCAGAATGAGAAGGTTTAACATTCCTCAGTTAAGCACACTATGTGGGGCTGTGTTTTGCCCATTGAAAGGGTTTTTAAAAAATAAGTAAAAAGGTAATCAAGAGGGAAGAGAACAACAAAGCTAAGCTGATTTAGAGCAATGAGGGAAACTGCCCCTAAACATCTCCTCTGCCCAGCCATCAACAACTCCATCCCTGGACCTAGTGGACATGGAGGGGGGCTAGCCGGGGCAGGCGTTGGAACAGGAGCGTCGGAGAACAGGATTCTCTGGATTGCTGAGCAGTTTGGCCCCTGAGATGCTGCCCCTAGCAGAGGCACAGCAATTGAGTATTTGCCCAGGGCCTTAGATCATGACCCTTTGGAGGGGCTCTTGTTTGGGAGGGGGCACAGGAGAGACTTGGGTCATTGGAAATTCCAGTTAATGGCCTGATGACCTGGGGATTTGCTCTAAGCTCCCCCTCTCTCCTCCAAAGCCCTCCAAGACGCATGAAAGGAAGGCAGCACACCGGGGGAGCCAGAGCGCTGACAAATGTTTATTTGCCTGAATTCACCAGGTAATTGCATGTCCTTCACTTTGCTTCAGCTGCTCAGGCCGTGGCCCATTCAGTGGCCTGGATTGAGCTCCTTCAGCTCGGGGCCTTGTAGGGAGATAAGCACAAGAAAGATTGAGGCTCTGGTCTCCTGAGGTCCCTGAGCCCCCAGGAACACAGGAATAAAAAGGAGACTGGAGAACAGACCCAGAGGATAGATGCTGGTGCAAATGAGCATAGTGTGAACTGGTGCAGGGCCTGTGGGAGGAGCAGTCGGGGGGTCTGGGGAATGGAGACTAAACGCAGGAGACCCACCTGGCTTGGGCCTTGGGCCTTTCCCAGCCAGTCTTGTATGGAGAGTATCTAGCCAACCTGGCATCTTCAGGGATATTAGTGATGCCAGGTGAAGAGTTCCATGCTAGGTTCATTATCATTGTTCAAGTTATTTACAAATGACCCTACTGCTTAATGAGCAGGTTAAAAGATCAGAAATCGATGGCTTCTTCACTTGGCAGAAGTGAATCTTCACTCTGGAATCTTGGAATCTTCACTCTGTCATCTTGGAATCTTCACTCTGTCTCTCTGAGCCTTGGAGAGAAGGGCCTTCAGAGGCCTGAACCACAGTTGGCCAGGGATGCACTGAATGGGTGCCGTCTCCAGGCAGCTGGGCTTTAAGTGAGCTGGGATGTTTGGAATATCTTTCCTCCCCCACTACATTCATGTTGAATGTTGCATGACCCTCCCCTTCCCATCTACTACCTACTCAGCTTTTCCTGCCCTAACTCTTACCTGGTGGTAATAAGTAGGCACCAAGGAAGGCCACAGAAACTAGCACTTCCTTCTGCTCACCCTGATCTGATGGCCAGCAGACTCCCAGGGACAGTGAACCAGGCTGAGTGTATGTCACAATCCGAAGTCAAAGAGAAAGGGTCCCACCTTCCTCACCAGACAGCCCAGCCCAGCCCCAAAGCATACTGCGTGGAAGAATTCTGACTTTCAGGGTCTGTTTCTGAGCTTCTGCAGCCTGTACTTATGTATGTGTATAAGCATTTATACATACACGTGAATATATTTATTATGAATCTTTATTTCTGTATACAAGTAAATATGTACCTTTAACAAATTTATTGAGCACTGTAGGGAAGCACTATGCTACACTCTGAAGTGCGTTGAAAATGCGCAGGGGAATATGTGAAGATTATATGAAAATAATTATATTATCTGCTGAGAGCTAGTATAGTCCAGGCACTGTATTAGGTGCTTGACACCAGTGCCTTTCATTTATGCCTCACGACATCCCTGAAGTGTTAACCCCATCTTGCAGATGAGAAAACTAAGGATCAGAGAGGTTAAACTCACCCAGGGGCACAACACAGGAAAGCAGCTGGCAAACCTCAGGCTTGAGTCCAGAGGATCTGCTGGCCCCCGAGCTCTGAACCACTAGCCGTGAATTACACATGGCCCTGCCTTTGGGAGCCATCACTCTGGTGCTCGGTGAGCACAGGCAGGCACACCCACAAACCGCTGTAATTACAAAACAGGGAAGAGGCAGAGAGGAGTGCAGCCAGCTTGTGTCTGAACAGGAGTGCGATGCTAGGTCCAGGGTCCTGCCCAGGAGCTGTGAAGTTTAGCCACACTTTATTGTCTCCTGTCTATACTTACCTTTGTCCCATGGTGCCTTTTCTCCCACCAAATTGTCCTCAGTTGCTACAGGGCCCCGTCGAAGCACAGGGCAGGTGCTGTTGGAAACAGGTGTTTTATTAAGTCACTCGGCCCTCATCTGCTCTTTCCTCCACCCCTTTATTCCCTGCACCCTAGATTCATTGACTTGCAGTACAAGATGCCCACATATTAGATACCCAGAGGCCCGGGCCCGCTCTGGGACTGGCCTCCACCTCACTGCTAATGTGTGCCCCATGCCTGCCTCAGGTGCACTGGTGAGGCACCGGGAGCGGCGCCACTCCTCTGTCACCTGCTGCACCTGACGGGTGCCATGGGGCATCTTAGGCTCCTGAATAAGGCTAGGTGGGGACTCTGGGAGATTCTGGATCCTCAAGCATCTTAGTGCTTTAGAAACTCAAGCGCTGGCCAGGGCATCAGGACACGTGGAATCTTACTTGGCTTTGTCAGTGCCTAATGGAGTGGTTTGGGGTCCTCATCTTCTGTGGGGCTCCACCTTCCTTTGGATGGTCTCTAGGTTCCCTTACAGTGCTGATACTCTGGGGTTCTCGAAGGGCACAGAACCCCTGGGAACCTGAGGGGTAAGGGCCATAGTGGGAGATGCTGCTCTCAGGGTCCAAATGGGGTGCCTGGATGGAGAGCCTGGTTCTCCAGCCTCCAATCAAGATGAGCTCAGGCTGGGGCTTTGGGGCCCCAGGCAGGAGGTTTGGCCTGGGTCTGTATAAGCATGTCTCCCAAGAAAAAGAAAGCATTCTTCCTAACCCGTTCCCTGGAAGTATTGGGAATGAGCATCTTCCCCCCTCTCCCCCCGCTACACACACACACACACACACACACACACTCTCTCTCTCTCTCTCACACACACACTCACACACACACAGAAGTTCTGTGCTCTGGTTTAGCATTTATTGTCCTGACCTATTTCTATTAGATCTCGTTCCCTAGTCTGGGAGCTGCTCCTCTAATTCAGTGTATTTATTTCAGTGTCCCCAGTGCCTAGCTAGGGGCCAGCCGCTGCATAGCAAGTGAGCTATGAATATTTGTGGTAGAAATAAAGTTTGGCACTGGCCTTTAGAATGCAGTCTGAGTCTTTGGCTCAAGCTGGAAGGCATTTATGCTAATGAGTGTTTATCTTGCCTCTCCAACCAGAAAGTAACTCCTGGATGAGGGGAACTTGACTTAATTCTGTATCTTGCAAAGGATCTCACCCATTCTGGGCTCAGTATAAGCTTGTTAAAATAAATGGGTTGCAATACAACATATCACCCTTTGGACTCCAGGGGCAACTGCTTAGATTCTTTGGGGCATGTCACTATTTAGCTTTAATTACCTGATTTTATATTAGCTCTGGGAACTGGTCTGACTGAATGATAAGATTTGGCCCCTGGATAATAGCTAACAATAATAACTACTTTATATCGCATGCTTAATAGGTGACATCGCTGTGATAAATGCTTTACTTCCCTCATCTCATTTAATCCCAATAACAATCCTTCTATATTCATCTATTTGACCAGTACTTTTTGAACGTTCACTGTTTGCAAGGCACTGGGCATCTAGTGGTGTACAAGATAAACATGGTTTTATTTTCCCTGTTTTACAGATGAGGATTTGGATTCAGGGACTCTCAGTGACTTGCCTGTGACCACCAGGCTCATAAGTGGCAAAACTGCATCTAAATCACCTTTTTCCTTCACTGCGTCAGGGGAATGATGTCCCTGGTGGAAACTCAAGTTTGTAGCCCTTTGCAGGATGGAGGTTGCTGTCTGGTTCCTCTAGAAACTGACATCACCTTATGCAAATGGATGTTTAGCTGGTAAAAGCACTTGCCAGGAGTCCCTGAAATGCTCTCTGGGGTGGGGAGGGGTGAAGGTACTGGGGAAATGTCCCGGCGTTCTCTGGACACAACATCATCGGGCTTTCAAGGGGACATAAAGAGGTTCTCTTTCCTGCCAGAGGTGACCCAGACAAATGGGAGAAGGCCTGGGGGAGGGAAGTGAAGGCCTGCGTGGGGGGGTCTCTGGGGAGAGACTCAAGGGAGGCATGGGTGAGGTGACCAGAAGCACTGCTGGTGGCTCTCATCATCCCCTGCTCCAGGCCACACTGGACAGTGTCCCTGGGAGGCATTGCCTGGATGTGGTGGTTCCCCCTGGGACTCCTATGGAGGCTGTGAAGGAGTCCCAGACTCTCCTTCGTAAGCACTCCTTCTCTTCCTCATCCACAGGGCACGCCCACACCTAAGTGCCCACTCACACATACACCCACGTGGGCAGGTGGCTCCCATGGGAGTGTCCAGCTCTTCCAGTTTCTCTGTTCCCTTTTGCTACCACCCTACACTCATACGTGCACATGTGTGTCCACACCCTTCCCAGGTCGGTACAGCTAATGGAGTTCAATCTTCTGCCATGGTGGACCCACTGTGCCACCCAGTCCTCCCCGACCCCAGTCCCAGCCTCAGGCCAAGAAACAGAACATAAAGGCCTTTTCAAAGGGATGTTGATCAGAAACTAAGGAAGGGAAGTAAAGGATGGAAGGGAAAGGGGCTAACATTTGCAGAGGGCTTCCTGTGCACTAGACCTTGGCCTTTATCCTCATGCTTTATTTCATCCTCACAAGAAGGAGTATCCTTCTTCTATAGATGGGGTAGGCAGGGCTCAGTGGAGTAGTTGTTGGGGCAGTGATAAGCTAGGGATTGGGCCAAGAGCAGGGGAGAGACTGAACAAAGATTTGATGCTGACCTCTGTGGGGCAAGTCAGCAGCTAGACGCCCTTTGGGATGAGAATGGAGCACTCAGCCCCTAGTGCTGGGAGGCTCGGAGAGGGGAAAAGAGAGCACCCCTGCCACAGCGACCAGTAGGGAGACACTGATTGTTCCACCCCTTTTGGCACTGGTGTGACCACAGAGAAGGGAGTGGCGGAGATGGTGTGGAGCCCCAGGCAAGTCCTGGTGCTCATCAGAGGAGCCAGGGCATCGTCATATCCGGCTGGCGATGGTCCCGCAGCCCTGAGGGTTGGAGGCTGCTGTGGTGGCACGAGGGGGACTGTGTCTCCTGGGAGGCCTGGAGCACGTCCCTACCCCAACCTGTGCTTCCTGCTCTCTGCTCCTGTGGCCTCAGCTTGGACCTGCTTCCTCTGCAAAGCTGTCCCCAACCCCACACTGTGTGACTTCTGCTCTTTCCCTGTCTGTCCCCTTTTTGCCCCTCCCCTGGGACTCTGAGCTCCTGGAGGGCAAGGCCTGTGCTTTGTTTACGGTTAAAGCCCCACACTCAGTAAATAACTAAGTACAAAACACATGTACTGGGCTTCCCTGGTGGCACAGTGGTTGAGAGTCCGCCTGCCGATGCAGGGGACACGGGTTCGTGCCCCGGTCCAGGAAGATCCCACATGCTACGGAGCAGCTGGGCCCATGAGCCATGGCCGCTGGGCCTGCGCATCCAGAGCCTGTGCTCCGCAACGGGAGAGGCCACGGCAGTGAGAGGCCCACGTACCGCAAAAAAAAAAAAAAACAACCACATGTACTGTTCACAGTGCCACTCAGTTCTCTTACTGAAAGTCACCTTGTGCCCGTCCCCAGAGGCCCAGTCCTGGCCCTCAGGAAGCTCACAGTCTCCCAGGGTAGAGGGCCACACACTCCCCAACTGCAATCCTGTGTAGCCAATGTCAGACAGCAATCATAATAATAGCCACCCTGGGCCTCCCTGGTGGCGCAAGTGGTTGAGAGTCCGCCTGCCGATGCAGGGGATACGGGTTCGTGCCCCGGTCTGGGAGGATCCCATATGCCGCGGAGCGGCTGGGCCCGTGAGCCATGGCCGCTGAGCCTGCGCGTCCGGAGCCTGCGCGTCCGGAGCCTGTGCTCCGCAACGGGGGAGGCCACAACAGTGAGAGGCCCGCATACCGCAAAAAAAAAAAAAAAAAAAAAAAATAATAGCCACCCTTTTCATGTAGTTCCTATGTGCCAGGCACGTGAAAGGGCTGGCTTTGAGCTGTGAGAAAGCCACTGAAGGAGCAATTAACCCTGCTGGTGGATTCAAGGAAGGCTTCTAGGAGCAGGTGGCTGGGCTTTTTTTAAATTCATTTTTATTTCCCACCCCAGGGGTATAATCAAGGTAAAGACCAAGAAAATAAGAGTTCAAACAACTAGGGTCCTTCACTGTCTAAGCACTCCACATGGATTAATTTATTCATCCTCACAAACCCCTGAGGAGTGCTATTGTGGGTCCTATTTAACAGACGAGGAAACAGAGCCAGGGAGAGTAAAAAAGACGCCTAGGTCCACAGGTAAAGCACGGGGCTGGGATACAAACCCAGGCAGTCCTGTTTCTCGGCTGATCTCCTAAGGACGCCCAAGGACTGATGAGGCTGGGTCCGGAGAGAGATTATGTTTCATGGAAGGAGGACTGCATCTGGAGATGGGCGACCTCTGACGTCCCAAAGTATTTGGCAGTCTAAGGCATATTTGGAAACAAAAAGTGTTTTCTCCTTTACAGCTCACCTGTATTTATCCATCCTTCACATTCCTTATGGAAATAAAATACTAGGTGCATTTCTCTGTCTTGAGACCTGGTTCTGGCGACCAGGACCCAATGCCCTTTTCACTCCTGTCCCCTCCTCTCCATATATATACCTAAACCCACAAGCCTGCACCTACATCTGACCTCCCTCACCTACATATAGATGATGGACCCAGACACCTACACGTGGGCCCACCTGCCTTTGTCCCATCCCAGTGCACACCTCCCAGACCTGCATGCCCAGCCCCACATGATTCCACATCTGCGGGCCCACCTGTACCTGGCCGCACCCTCTCCCACCCCTCTGCTCCCAGATAGGCCCTCACATTCGCATAGGCATGTACACAAGCCACACACCACACACCCACCCGCCTGTACACACACAGATGAGGTCTGTGTGCCCGACTACCCCACGTGCAGCACCCAGGGACTCCCACCACTACAGAGGAGGAAGCCACAGAAGCAGGGGCAAAGTCCAAAAGGACATTTGGGACTGACGTCCAGGCACCCTGCCAGGGACTCAGGGTCAGCTATGTTCTGGGGTGAGGAGAATAGGGAGAGAGCAAATCACCTGTCTAGGCTGTGAGGACCACAAGGGAACAGGCAGCCAGGCCCTAGTGCTGGGGGCTTTGGTGCAGTGGAGCTGTTTGATCGTCACAGCTGAGAAGGTGGAGGTCCAAGGAAACCCCACAAATACCAGATGCTGGCAAGGACTTAATAAAGTCTCCCAGAGTTGGAGGGCAGGTCAAAGAGCGAAGAAGGGCTGATGCTGTGCGCATGCCTTCATGCTTTCACTTAACTGGTGTGCATGGAGCCCCTGCCCTGGGCCTGCCAGCGTGCTCGGCTTTGGGACTGAAACAGTAGATGAGACAGACCTGCCCCTCCTCGTGGAGCGTAGTCTGGTCGTAGTAGCAGTCTGGTGATGAGGGTAATAAGAGTAGTTACTAGACCTCACTGTGTGTCAGACTCCTCTTACCACTGACACGTGTTAATGCATTGACATCCTATAACAACCCATAAGGAAGCTGCTGACAGCATGCCCACTTTACAGATGGTGAGACTGAGGCACAGAGAGGTTAAGTAACTTGTCCAAGATTTCACAGCTTATAAATAAATGAAGGAACCCAGGCAGTCTGAGAGCCCGTGCCGGGAGCCATTTACAAAGCCGTTTACACATACTTTATTTAGCCCAATGAACCTCTCAGCCGGCCTCTGAGGTGGATCTCCTTACTCCCACTGTACAGATGAGGGAAATGGAGGTCAAATATTCCAATAATGAGATATTTTCCAGACAGCTAGTAGGTAAGAAGTAGGACTCCAGCCCAGCTGCTTCGGGTCCAGGTGGCACTGTACAGTTTCTGTCAGAACCAGGCCCACTCACCTCCTCATTCTGGGCCTCAGTTTCCCCATGTGTAAAACAAGGAAGAACGAACACCTGCTGCCCCCTGATTTCCAGGGAATATGTTTGTGTGGTATTAAGTGAACGGAATTAAAAATAAAATAGTAGATAGAGAGAGTGGAGATCTTCTGGGTGAAGCACCAGGAATAGGTCCCCTTCTGGTGTCCCTGTCCTGGACTTTCCCCACATCCCACTCAGAGGAGGAGTGAGCTCTTGACCACCCCACTGTGCAGGCAAGCAGCTGGACTCCTCCCGCAGATCTGGGTTCAAGCTCTGCCCTAACAAGGAGCAGCTACACTCTTGGAGAAGTCCCTCTACCTCCTGTCTCCCCCCCCCGGGTCCTGGGGGTGGAAGCATCTGTCTCCAGGGCTGTGGTGAGGAGGACCGAGACACGGGAGGCATGTTGCCTGCAGTCAGCACTCACATCCGAGTGGCAGTCGCTTATAATTATCCTCCTTATTTTTATCTATCGTCCTGGAAGTGCTCGTGCCTGAGGGGATGGCAGCTCTGTTTCCTGAACTCCTTCCTCCTGGCACTTAACCAAGCTGCCTTCGAAGAAATCCTTTTTCAGCCTTGCTGTGACCCCAGGTGGAGGACCAGTCACATCCTCACCCCTGGGAGTTCTCGGGAGGTGTGGTGGGGAGCTGGCAGGTTCTCCTCCCAAGATTCCTGCCCACCCACCGGCCCGGCCGGCGCCCCATTCAGCCGCCCCCCAAGGAGGACAGCTAGCACATCCTGAGCATATGGCAAAGGGGTTACTCCGCAGCCCCCTGACTCATCGAGTTGCTGAATAATCCAGGAGGGGAGGTGACTGATTTGGGGAACATGCCAATTTGATAACAGGGCCTGATCGCTGGAACGCGGCTCCCCGGGGAAGAGAAAATGAAAAATATGACTAAACTGTCCTCCCACACGGGCTGTCATTAAAACAGTACTTGGTGTGTCACAGATATTTTTTGCTTCATCTCCAAATAATTTGTGCTTCCAACTTTAAAAAACTTTAAAAAATTTTATTACCCCTTCTCCCACCTCCCCATTTGGTGTGGACTTTGCTCTGCGAGACCAAGGGAAGGTCAAAGGTGTGTCCTCCCAGCTGCCGTGACCCTCAAAGGAAAGGCAGAGAAGCCCACAGGCAGCCTGCTCTACAGCCCGTCTCACAGCTGAGGCAGACCCCTCCCTCATGCTCCTCCTCCTTTCTCCCCGTCCTCCCATCCCCCCTCTTTTTCTTCCTTCTCCTTCTCCCCCCTCTTCCCCCTCCTTCCCTCCTTCCTCCTCCTCTCCCTCCCCCTTCCTCCTCCTCTCCCTCCCCCTTCTTCCTCCTCTCCCTCCCCCTTCTTCCTCCTCTCCCTCCCCCCTTCTTCCTCCTCTCCCTCCCCCCTTCTTCCTCCTCTCCCCCCTTCTTCCTCCTCTCCCTCCCCTTCTTCCTCCTCTCCCTTCCCCCTTCTTCCTCCTCTCCCTCCCCCTTCTTCCTCCTCTCCCTCCCCCCTTCTTCCTC
The DNA here is from genome assembly GCF_025265405.1 of Mesoplodon densirostris. Classification (NCBI taxonomy): domain Eukaryota; kingdom Metazoa; phylum Chordata; class Mammalia; order Artiodactyla; family Ziphiidae; genus Mesoplodon; species Mesoplodon densirostris. Next base: position 100,800,411 of record NC_082662.1, on the reverse strand, counting down.
CTCTCCCTTTCCCCTTCTTCCTCCTCTCCCCCCTTCTTCCTCCTCTCCCTCCCCCTTCTTCCTCCTCTCCCTCCCCCCTTCTTCCTCCTCTCCCTCCCCCTTCTTCCTCCTTTCCCTCCCCGCTTCTTCCTCCCACCTTTCCTTCCTCTCCGCCCCCCCGCCAGCTGCTGTGCCTCTTTGTCAAGTAATACATCATGAACTGAGGTCTCCAAGGCCCCCCATGGCCTGTGCAGGCCCTGCTGCTCTGCTGTGTTTTGGAGGAGGAGCTTCTGGGAATTGTTTAGGAGAAAGAAACCCTCAGGAAAGTCGGGCCAGACCAGGCCCAGAGCCCTGCCCTGCAGGCTCAGTGTCAGCCAGAGAGCGTTTCCCTGCCCACACTCTCAGGCCGGGTGGCTCCTGGCCTGGTGACCCCGGGCCAGCCCTTTGCCAGGACCTCCACCAACCCCAACTGGGAGCTTCCCGCGTTGCCACCGTGCAGCCCAGCCTGGTAACATTCATTCCTGCCATCTTTAGCCCCCGGGAAGAGAGTCAGTCAGTGTTTACTATGTGCCAGCTACTGTGCTGGTGTCTGGGGGCAGAGCCATAAATGAGGCTTATTTCCTGCCCCTGCATTCTGGTGATGGGTAGGTAGGTTAGGGGGAGGGGAACATACAAAAACGTGTAAACAGATAAACACACAAATGACTAAGATGACCTCAAGGGGCTTCCCTGGTGGCGCAGTGGTTGGGAGTCCGCCTGCCGATGCAGGGGACACGGGTTCGTGCCCCGGTCCGGGAAGATCCCACATGCCGCGGAGCAGCTGGGCCCGTGAGCCATGGCCGCTGCGCCTGCGCGTCCGGAGCCTGTGCTCCGCAATGGGAGAGGCCACAACAGTGAGAGGCCCGCGTACCGCAAAAAAAAAAGATGACCTCAAACAGAGTGTTGTGGAGGAGATGGAACAGGGTAGGGTGAGAGAGACAGCTTTAGTATCCAGATGCCCCAGCGGAGGGCTGGGGCCCTGAGGTGCAGGACGTCGCTCTGCAAAGATACAGGGAAGAAGCTTCCAGGTGGAAAGCGAACACACAGCCCAGCAAAGGCCAGAACGGTCTTGGCATATCTGAGAGGCGGGGGCAGGTGTATGGCTGGCACGGGGGCAGGCAGTGAACAAGCTGGGCCGTTGGGAGGCAGCCAGCCACCGAGCACGGGCCCTCACTCACCCTAGGCCAAGGGAAGATTTGGAACACATTTTAGGTGTTATGGAAAGCCTTTGGAGGGTTTGAAGCAGTGGGTGATGTGATCTGGTTTATGCTTTAAAAGCTAACTGTGACGGATGTGTAAAGGATGGATTGTGGGCAGCAAGGGGGACCCGGGTGCCGAGTGAGAAGGCCGATGGCAGAGGCCAGTGACGGGGGCCTAGATCTAGCTGGTCTGCCCTGCCCCCTTGCCTGAGCCGCAGACTCCTCACACCTCGCATTTCCAGATCCTCCCTGTACTTGCCTGCCTGTCACAGCCCTCATCACACTGCATAGTAATTATTTATTTGCCTGCCTGTCTTTGAGCAGGACTGTGAGCCTCCAGAGGGCTGGGACTGCCTTCTTTGGCCATCTTCCTGTCCTCAGCCAGCTCGGCCCAGAGCAGCTACTCACCAAGCATCTGTTGACACAGAACCCTCCTTTTCGGTCATCATTTCAGCTAAAAGTCAAGCTGTCCCATCACGTTTGCAGATCTAATGCTCACCACTCACGCTAAGTCCTGAGTAAAACTCACCTCCTCCAGGAAGTCTTCTTTGATTTTAGAGGATACTTTGCCATATCTTCTCAACCTGTGGGCTCCCTGATTCAAATCCATACCTCCTTAGAATGTGGTTTTCAGAAGGCCGTCCTGCCTGTTCTGCATCTCTTCAGTAGTTTGTTCAGTAGATAATTATCATTCAGTCTTGGCTTAAATGTCAGAGACACCTTTCCTGATGACGGTGTAGAGGATCCCCCACCAACTACCCACTGTTATTCTCTTTGTGGTACTCTATTATCTTTCACTTACATGCTTGTTTATTTATTTATTGTATAATCTTCCCAAATACAATGTAAGTTCCAGGAAGCAAGACCTTGTCTATCCCGCTCACAGCTGCATCCCAAGTGCCTAGAACAGTGCCTGGCATGTGGTAGGCCCTCGGGAATTCTTTTGTGAGCAAATGACTCCTGAGCTCTTCCTATGTATAAACTGTTGCTATAGGCACCATGGTCCTTCCCTCCAAAGGCAAACCATCTGCCTGAGGTCCTGAGATTCACACCTTGGATGGTTGGCTCACAGGTCGGAGCAATGCCCAAGAAATGATACAACAGGTGCTGCCAGGGTGGGAGCAGAGGGGAGTCAGGGGGCCAGGTGAGCTTCATGGAGGGCCTGAGGGCTGAGACGAGCTTTGGACACTCATTCCCACCACCAGACCCTTGCTGGTGGGTGTTTCTCCTCCACCTGAAACACTGGACCCCACCCCCTTTGTCCCACTTTGCTGACTCTGGTTCGTACTTCCGGTTCGAAGTCCCTTCTCCAGGCAGCTTTTTCTGTCTCACATGCCCAAGGCAGTGGGAGCCTGGACAACCCTCTCTCGTAAGGCTTCTCACACAGCTTTGGAATGGCCTTTTATTTCTTAGGCTCCCCCAAAATACACCCACACACACCCATGCACATGCGCAAGAAAGCTGACTCAGTGTGGGCAAGGCGGGCGTTTGATTCACTTCTGATTCCCTAGAACCTAATACAATTCCCAGAATGTAGTAGATGTTCAGAAAGTATGTGTAAAATAAATGAAGAAAGGAGTTTATTCTCTTTCCTGATGGGTAAGGAGCTCCCGAAATACTGGTACCAATTCATCTGTTTCTTCAGCAAATATTTATGGAGCACTTACTCTGTGCCAGGCACTGTTCTAGGCTCTAGAGATACAACTGTCAACAAGACAGACAAGACTGCCTGCATTCAGGGAGCTTACACACTAGCTGAGGGACAGGCAAAACAGGAGAAGTAACCGAACTAATAAGTTAGATGGTTACAATGCCATGGGGAACAGTAAAACAGAGAAGGAGGCAGGGAGTGTTGGGGATGCGATACTGAGCAGATTAGTCAGGAATGGTCCCTGAGGAAGTGTCGGTGGGGATGCCTCCAGGGAGGTGAGGGGTGCCACATGGAGTTTATGCATTTGGACACTCAGTCCCATCCCTCCTGCAGCACATCCCACCAGCAAGTCTCCCTCTTTCTTCTGAATCACTGAATTCTCCTCTCTAATGGACCATTCTTATCGGCATTCAGACATCCTGTTATTTCTTCCTTCTTAAAAATACCTTCCTTTCCTCCCCCCACCTCCCTGCTAGCAAACCCTCTCCATTTCTTTGCTTCTTTTTTTTTTTTTTTTTTTGCGGTATGCGGGCCTCTCACTGTTGTGGCCTCTCCCGTTGCGGAGCACACGCTCCAGACGCGCAGGCTCATCAGCCATGGCTCACGGGCCCAGCCGCTCCGTGGCATGTGGGATCTTCCCGGACCGGGGCACGAACCCGTGTCCCCCGCATTGGCAGGCTGACTCTCAACCACTGTGCCACCAGGGAAGCCCTCTTTGCTTCTCTTTGCAGCAAAACTCCCTGAAGGAATGTTCTGATTCATCTCTTCCCATTCTCTATTTTCTTTTCCTTTTAATTTGATAAACATTCATTGTGCTGCCCCTGTGCCTGGCACTGTACAAACGCTAACTGATTTAACCCTCCTAACAGCCCTTTGAAGTAGGTGGTCTCAGATTAGGAAATGGAGGCAAAGAGAGGTTAAATAATTTGCCTAAAGTCACACAGCCAAAAAGAGGCAGAGCTGGGACTTGAACCCTGGGAGGCTGGGGCTCAGATCTGTGCTCTTAATCACTCGGCTACACAGCCCCTGTGTCACATCCCCTGAAACCCACCTCACTCGGGATTCTCAAGCCCCACTCTCTTGAAACTCTTCCTGTCTGGGTCACCCGTGACCTCCATGTTGCTAGATCCCCTGGTCATTTCTCACCCTTCATCTTTCCTGACGTCTCAAGACAGCAGTATTTAGCACAGTTGGTCACTCTTCTCCTTCTCACAGTTTCTTCTCCAGGCTTCTTGGACCCCACCCTCGCCTGGTCCTCCCACCTTGCTTTCACTCTCTATCAGTCTCCTTTGGCTGCTTCTCTTCTTCTCCCTAACCTGTGGATTTGGGAGAGCCCACAACTGGGTCCTTCATCCTTTTCTCCATCTATATTCACTCTCTGGTCATCTTGTCTAATCTCCTGGCTTTAAAAACTACATGCTAAGTCTCCTGTATTTATAATTCCAGTGCATACCTTTTCCCTAACTCCAGGCTTATTTATCCACCTGAGTTCTTCACATCTCCACTCCGGTATATAATAGGTAATTCAAATTCAACCTGTCCAACTGAACTAATTTCTTCCCCCCTCCCTCCCCAAACCTGCTCCACCCATGTGTCTTTGTTGCTGGAAATCTCCATCCTTGCAGGTGCTCAAGCCAAAAGCCTTAGCAACCTCCTTGACTCCTCTGTTTATCTCACACCCCACATTCCATCTGTCAAGAAATCTTGCTGACTCTTCTTCCTTCGAGCCCACACAGGACCTGACCACTTCTCACCATCTCCCCTCCCGCCCTGCCGGCGCATGCCACCATCATCTCTGGATTATGTAATGTCTTCCTACCTGGTCCCCCACTTGCATCCCTGACTCCTTATCTACTCTCATCACAGTGGCCAATGCAACCCTTTAAGACTTAAGTCAGAGCATGTTTTCCCCTGCTCACAATCCTCTGATGGCTTCCCATTTCATCCAGAGGCAAAACCTTTATGGTGTCCTCCAAGACCTTCTACCATCCATTGCCCATAGCCTCTCGGAGTTCATATTGCTCCCCTTCTGGGACGCTCCATACCCGCCATTCTGTTTGCTGTCCCTCAACTTCTCAGGAACACTCCCACCTTAGGACTTTGCCCTTGGCTGTTTCCATCATCTGAAATGCTCACCACCCAGGTGCCCTCACAGCCAACTCCCTCAGAGCCACCTTTTGGATGGAACCTGCCCTGACTTCCCCAGGCTCCCCACTTCCTCTTCCCTGCTCTGTTTTTTCCGCCATAGAACTTTTCGCCTTCTAACATACGCTAAGCTTTACTTATGCAGGTAAACCTCCCCTCACTGCAATGTGAACTCCAGGGGAGCGGGAATCTTTGCCTTGTTCAGGGATATTCTAAGCAACTAGGACAGAACCATGCTCTGTAGACACCTATTCAGTGATGATCTGGATGAAGGCCTTCCAGGCTGGGGACCGATGGTTGCCAGGGGCCTGCTGTGTCCTCCCTCCCTGCTAGAGCAGGGTTAGGGACCATCAGTCTGTCCACGGGGCAGACCCCCTGGCAAGGTTGTGGTAACTGCCCCGCACTTCCGAGCAGACCCCCGTTCCTGTGTGGGGTGATGTTTGTGGCCCGGTGGAAGAGCAGGGCACTACGCACAGCCCAGCAAACTCCAGCGCAGTGACCACATCACCTCCGTTTACCCAGACAGACCTGTTACATGGAGATAAACACACAGCCCTGGTCTAAAGAGTGATAAACTGACCTCTGCACGCCTCCCGCTTCCCTCGCAGACACAACCAGAGAAGAGGCCCTTGCCAGCAAGGCTGCTGCCAGCCAGTGATGGGAAATGGGGTGCGATGGGACCTGACACAGTGGGTGGGCTTGGCTCCTGCCACCTGCAGAGTCCAGGGTTCTTCGGTCTGTCTGCTGGTTTCTTTTCTTCTTTCTCTAAATGTGTGTTTGCCCTCTTTCTCTTCTGCTGCTCCCTTGTCCCTTCTCTCTGTAGCCCCTGCACAGGTTTCTGTCTATGGCTTTGAGTTTCTCTCTATCTGGGTCTCCGCCTCATCGTCTGTGTTTTTCTCTCTGTGTGTCCGTTGCCTCTGTCTCTCTCTAATCTTTGCCCTCCTGCCTTCCACCTTTCTTTTGCACAGCCTGTCTTTCTGTTTTCTTCTCCATCCGAATCCTCCTCTTCTTTTCCCGGCATCATCCCCCTCCCCCCCATTCTGCTTCTTCTCTTGGCCTCTGGCCTTGGGGGGACAGTGCTGCGCCTCCTCTCATCAGGTCCACTGGGAATTCCTGTGTCCCCTCCCTCCTAACCCTACATTTAGGATTTCCGTCCATGATGTTGGTATGTAATCTGAGCAGAGCCTACGGTCAGCCCCTGCCCTCCCAGCTCTGCTTTCTTTGCCAAAGCTCTGGTCCACCTACCAGGGGTGACCTTATCTTAGCTGCACTGCATTGGCTTGTCTGGTAGCCCAGAGCCTTTGCCAGGACTTGAGATTTTTCCCCTTTCACCAGGGTTACCCTGCAGTTGGGTCTAAGGCACGAGGTTGGTTCTCTGGGAAAGCTCCCTCCAAATTACAAATCCTTCTCTGCAGCTCCTTCCCACTGACCATGAATTTTCCATCCCTGGCACTCCAAAGTGATTCCTTGTCAGATTTAAGTCCTACCCATCTTTCTCTTTTACAGCCAGCATGTCGGATAACTTTATAAAACTTAGCACCAGCCTCTGGTTTATTTGCTTTGATTCGGCCAATTTTATATCTGGCTTCCTTGCTGGCTCTTCCTTTTCCCAGCCAGTGAATGTTCACCCCCACTACTCCATGATAGAGAAATCACCGAGCACTTGAGCGGTCCTTTGTCTTTGGGGGTTTTGTTTCAGTTGGAAATATTAAGTACTTGAAGGCAGCACGCAGGTCTGCCTGGGCCCCAGATGAGGTTGGGAAGATGTATTTTTTTTCTCTCCTCTGTCCCCTTCCTCTCTAATTCCTTCTCTAGCCTGACCACCACTGTGTTGTGTTCTCTATTTTTGTCATTCTCCCCTTCTGTCTCTGGAGACAGCCTTCCCAACCCTCCTCACACCCACCTTCCAGAAGGGTATTTTCATAGAAAGTTGTGGAATACTGCAATGGCCTCATGTCCATGAAGGGGCCTTGTTTGTTTGTTTGTTTGTTTTGCAGTACAAGGGCCTCTCACTGTTGTGGCCTCTCCCGTTGCGGAGCACAGGCTCCGGACGCGCAGGCTCAGCGGCCATGGCTCACGGGCCCAGCCGCTCCGCGGCATGTGGGATCTTCCCGGACCGGGGCATGAACCCGTGTCCCCTGCATCGGCAGGCAGACCCTCAACCACTGCGCCACCAGGGAAGCCCCATGAAGGGGCCTTGTAAAATGGAAAGCATAATAACTCATGTTTGGTAAGTGCTTCCTGGCCTCCTTGCACAGAAGAACCAGCTCTTGAGTGCCCAGGGAGTGTTTCTCCTTGACTCTTACCTCTGACTCCTAACTGACACCACCCCCACTTAAAACTCCAATTACCCCCACCAGACAGATGTGAACAGGAGCCTGCTGGCCTCTCTTCCCACATGCCTCCCCATCCCTGGCTTTCTCACACGTGCAGAACTTTCTTCTTAGTGGACTATAGTGCATTAGGCATGGAACAGGCCTCTACTAAACGCTGCAGGAATCCTCACAGCACCATGCCCAGGCAGCGTTTACGTCTCTTTTGAATGCTGGTCATGATGGACAGCTCACTCCCCTTAGGTCGTAGGCTTAGTGGTCAATAATACGTGTGTTGGGGGTCACATGATCCACCATCTACTGGTTGTGTCACATGAGGCACATTTACTTAACCTGTCAGTTTTCTCCTTTGTTAAAATGACAACAGGGCCTCCCTGGTGGCGCAAGTGGTTGGGAGTCCGCCTGCCGATGCAGGGGATACGGGTTCGTGCCCCGGTCTGGGAGGATCCCATATGCCGCGGAGCGGCTGGGCCCGTGAGCCATGGCCACTGAGCCTGCGCGTCCGGAGCCTGTGCTCCGCAACGGGGGAGGCCACAACAGTGAGAGGCCCGCATACCGCAAAAAAAAAAAAAAAAAAAAAAAAAAAAAAAAAAAAAAATGACAACAACAAAAAATCTTTGTCAGGGTGTTGTGTAATGCAGGGAAAGTGCTTATCACAGGGTGATGCTTTGTACATGCTCAGTAAGCGTTAGCTATTTTATTATTAACTCACAAGGCGGCCTTTGCATGTTCTGAACTGAAATGGCCTCCCAGTAAATTGAAGAAGGCCTGGTTCTGTGGTCTGGAGCTACACAAAATGCACCTAATCCCTCTTGCATGGGATAACCCTTCAAATGTTTGAAGACAGCTTTCATGCTCCTTCTGAATCTTTTCTCCACTTTAGGTAGCCTTAGTTTCGTCACCTATTCCTCATATTTTTTCATGCTTTCCAGGCCCCTTGCCATCTGGGTCACTGTCCTTTGTACACGCTTGTCAATGCTCTTCCAAAAATACACCGTATAGAAGTGAAGGTATGACTACAAATTTGTCCTGACCTGCCAAGGGCGCAAATGGGACTGTATTGCCCTTGACCTGGATGCCGTAAACAGTCAAAGCCTTATTAGTGTATGTTGGTGAGTCTCTTTGTTGATTGGTTGACTTGGCGACCTGTGACCAACTAAAAACTCATGATTTTCACATGAACCTCTCAAGCCCGCACTCATCATATTTGCCACATTAATTTTTTGTCTGAAGTTTGGAATTTTATTTATTTTTTTATACAGCAGGTTCTTATTAGTTATCCAGTTTATACATATTAGTGTATACATGTCAATCCCAATCTCCCAGTTCATCACACTACACCACCCCCCACCCTGCCATTTTCCCCCCTTGGTGTCTGTACGTTTGTTCTCTACATATGTGTCTCTATTTCTGCCCTGCAAACTGGTTCATCTGTACCATTTTTCTAGGTTCCACATATATGCGTTAATATATGATATTTGTTTTTCTCTTTCTGACTTACTTCACTCTGAATGACAGTCTCTAGATCCATCCATGTCTCTACAAATGACCCAATTTTGTTCCTTTTTATGGCTGAGTAATATTCCATTGTATATATATACCACATCTTCTATATCCATTCATCTGCCGATGGGCATTTAGGTTGCCCAAATACTAGCAAACAGAATCCAACAACACATTAAAAGGATCATACACCAAGATCAAGTGGGATTTATCCCAGGGATGCAAGGATTCTTCAATATATGCAAATCAATCAATGTGATACACCATATTAACAAATTGAAGAATAAAAACCATATGATCATCTCAATAGATGCAAAAAAAAAGCTTTTGACAAAATTCAACACCCATTTATGATAAAAACTCTCCAGAAAGTGGGCATAGAGGGAACCTACCTCAACATAATAAAGGCCATATATGACAAACTCACAGCAAACATCATTCTCAATGGTGAAAAACTGAAAGCATTTCCTCTAAGATCAGGAACAAGACAAGGATGTCCACTCTTGCCACTATTACTCAACATAGTTTTGGAAGCCCTAGCCACGGCAATCAGAGAAGAAAAAGAAATAAAAGGAATACAAATTGGAAAAGAAGAAGTAAAGCTGTCACTGTTTGCAGATGACATGATACTATACATAGAGAATCCTAAAGATGCCACCAGAAAACTACTAGAGCTAATCAATGAATTTGGTAAAGTTGCAGGATACAAAATTAATGCACAGAAGTCTCTTGCATTCCTATACACTAATGATGAAAAATCCGAAAGAGAAATTAAGGAAACACTCCCATTTACCACTGCCACAAAAAGAATAAACTACCTAGGAATAAACCTACCTAGGGAGACAAAAGACCTGTATGCAGAAAACTATAAGACACTGATGAAAGAAATTAAAGATGATACAAACAGATGGAGAGATATACCATGTTCTTGAATTAGAACAATCAATATTGTGAAAATAACTATACTAGCCACATTAATTTTGAACTAATGCAGGATGGACGTCGTGTCTGTTCACTTGCATTGTATTTATTTTGACCCCTACTGTAGGTTGAAGTTCTATTTTTAATTTCATTATTTGAATAGATAATACACTTCCATATTTAAAAATCAAAAAATATAACAGGGTAAACTGTGAAAAGTTCCCAGACCACCCCATCTGCCCAAACTCCTTTCTCCCCACATAGATGGTGAGCGCATTCTTAGTTTCTTATGTATCCTTCTGGAGTTTCTTTATGTAGCTACAAGCCAATACCAACATTGGTTCTTATATTTCCCCTGCTTTTTACACAAACAGAAGCATATGGAACACACTGCTCTAAAGCTTGGTTTTTTTCATCTGACAATGTCTGGGATCCTTTTGAATCTTCAGTCCTTCATCTGACATAATGTCATATCTACCAGACTTGTGACATCTGTACACAAAGTAAGCATGTCATTGATGTCTTTATCCAAGCTGTTGATAGAAATGTGTGCAGCCCAGAAGCCTGTCATCATGGAAGTGCCCCAAGCTGATGCCCATCCATAAATCAACACTGCCATGCACAGTCTTCCAGTGGTACAACTAACTAGGCTGATTCTCAATCCATTTTCTCCTTCCTCTTCTCAAGGAATGTGCACAAATATATCAAATACCTCACTAAAGAACTGGGTATATAGAAGCTTCCTGATTTATCAGTCTAGAACAGTGGTTCTTAACTAGGGAAGATTTTTCCCTAGGGGGCATGTGGCAATGTCTGGAGACATTCTTGGTTGGCACGACCAAATGTGTGAACTGGGGGAGAAGGGCCTTCTACTGTTATCCAGTGGGTAGAGGCCAGGGTGCAGCTAAACATCCTACTATGGACAGGGCAATCCCCTTCCCCCTACCCCTACACACAGCAAAGAATTGTCAGGTCTATATGTCAAAGTTGAGAAACCCTAATCTAGAACGTTACCAAAATTTAAGAAAAAAATTTGAAGATTGACTTAACATCTCTTGGTTTTGATAAATCCTTATTGGTTCTTAATAATCACCACTTTCCAAAAATTACATTAACATAAATTTATTTTTGGCAAGAGAGAATCCTCTGATTGAATGAAAAGTCATCTAGACTCTCCAGTCTCATGTAGACAGTCTCCAGATTTGGGGAACTGCTCCTCTCATGGGCAGTAAGTTCCTCCAAGTATGCCCTGCTCCATGGAGATATCTCAGTGAAGGAGTTTCCTCTCTAGTGATTTCTGTCCAGTTTCCCAGGACTGCTCACGTTCCTAGTGATGACTTCAGTTCTGCCTTCTCACCCTCCATGCCTCTTGTCCCAGTCAGGAATGGTACAGAACCTATGGAAAGTTAGGAAGTCATATGGAAATGTCTTTCCCTCTTTAAATGTGCCCATTTCCCACTTAGGGAGGTATCAGTGTCCCCAAAAGAACAACTCAAAAACCTTGACAAATGGAAAAATAAATAAATAAAACAATTTCCCACACCTCTTTAGAGGACTAAGTCTAATGAGGATTGAGCTGAGGCATTAAAGGAGTTATTGGTGTCCAGCAGGGCTGCCAGCCAGGAATGATCCATCTCCATATTCACTGAGCTCCTACTGTATCCAAAATGCTGTTAGGGACCTATCCGTTCAGGGATAAAGAAATCATGGACCCACCTCCTGAAGAACTGATGCCTGTGTAGTGCAAAACAAGAACTTGGAACAGATCTGCATCCGAATCCCACAGAGATAGTGAGATTGTGTTAATTAGACATAGTCCTTAATGCCTTGAAGTGTCAGTTTCTCCTCTGTAAGAATGGAGATAGCAATAGCTATCTCATGCTCATGAAAACAAAATGAGAATAAGCATCTGAAATGCCTTGTGCACCTAATAAGAAGCCAATATTATAGCTACTATTAAATACTCTAATATCCTAGTACAGATATGCGACATGCAGAATCTGATAAGCACAAAAAAATGGCAAAAGGGACTGGACACATAAAGGAAGAGCCATTGATGTCACTGAAAGTGTTGTGAAGAACACTGAACTTGGGATCACTGGAAGACCTGGCTTTGAATGCCTCCTCTGTCACTCAGTATTTGTGTAAACATGGATGCTTTGCTTCATTTCTCTAAGCTTCTGTTTTTTAATCTAAAAAAATGGATATAATAGGACCTACCTAAACCACTCAGATGTTTGTTGAATCCATGGTTAAGTTTTAACCTAGGAGACTTCTTGAAATAGATGACATTTGAGCCAAGGCCTGAGGAACGAGGAGGATGTTCATAAGGACAAAAAGGACCAAGAGGACCTCTCAGGGTGAGATAAGAGCTGAGCTAAGAAGGGAATAATGAATATTCGTGAAACTCTCCAGGAAGTTAAGAACATAAGCTTGGGGTATCAGACAGACCTTGGTCAAGTCATGTAAGCTCTCTAAGCCTCGGTTTCTTCATCTGTAAAAAATAACCTGCAAGGTCGATGTGAGTGTTCAGTGAGTAACATATGAAAGCATTTAGCTCAGTGCCAGGCACGTGGTAAGTGCTTAATGGACCATCACTGTTGGACCTGTGGCTCAGGGCTTGATCTTGGGGCTGGAATGTCTGGATGGGCCAGTCCTCAAGGGCCTTGTATACCAGGTCGGAGGAGACCAGTTGTTTAGACACCAGGAAGCCATTCCCAGCTTTGGAGAGTGACAGGACAGAGTTTTAGGCTAACTCTGGGCAACACTATGGAGGGTAGGCTGGCGAGGAGGGTGCGTAGAGGCAGGGAGACCAGTTGGCCCAGAAAGCTGGGCTGCAGTTTAGTTTTTCCCATGTCTTTACTTTGGACTCTGGAGCAAGCCCCAGAGATTCAGCAAAGCCCCAGGCTTACAGCTGGGCTGGGCCTAGGTCCTGGGGGGAGTGCAGAGTTCTGGCCCCTCCCCGCCGGACACTCTTCCACCACCCTCACCAGCCTCCCTGTGACAGCTGCCGCTCCCACCCCCAGTCCCTGTTTGGAGCAGTGATTAATACAGGTTTAAAATAATCTTTGTCTTCTCCCTTTGTCCGCCCCCAGCACAGCCGCTGCTCTCCTCCCATCCCCCCACCCCTCGCCGGCCACACCTCAGAAACCAGCCTCAGGGCAGCTTGGGCCTGGGGCCTGGCCTGGGCTCCTTCCCACGCTGTCATCCCCACGCACACTCCAGACCCAGAGAGGACAACATACCTTCCCCTCCGGGCTCCTCCTTGGCCCTGGACCCCGCGGTGCTCTGCCCCAGCGTTCTGGGCGGGGGCAGGGACAGGCACAGTGAACTGCAAATTGGATGCAGCAGGCCCTGCCTCACTCCGGTGTGGAATGCTGGTCACTTCTTCCAGACATGTGTGGAGCTCTCCATGCCTCGATTTCGCCATTGGTCCTCTGACTTCTCCTTCCCAAAGGATTTTTTGTTTCATTTCCTCATTGATGCTCCTAAATTGGGGGCATGGATAATGCCATCCCATTAAACCGATGTGGAAAACCAGAGCTCAGAGAGGCGAAGTGGCTTCCCCAAAGGTCAGAGCGGGCTCCAAAGCACACCTCGTCTGTCCTGAAGAGGCCATCCACCTGCCTCGCTCCGAAGCTACCGGGTCTCCATTCCTAGTCCTTTAGTCCAACAGGGCACCAGTGATAGTCCTCACGCTCCTCCTCTCCCTGGAATAAATCTGTAATTAACAGGCACTTGCCCCTGGAAGCCAGGCGACTCGAGGCTAGCACAACACTTCTGTCTGGCTCCAGCCATGGAAGTGGAGGCTCAGGGGAGGACACGTGGGCACGGATAAGGCAAAACAGCAGAGAGTGGATCGAAATGGATAAGACTGAAATGTCAAATCGTGGGGTATTATAGTTCAAAGGGATGCAAAGATATCTAGTCTACCTCTCTTATTTTCCAGAGAGGGAAACTGAGGCCCAGAAAGGGGAAGGGGGCACTCAGAGCCACACAGCTGCAGGACGATGGGCTGACCTCTGAGGCCCTGCCCTCTGCCCTGCCAGGGAGGCCACTCTGGACTGCCACTGTGTCACGTGAGGTGTAGAGCCTGCCCGCACCGTTTCTCCCCTCTGTGACGTCAGAGATCATGGCATAAAGAGAATTTGTTTTCCCAGCACAAGTCAGAAGGAGTTAGGAAAGAAAGAAACGTGTCAGATGACAGGGAAGCCGACCCTGAGTTAAACCTGAGAAAGCGGAGAAGAGAAGCCATGTGGGGGCAACTGGTGGGGACTTGAACCGCCTCAGCCTTGGGCAGGTGCTCACTTGGCTGCCAAGCTGAACTGTGCATCTGAGAGCACAAAAGGCACTTTCTCTGCTCCGTCTGGTGGGAGAGCCAATGAGCTCACGCCTGTGCTCAGACAGAGCTGACAAATGCCGAGTTAATCCCAGATCACTTGCTTAGTATTAAAAAAAAAAAAAGATGGGATGGAGATGGGGAAATGTGTCACTTTGGGCAGGAAAGGACTATGTTTGATGGTCTGGATGGAGTCAGGCTAAATATTTAATGTTCTTGACAGAGACCTGGAGGGGGCTGTTTCTTTCTCTTAATAGTGACGCGCAAGGCTCCCGGCCTGGGAGACAGAGGCGCCGGCAGCTGGAGAGCTGCTTCCAGCTGCCTCTTAGGGGAAAGGCGGGAGAGAGACGAGGCCAAGTGAAGGATGCAACAGAGGATGTGGGAGCAAAGGGCCAGTGCAGCCAGAGGCTGGGGGGCAGAGGAGGCCGGGACCAACCGAGAGCTCCCTTTATTAAAAAAATAACAGTTCTTTACGTTTGGAATACAAACCTGTTGTAATTACCTAGCAGTGGGAAAGCAATTTCCCAGCAGCTTTATTTTTCTGCTCTCCAACCAAATGTGCAACGAAACATCCACCCGGGAATAGCAGGAGCGAAGACACACGGCAGTAACTATGATATTTAAATGTTTCCGCAGTAGAAATTTCAATAAGGTTTAAATGAACCATAAGCTGATTTCTCTCTGGATTATTTTTTTTTCTCCTCCTCCTTTATTACTTGAGACATTGTGCTCCTACACCGTATTTCTATGGCACTAGCAAAGAAGTCCCAGCAGGAAACTTCAAAACTTTGTTACTATTCTGAGCACCTCTCTCCCAATCCATTCCCCAGAGGAGATACGTACCCCTCCATCCACCCAAGACATTAGCTGGGTGAGCCTGAGGCCACAGGGTCTCACCTCAGACCCCAAAGCTGCCCTGGGTAGATTCCACCCAGGCTTGCAAACGCTCTTCGGCCCCCACGTCCTTAGTTGCATCTCCTGCAGTAGTGGTTGCCAATATTTAACCTGGTGTGAGTAGATAAGCTTGATCAAGGCCTTGTCTCAAGTATCCCTCTGCTGAGTCCAGGCTGAGCTGGGGTCCTGGCAATGGATAATGTCTAAAATCAGAAAGTTTAGCATCTTCCTATATTACTGTCATATGTATGATTCTTTGAATACTGGGCAAGTTCTAGGCTTAGAGGGGGATACAATGAAGGGTAAATTATTGCACCAACCTATAAACATCTTATGGTAGCTAAAATGTATACAGTGCTACTACAGGCAGCTAATTTACTAAAAGTTACATATACACACCTACGTATATATATGTATATATTAGTTCATTTAATCCTCACAACAGCCTTGAGGGGTTGCCACTATCATCATACCAGGTTTCAGATGAGGAAACTGAGGTACAAGGAGCTTAAATAACTTGCCCAAGATCTCACAGGTGGTAACATCAGAGCTGTGATTGACCCAGAGAATTTAGCTCCAGCATAAGTGGTGACCCTTCACTATACCCTGCCTCGCCAGCCTGCCCCCAGATTCACCTCCTTGGGTCTGCATTGCAGAAACATTGACCTCTCTTGGAATTAAAGTATTTGAAATCTTCTGGATGAGTCAACACTGGAAGGAGTGGTGAAGCTTATGGTGGTACCTTCCTCAGACACCTTGAAGAACTGCAGAGACCACACGTCTGGATGAGAACCCTTCCTTTTGGAGGCAGGAAACTGGAAAAGACAACGCCCTTGAATTCAATCATTGTCTTCCCAAGACAATACTTGCATATGGACACCCAAGCAATCTTCTCTTTGCAAGGCTGAGATAAAGCATGTTCAAACTCTCACACCACATGGTTCTTTTCAGCCCTGTAGCACATACAGAGCTGGGGAAGAATGAAAAGCTCTGCGTATGGACTTTAATTTCAAGCTATGAAAAATAGGCCATATCTAGGAATATTTGGCCAGAGAAGTGCCTTCATGCTGAGTTTCCTAGTCAAGGCGGCATTTCAGGGGCCATTAGAGTATCCTCTGGAAGCTGAGAGGCCAGCATGCAAATGCATTGACTCAGAACCTTCCCTCACAGGCAGAAACCCAGCCCACAACATTCCAAGCCAGGTCCCCACCAATGAATATTTATGGTGCTGGTATAGTCAGGGTTCTCCAGAGAAACAGAACCAATAGGAGATACATATTCTGTATAAGGAGTTGGCTTACACAATTATAGAGGCTGAGAAGTCCCAAGACTGCAGCTGATGAGCTGGAGACCCAGGAGAGCCAATGTGTAGTTCCAGTATGAGTCCAAAGGCCCAAGGACCAGGAGAGCCAGTGGTACAAGTTCAAGAAGTAGAGCTGATGTTTCAGTTGGAGTCCAAAAGCTGAAAAGGACCCATGTCCCAGCTCAAGCCATCAGGCAGGAGTTTCCCCATAATTTGTGGAAGGGTCGACATTTGCTTCTATTCAGGTCTTCAGCTGATTGGATGAGGCCCACCCAAATCAGGGAGGGCAATGTGCTTTTCTCAGTCTACCAACAACATATTAATCTCAACCAAGGACACCCCACAGACTTACCCAGAAGAGCGTTTGACCAAATATCTGGGCACCCCACGGCCCAGTCAAATTGACACACAAAAGTAGCCATCACAGCACCTCTGCATTCTCTACCCCTTGCCCTCCAACTATTGTTCTAGAAGACGGGAATGTGGGGAGAGTGCTTAGAACACCCTAGTAGCTCCACTAGTGGGGCTGCCCTTTCTGCTGGCCTCCTACATCCATGGCCTTTGGCAGCCAGCTGTGCGGGTTAAAGTACCAATACCTGACAATGGGAGTGCCTCTCTTCACTCCTTACCCGCTTCGTTTCCTCCCAGGACCCCATACGACCAGAGAAATGGAGCAGAGAAGCCACACATGGGTCCTGTCTTGTCTGTGACCTTGGGCCTCAGACCCAGGCACCCTGGATGGGCAGATGGTAGAGTGGAAGCAGAGTCCCTGTATCTCCCCTTTGCTCAGCATCTGAGCTCATGCCGACTAGCAAGCCTCGTCTCTTATTAGGAATAATAGGCCATATTGTGGCTGGCAGGAGGGAAGCTCATTTCACACTCTGGGAAGTGGGATTCAGCAAAGAGACATGAAGAGGTTTCACGTACATGCTTCTCTGCCTGCTAGTCTGAAAGCTGGCAGTGGCAACAGGCCAGAGGAGATGAGTACAGACTTCCCTTTCCAGTAACCCAGAGGCGAGATAACACTGAGTTTCACGTGGGGGCTTTGGTCCCCAGTATACCTCATCCTCCATCTACCAGCTGGGTGACCTTGGGCAAGTCACTTAACCTTCCCATGCCTCAGCTTCCTCACTTGAAAGAAAAAAAAAAGAGAATAATAACACCCACTCCATAAGATTGTTTTTGTGAGGATTAGATGAATTCATCTATTTAAAGATGAATATATATATATGGCTTTAAAAACGCCTGGCTTTTTTGCATCAACGTGGATGGCCCTAGAGATTATCATACTAAATGAAGTAAGTCAGACAGAGAAAGGCAAATATAGTATGATATCACTTATATGTGGAATCTAAAAAAAATAAAAATAAAACAAATGAACTTACATACAAAGCAAAAACAGACTCACAGATATAGTAAACAAACTTATGGTTACCAAAGATGAAACGGGGGGAGGGATAAATTAGGAGTTTGGGATTAGCAGATACAAACTACTATATACAAAAGAGATAAACAACAAGGACCTACTGTAGAGCACAGGAAACTATATTCAATATCTTGTAATAAACTATAATGGAAAAGAAGCTGAAAAAGAATATATGTGTGTGTCTGTGTGTGTGTATATATATATATATATATATATATATGTAATTGAATCACTTTGCTGTACACCAGAAACTAACACAACACTGTCAATCAGCTGTACTTCAATTAAAAATAAAGCCTGGGGCTTCCCTGGTGGCGCAGTGGTTGAGAGTCCGCCTGCCGATGCAGGGGACACCGGTTCGTGACCCAGTCTGGGAAGATCCCACATGCCGCAGAGCGACTGGGCCCGTGAGCCATGGCCGCTGAGTCTGCGCGTCCAAAGCCTGTGCTCCGCAGCGGGAGAGGCCACGACAGTGAGAGGCCCGCGTACCACAAATAAATAAATTAATTAATTAATTAAAAAATAAAAATAAAGCCTGGCTCTAGGTAGGGCTCCAGTACATGTTAGCTATTATTAATACCCATCAGCCTCCTTTTGCTTCCTGAGATTTGGAGAATCAGTTTTCTCCTAGTGGAATATCCACAGCAAATTTAAAGTTCTAACTGGCTCCCTGCACAGCTAAATGTGTGCCCTGGGGGAATGAACTTACTCTAATTCTTAAAGGTCAAGAACTCTTTCCCACTGCTCCACTACACATCATGAGGCTGAGGGTCAACAGCCATGGGCTTAGTGAGTTTGGGGATAATCCATAAGATCCTCCCTTATCACGCTTCTCTCCTGGTGTGGATAATTGAAGAATGGTTGTGGATGTCTGATACACAAGATAGAACTACATCTGTGTCTTCCTCATAGTCCCCCACTTCCTCCATGTCCCTCCCAGCCCTGAAGCCCTGCATAGTCTTCTGGGGCCTTCCTCACTGGTTATGATCATGTCAGAAGTGAAGGATCTACTCCCCTCCTGCAGGCAACTCAAATTGTCTTCTCCCTGCTTCCCCATCCCCAGGCTCCACCCCCACTTCTCCAGTGTGTGCATGTAGGTGTACAAGAGCTGAAAGTGTTAGGGACACTGGTTTGATGCAGTTTCAAGCATTTTTTGGATATAGGCAAAGCTGAGATTTAGGGAAACCTCTTCTCTAGATCTCCACTAGAGATTGGTAATACTCTAAACAAAGACAACTTGTCAGCCGAGCACACTGCCTGGCACATAGTAGGTGCTTTCCTAAATGCATTTGAATGAGACAGGATCCCAATCAGTCCATGTAGAGGTGGAGCCGTCCTACCTGGAGACAGAAAGATGGCAAGGAGCCTTGGGAGCCAGGCTTGCCAGGGGAGTCAGGACCAGGGAATGGGTCTCCTCATCTTTGTCGCCTCCCCAACTTCCAGGCAGGAAACATGGGTCCAGATCCTCTTCCCTCTTCCTCCCCTTTCCTTGCCTCTTCTGCCTTGGGAAGAGCATGGTCGGAAGAGGGAGAACAAACTCTATCTCTTTCTCTACCCCTAGGTTGTCTGAAAATAGTAACATTTCCAAAAATCACCTTCTTTGACCTCAGAATAAGTCCAGTGAGTGTTCTGGAGCAGATTGAACCTGCTTGGTTTTGTTTTGCTGGAGCTGGAAATCCACTCAGAGTTCCTGGGGCTCCTCCAGGTAAAATCAGGGCAGGTAGCCTGGAGTCAAAGGTGCCAGATAGAGTGGGGTTGCATCGTGGGATTAAAATTTGTTTAAAGAGGGCCTAGGAGGTGGATTAGCCCCACTCTGGGCCAGGGCCAGAGAAGCAGTGTGGAGTACTCCATAGGCACTCAGCAAATACACAGTGTGATTGCTTTGGACCTCTGCCCACTCACGCAGCTTGTCTTGAATCAATTCCATGTAGTGGCTCCTGGAATTATGGAATGTCCTAGCTGAAAAGGACCATTTTACAGGTATGGAAACTGAGGCCCAGACTGGTGAAGGCACTTGTCCAAGGGCACAGAACAAGTCAGGGGAAGGACAGCTGGTGCACTTGGAAATGTCAGCTTAGTGGATTTAGCTCATGGGCTATCAATTTGACCTAAGGAAGAACCAGACACTTGGGGGCTAGTTTCCCTGCCGGTTGAATAGTGAACTGCCTGAGTCTGTGTGTTCCTGAGCTTTTCCGCCACCTCTGGTACCAACATCCTGAACAGAGAAGGTGAACAGCAGACAAGTCCGCCGGCCCTGTTTCTCTACTCCCTCCATGAGCGTCCATTAGCCACAATTTCATGTTGAATGGGGCTGTAAGGAATTTCAAGGCCAAGATGATTACATTTTGTACATTACCCTTCTGCCAGAGAGCTAAAAATACCCTCCTGGTGGTTGCTAAGTGCAGGTCTAATGGTTTTCCCTAGAGGAAAGAATGGGATTCTAGTTTCTCTGAATCTGGAGGCTCTGGTGTCCAGGGAATGAAGACGTGGAAATTGTTGTAGCTGGTTGTAGAGCATCCCTGAGGGAGGAGAAGTTAGGGACAGCCCCAGAATTCACTGCTCCCTGGTGTCTGGGAGAATCTCCAGGGACTGGTGCTGGCAAAGTTTGTGGATCCCCGGAAGCAATACAGCAGGGGCTGTAGCTTCCATGGAGAATTCTCCCTGATCTGTGGGCTCCCCTCCCCTTGTGGTCTGGCTTTCTGAATTTTCATTCCTGGAAACTTCACTCTTTCACTGGCACAGAATGGCTAGTCCCTAAAGTAGCACCTACAATCTAGATATTTTAAAGGTGAAGAGATTGATTTAGGGATATGGAACAGGGTCTTGGGAACAGCTCACCTACCTTGCTAGAGACCTGATGATGGATCTAGGGTGTCTCTCACTTGATAAATTAAAAACAGACTTACAAGCATATAGTCACCCCAAGACGGTCCACCTCCTCTCACCTGGCCTAGCACTCCCTCTGACTACAAACATAAACATTTGAATTTTTTTTAAGTTTTTTTAAAAATAAATTTATTTATTGTATTTATTTTTGGCTGCATTGGGTCTTTGTTGCTGCTCACGGGCTTTCTCTAGTTGCGGCGAGCAGGGGCTACTCTTCATTGCGGTGCGTGGGCTCCTCATTGCGGTGGCTTCTCTTGTCGCGGAGCACGGGCTCTAGGCACACGGGCTTCAGTAGTTGCAGCACGCAGGCTCAGTAGTTGTGGCGCACAGGCTTAGTTGCTCTTCCCAGACCAAGGATCGAACCCGTGTCCCCTGCATTGGCAGGTGGATTTTCAACCACTGCGCCATCAGAGGAGCCCTTGAATTTATTTTTTTAACCAACGTGTCAGAAGTCCTAAATTCAACTAGGAGGCTTGATCTCCCTTAAGAGCTCCCCTTGGGGACCTGCGCATTATAGCCACATCTCCTGGGACAGCTTCAATGCTTTCCTTTGGAAAGGTATCCAGCCCCAGGTCACTGCAAGCCCACATTGCCCCTCTGGAATCAGGATGTCTCCTCGGGGCATTTGGTTTGTTCTCTGGAGGCTGTTGCCATGGTTTCATCCTCCTGATTACCTTGGACATTGACATTCACATGAATTTGCCTTTCCCGGCACAGGCTGATGCGTGGCCCTGGGCGGTGGGTGAGGATTTGATTGCCTGGGGAGGGAAGCTGGCCTGGAGCAAGATGTTTGAAGCCAGTGTTTCAGCAGCTCATGAAGGACAGGCCCTGGGGGCTAGTTAGGTGGTGTTGTGCCATGTGGCTGTCAGTGGGCGCCTGGCTGAGGGCTGTGTGCTCAGGAGAAGAAAAGGTCCCTGTGTCATTTTGGGGGGCAGGGGGTGGTTTCTCATGCTCATTTTGCTCAGGGGAACACTGTTGAGCTCACCCCTTGCTTAGGCAATGCTCACAGAGGCAAAGTTCACCTTAAACTACTTTCCCGGGAAAAAAAAAAGGAAGTGGGAAAACAAATCTTTATAAGAACTATAAGACTGTAATTGACTCACTACACTTCGCTTCAGAATACTTTCTGCTGTCACTAAAAAATCAGTCCTGCCCTCCCAAGATGGAGATCTGCCCCCTCGGTAGAAGACAGGCACTTTAAAGAATGGGCAAGAAGCTGCAAAGGCAATTCCCCTCCCAAAAATGAACTTCCAGAAGTGTCTTAAGTAAGGCAGCAACTCAGTCCCAAGGTGGCGATTTCGAAAGAACAACACACTTGAATGTGTATGTTCTCAGACATTTGTTAAAACAGCCTTGTGGCCTGCAGCTCCTCCTCATTGGTTCACTCTGATGGAGCGGGGAGAGCAGTGGGGTGATTAACTCAAAACGACGATAACCGAAGACTCACTGTTGTTTGACTTCAAATGTGTGGACAAATGATATATGGACAGTGTACATATCTTACAGCGTGTTTGCCTTCCTAATTATGTTTTGCTTCAAACAATATGGAAATGAGTTGGCTGGCTGTGAGTGCACGCCAATTAATGGCTGGGTCAGGCTGCTTGGAAGCTTTTTGGGTGTGTGGAGCAATGACAAAACTCTCAAGGGATTTAACATTTTCTACAGACAACTTGCCCAGTGTGTAATCCACCTGGGTATAATTGAGTGTTGGCTGCAATCAGATTCATTAGTAGCTCAAGAATTAAACCTACCCTCCCATCCCCACCCCCGTCCAGTCATTCTCCATTTCCCCCTGCTCCTGCCAGATATTTCATGAATCTTGAGTACCAGAGACTGCCAAGCAGGCAGCTTTGCATCAGTGGCAAGGGGGCTAATCTATATTCTCATGTTAACCATACTTCCCAGTGAATTTCAATAACTTGGAAATGGGCATTTGGCAGCTGGGAAAGACAAGGCATGGTAGGTGCTCAGAACAAGTCCATAATAAGCATCTGTTTAAGAGACCTCTCCAGCCAGATGCCTTGGGCCTGATGCGGGCCGCAGGCTAGGGCTGCAGCTGCACATTAAAATACACTTAGTCTGTCTTCCCAGGTGGAGGGAGCAGCATTTCTTTCCCTGTGGAATGGATCTAGCCCAAACAGGCAGTTTCTTATTCATAAAGCGGAATTTCCAAGCCAAACTTCCTTCTGCCCACAATCCCCTGCCCCCAAGTGGGGCCACTGGTTTAAGATGCTTTCTTTCAGAAGTCTTTACCCAGTAATTGCTGCCACCTGTCGTATCATGCATGCCTGCTTTATACGCTACTGGCAGGTCCTCCTTAGGAGAGCATTGCCACCTCTGCCCTGGCTAGGTTTGTGTCTCCTTGAAGACAGGGTCTATTCTTATCTGAGTGCTCTCATCCTTTGCACTCCTAGCCCACCCCCTAATGCACACAGCAGAGGGCAGGGACAGTTCAAGGCAGGACAAGCTGGGACACTGCACATGGGGACAGTGTCAGGGGTGGATGGCCCAGGTAAGATCAGCGTTCTTACCTGAAGCTTCATGGGACACTGGGACCCAAAGAGGGATAAGCCAGAGACTAGTGGGAAAACTGGGAAAACCAAGCACAGCTTCAAGGCCAAAGGCTCAGAGGCAGGACCAAAATCCAGGCTGTAGAACCAAGAGCTGAGAGTTTGGAAGAGATAGCATCAGAGGAAGAGCAATGCCTAACACTGCTCCTGGCCCAGAGGAAGTCCAGTCTGTATTTTTTGAATGAATCAATGAAACAATGAATGGGGAAGAGGATTCAGAATAATCTGATTGCTTCCTAAAACTATGAGCATCTCCCCATATGAAGCTGGTGAGCGTGCTCAGTGGGTCCATGGGAGTGGACAGGCCAATTTTCTGAAGTGCAGTTGGTCATAATGTGCTCTCTTGTGGTCTCTTTTCCAAGAATCCCAGCTCAAAGCTGGGTCCATGGGAGTGGACAGGCCAATTTTCTGAAGTGCAGTTGGTCATAATGTGCTCTCTTGTGGTCTCTTTTCCAAGAATCCCAGCTCAAAGCTCTATAAATGTGTTGTTGATTTATTGTCCAACACTAAGATTCCTTGTTTCCCATGATCTCTCACCCTCACTTCCTTTAGCTCACCCTAAAATTTTGCTCCCCTATCGTAAAAAACAAACACCCTCCCCTCTCAAAAAAGAAGAACAGGACTCCACAGCCTCCTAGAGTTTCTGTCCATAATGTTATAAAAGATTCTTCACACCAGCATTTTCCAAAGTGTGCCTTGTAGAACATTGTCCCATAGAATGGTAATGGTAAAAGGTTTATAGGTCAAATAAATCTAGAAAACGTTGGATTTCACAAAACTAAACCAGTTTCTTCAGTGCAGGGCTTCTCAGTCTTTAATATACTCATCTGCATTCCTAAAAGAGGAAATGCCAAATTTACTTAACCTCAGAGCCCTTTTGTGCAGTGCTTCCTGCAAGACTGGGGTTCTGCACTTTGGAGATCTACGGTCTTTTCCTTTCTTCTTATTTTCTTCAGTTCCCTGGTTCCCTTGTCTGTAAAGTGGGAGGTAATAATAGTACTCACCTCATGGAGTAGTTGTGAAGATTAAATGAATTCATTCATGTAAAGTGTTTAGAAAGCGCTTGGCCCTTAGTAAGCATCAAATGCAAGGTTTCGTTGTTTTTACTAGTGTGTATATGATGACTATTTCTGGTTCTTTATAATCTAGCTCTTGCCTTCACCACTCTACCCAACTCGCTCCCCTGATAGTCACTGATCACTTCTCAGCCCCCTAAGTCCAGTGGCCTTTTCCTGTTCCTCTTCTCCTGGCCTGTGGGAGCATTTGGCGTTCTATTCTCCTTTCCCTAATGCTTCACGCTCCCTCCTTGTGCTTCTTTCCAGCCTCTCTCTCCTGTTGTCCTTCTGCTCTTCTGGCCATCTATCCTTTGATTCCTCCTTCCTTCCACTTTACAAACTTAGGTTTTACTCAAGAATGGCTCTTTTTTGCTCTGTCTCAATACTCTGTCCTTAAGAGATCACATCCAATTTCAGAGCTTCATCTGCTAACCTTGGTGAAGGCAGATGGTACTCCAACTGATTTCCCATCCATCCCCACCTTCTCTCCTGAACTCCATGCTGTCCATCTTTTCCAACTATGTGCTGGACATCTCAGCCTTAATTTCCTCCAAACCCTCAAACTCAGTGTGTTCAGAGCCAAACTCATAGACTGAGACTTTTAACATTGGTCTTTCTTTCATGCTCCCTGTTTCTCTTAGTGACACAGTTGTCCTCTTCACCACCCAAGCTTGACTCCTCCCTACCTCTTGCCAGGTCCTACCAAGTGGGTTACCATCTTGCTCTGAACTCCATTTCCTTATTTGTATTTTCTCTGCCTCTCCTATGATTCACTCCTTCATTATGTCTTCACTGCCTTGACCATCATGACAACTTCTTAACTGGTGTCTCAATCACAGTCCATTTTACACTGTGCTTCTAGAATACTCTTCTATGAACCGATTTTCATCATCTCATATCCTGCTTTAAAGCATTCAGTTCCTCCCTACGACCGACAGAACAAAGTTGAGATCCAAAGCCTTTTATGATATAGTCTCAGCTCTCTTTCTGATCTTGCTGCCATGACATCTCTTCACAAAACCTTCACTATATAACCTACCAGATTTCTCAACATGCTCACATGTGCCCCGCACTTTCCTCCCCATCTCAGTTGCTACTTCCTTCCTGAAGCCACAGTTACTCCTGCTAGATGGTAACTTTTCTTCTTCTGCTCTCGCCTACTGGAGGTTATATTCTTTCAGGATGGGATCCATGTCTGACTCATCTCTGTCTCCCATCCCACATACACTTTGCATAGGATAGTAGCCCAATAGATGTTTGTTAAATGAATTAATAAATTGGTGCATTGATGATTGGATGGATGGTTAAGTGGTTGGATAGAGGCCACCTCTTTCCTCTTTTTGTGTCCTTTTCTTTCTTTCACTAAGTGCAATTCTGTGTACCATCTTACACAAGAGACCCTGTAGCACCATAATCATTGGCTTACACGACTGCCATTCCAAATCTTGGATGTGGTGCCCCTCCCTGCCCCATCCCCTGATCAAAGCCCTCTTAACAAGGTGCCCTAGCTGAAAGCTCTCCAGGTAGTGTGCCTTTGAATGCCTGATACCCATGTCTTCAAAATGGTACTGACACCAGCTGGCCCTCTAATTAAAGCCATAAGCTTTTATTATCCCCAGTAATTTCCTTCAGTGTCAAAGTGACCATCTCTCCTCTTAATTCCATCTCAGTCTGACTCTGGCAGGATGACATTAGTGCCCAGCATCAGAATAAGGGGAGTCAAAGTCAGGCTGGCAGTTCTCAGCATCCACCATGCCCAGGGTCCCTCAACCAGGATTCCCTTAGCTGAGAATCTTCACAGTGAAGCCTGTGACCATGGTCTGCTAGGAATTTGTAAATGTTTGTTTCTGAGAAGTGAATTTAACGTCTGGTAAAAAATATGAAATCATAAAAGTGACTTCTGTGATCCTGCCAGCTGGGGTTTGAAATTCCCACAGCTACCAAAAGGCAGGTAAGACACTAGTAGTTAAGAGAACATGCTCTGGAAACAAGCTACCAGATCCAAGTACTATAGTAGTCAGGGTCCAGTCAGAAAAAAGTAAGCCACCCTAGGTATTTCAAACAGAGTAGATTTAATACAGGGAGTTGGTGGGAGAGCTGGAAGAACAAAAAGGGAACACTGAAGTGACCCAGAGATAATGAAGGCAAGAAACAGCTGCCATCTCTAGGACTGGGAGGGCAAGAGGGAAGAGTTACCAGAACCTGGAGCTCAGAGGAGCTGGTGTTCAAACCTCTGGGTTGAGGGTGCCCTCTGGTTGCTGCTGGTCCCCAAGGGAGCAATAAAGGCTGGTTCTGAAATACCCCAAAGAGTTAGCGACTGGAGCCAAGAGCCACTGCTAAGGCTACACTAACAGGAGCAGGAAAAATCAGGAAATAAGTCCCCTCCTCCTTTCCTCCTGCTTTCCAGTCTCCTTCTAAATGCCTTCTATCAGTAGCCTCATAGCAAGCCAGTTATCAAGGGAGGCCATGGAGTCCAGCTTAGAAGCGAGAAGAGGAAATGGCTGAAGGTGTAGCAGTAGGTAGATCACTGGCACAACTCTTTGCCAGTTCAGTAACCTTGACCAAATGGCTTATCTTCTCTGTGCTTCAGTTTTCTCATGTTTAAAATGGGAATAACAGTCATACCTCCTTCATAGGATCTCTGTGAGGTTTACATGAGCTAACACATAGAAAGCACTTAGAATAGGGCTTAGCACATAGCAAGTGCTCAAAATTTTTACCTGTTATTATTCTGCCAGTATGTATCTCGGTTAATCCCTTTGCTTCTCATCCTACTTGCCCCAATAACACATATTATACAGTTATCCTTGATGTTGATTTGATACAAGCACTTTATTTCAGTGCCTGACTCTGTGTGTGTGTGTGTGTGTGTGTGTGTGTGTGTGTGTGTGTGTGTGTTTTCATTCTTTGGGGAGAAAGTTTAAAAAAAAAAAAAAAGTACAGACTTCGTCAGATGTGAATTCCAAGCCTAAATCCATCAGTTACTGGCTGTAGGTTAATCTCTAGGAATTCCAATTTTCTCATCTCTAAGAGCAGGCTATCACTACCTCCCTGCAGTATTATGACATGATATACGTGGAACTGCCTGGCAAAGGATCCGGCACACAGTGGATGTTCATTGTGTTGTTTACACTCCTCTCTTCCTTCCTGGCTGAGCACATAAGGCCATATGTTGCTTAGAGCCTTGAGCTTTGAACTCTCTGTTCACTGCCAATGTTGTGTGAAGGCAGACCCTCACAAGAACCATCGTGCAGATTATGGACCAGGGTGAAAGAGATCTAAGAGTGGTCAGGATAAGACTTGGCTTTGTAAAATTCAAGCTCTGGTCCCATCTCTGCCTCCTGACCCCTCAGTGATCCTCGTTCATTTTTAATCTTAGCTTCTATTTCTCTGTTTTCAGTCTGTAAACAGGGACTACAACATCCCTGGAAGAATATGTGGACTAGTATACGTAATGTGGCCATAGCCCCAACTCATTCAAGATCCTGTAGTGACACTGCGGATGGAAGAGGGTGAGGTGTGACTGGGACAAAAGGAGAGAGTTCAGGCTGGTGGACAATTTTGGAATGAAGGTTAAGGGTCCTAGGGGCTGGGCCAGGGGCTCTAGAAACTCTATTTCTGTCTGATCATTCTAACAGCTTGGATATTTCTGTGTCTCATGAGCTCACTTTAAAAGGTCTGCACTCTATGAATGCTAAGCACACTTTTTTGAGAGGAAAGAATATAATAAGGAAAAGGAAAGGGGGAAAGGAGGGTTCTGATTTCAGTCAGGTACAGTGGATATCCCAGCTGTGCGAGGGCCTGCGGGTGAATGGCTGGCTATGGACGGGGACCAGCATAGGGCTTAAGAGCATGGGCTTTATGGTCAAGGAATCCTGGGTTTAAATCCTGGCTCCCTGCTTAATATGTTTGACTCTGGAATAAAACCACCTAAATTCCCTGGCCTCAGTCTCCTCAACTGTAAAGTGGGAATGACCCTTAATGGGTTATTGCAAAGTTTAAATAAAATAATGTGCATTAAGCACTTTAGCAGAATGTTTGGCTTATAGTAAGTGCTCAATAAATGAGAGCTGTTATTATAATCAGCCACTTAAAATAATAAGAGTGACGACGACTTACAGAGAGCTTCCTGCACCAGGCACTCTGCAAAGTGCTTTAGGGACCTTACTCATGGAGATCTTGTAACAGCCCAATGAGGTGGATGCTGGGATTGTCCCCATTTGACTCACGAGGCTCCATGGCACAGAACAATGAGCAGCTTCCTCAAGGTTACACAGCTTGTGTTATGTTGGAGCCAGAATTGAAACCGAGGTCTGTCTTTCACCATAGCCTGTGCTCTTACCACTAAAACAGTGTCTGTTACAGTGCTAAGATCTACACTGTGCTCAGAAGGGTTTTCTTCAAAGTTCCTTACAAAATATCCAGAATTCTCCTATTCACCTTTATCAAGGTGCCTGCAATGCTGTCACTGGCAAATCTGTTCTCTGAGGGTTTTTTAAAGCTTTTTCGCTCTTAGAGGTGCATATTACTCTGGCAGAGGGGGAAGTAAGTCTCAAAAACTAATACTTTAGCAAGTTCTGCTTTTCAATATGACAAGAAATAACATTGCTCAGCTTCTCAGCCACAGTGTGTGTGTATGTGTGTTTAAAGAAACAAACAAAATTAGAGAAACAACATAGAAAAATAAAATAGTATCCTCTCAATTTTGCCATGAACATAAAACTGCTCTAAAAAATAAAATCTATTTTAAAAATTTTTAACAAAAATAAAATGGTCAAAAGTATTTTATTCAAAAAATAATTCTCACCCACAAAATGAAGAATTTTTACAGTTGAAAACATATAAATAATGTCTTTGGAAAACCTCCAAGAAAAGAGCCCAAAACTCTTTTGAATAATAGCAACATAATTAGAATGGGTCAGAGCTGCTAAAATCTCTACTATGAAAGAATCTTTTTTGGATACATCATCTCTATGTTATTTTAAAGATACTCATTTACAATAGCACCTAAAATTCCCTAGGACCCTGCCACTGTTAGCACAGACAGACAGTGTTCTAGTGTGACACATCCTTGACAAAACCACGTTGGCTCTCTCTCTTTGTGTAACTCTGACCCCTTTGGTTATCACTGAAATGTAACCAGAGACCAGCTCTCTCCCTTCCTCCTTTGCCTTTCTTCAAGGTCCTTATAACAAAGTAAGATATTCTTAATCAGTACCCACTCCCAACTATGGTTTCGTTTGAATAACTTAAGGCAAGACTTTGTCAGTTCTTTGAATTATTGTGTTAGGAAGTTATTATGTGATTACATGAGAAAATATGTATGAAAGCAAGGGGCAGAGTATCTGGCATACAGTGGGAACTCAATAACAAATTGAGTTTATTATTCCTGTAATAAGGAATTTGTGTCTATAACAGCTTAAAGTCATAGCATGGTTCACTGGTGTCTACCTGTTAGGGCCTTAGAATTCATCACCATGGCCAAGGATGCTTTAAGATCAAGATGAGGACACTTTAAGACTAAGAGGGTTGTTGAATTTCTTGCTGTCCCTGACACATCATCACTACCACCCCATATCTGTCTCCTATTTCTCCTACTTCCTGTCCCCTATTTTCTCCTCTTTTCACCACCCCCTATCTGTCTACAATTTTACATTGTGCTTCTATTGCATGTGAGCATTCTCTCTGACCATATTTGTCTCCTACGTCTTTCTTCCCTTTCCCCCTCTCCTCCCCGCAAACACACAGACAAACATGCACACTATTCTATTACTCCTTGGAAAGTCCTTGCCCTTCCTCCTGATGAGCCCTTCTCTGAGGTCAGGGCTGGGGACTACAGTGAGTCATTCTGAAGGTCATGGTTTGGGCAACTGCCTGAACTTGCTGAGTCAGGAGTTCCTCCTGAGATGCCTCCCATGGTCCCAGGAGCTGTCCTAGCAGAGGCAAATGCTGCAGCAGCCAAGGAGGATTTGGGCCTGGGGGGATGGGGAGAGTTAGGCAAATACTTTCAAACTACATGAAAGGAACTCTGGGAACAAGAAAGGTCTCCATTTGTTCATCTTTGCTAAGCCCTTAAAAAGCCAGATAACTGGGTCCTACCATGACAACAGAATTTACATTTTACTGAAATACAAACAAGTGAAAAAGAAAAAAAAAAAGAAAGTTGTCTACACCAAACCAGCTTCCTAAGAAAGGAGGATTCCCACCTGTGGTTTCTCCCACTAAAAGACCCTTCCCGAAAGCAACAGGTAGATAATACCCCACAGAAACTTTGAGGTACCCTCCACTGAGCCCCTAAAGTTGGTTATCTGGGCCTGACGAAAGTGCTGTTTCTCAGCTCTTATCAATGAGTCCACATGGCATTGAAAGAATGCGTGTCGTCTTCCCCCCAGTCCAGCCGTCGGACACCCACACCCTCCACCACAACTAACTCCCATGCTACCCATCCTCAGCTTGTCTAAAGTGGGCCTCTTTCTGTAAAGTCCTTTTTTCCTTCAGTTCCCCAGAGCAGTCAAGGTTGTACCCATTCCTCTCATCACCCATGGCTCCAAGTCACCCTAGACTCCATTCTTTCTTCCCACCTCACCCCTAATTTCAATCATCATCAAATCCCACCAACCTCAGCTCCTCAATATCTTCCAAACCAGACTATCCTCCCTAGACACACTGCCACTTTTTAGCTAACCCCCTCATCATTTTTCCCCTGGATTATTTTGGTTGTCTTTCAGATGTTCTTCCTGTTTCCTGCCCCATTCACCTTCCAGACCAACCTTCATTATTTATTTCTAAAACATAATTTGGTTCTGTTGCTGCCCTGCTTAAAACCCTTTAGATGCCCCCCGCCCCCCGCATTGCATGAAGACCAAGTTCAAACTCTTCCTCATGATCCACAAGGGCTTCCCTGAACCCCTTGGGACTTGCCTCTCCAACCTCCTTGCCCACTGCTTGCCCTGACAACCCTCCAGAGCAATGAATGTCTGTTCTCCAAAGAACCATGTTACTTAATGCCTGTGTGTTTGCATATGATGTTATTTCTCCTTGTCCTCCCAGTTGACTCCCATTCATCCTTCCAGACTCAGTTTGAGTACCTCCTCCTTGACGAAGACTTTCTGTTTCCCCAAACTTTCCTTTGTAATCAAATCCACCTTAATGATTGATTTAAATTCTCATCTCCCCCATCTCGACCATGAGCTGCTTTTATCTATCTGTTTCACAAATTATGTCTGTCTGACATATAGTTGCTGAAAAAGCAATATTTGATGAAAGAATGAACTTGTAATTAGGCAGTCTGTGTGACCTTGACCATGTCACATAACCTTTCTGAGACTTAATTTTCTTTGTCTATAAAACAAGGACACAAATGTCTACCTCGCAGGGTTGTTTTGTGGATTTTATGAAATAAAATGTGTAAAGCACTTAACCCTGCCCAGCCCACTGTAGCAACTCAATAAATGTAGATTCCATGTCCTTTTTCTTCTTCTCCTTGTTATAATTCTATTCTAATAAAAATAGGCAAAGACAAAAGAGAAGTCCCAATGCCCAATGCCAAGGTACCTGGATGAGGACGGTCACCTATTGCCCATCTAACAGGAACAGTGTCCTCACACCTCAACCTCTCACATCACCAAAGATTAGCCAGCCCTGGGCAGTGTTTAGTGAAGGATCTGGATCAATTCTAGGATCTGGCAACATCTGGGGACTGACCATGAGCCAGGCATAGTGCCTGTAATAACTCACTCAGCTCCACCACGATCCTGCGAAGGTGAATTGTTATTGTCCCAATTGTACAGAAGAGGAAACTGAGACAAGTGGGGTTAAGGTCATACAGTTAGTAGTAGAATAAGGACTGATAGACTGCAGAGCCTGTTCTCTGAACTCCTACACACTTCTGTCCAATACTGATTAAAGATGTTGCAAGAGGGCTTCCCTGGTGGCGCAGTGGTTGAGAGTCCGCCTGCCGATGCAGGGGAAACGGGTTCGTGCCCCGGTCTGGGAAGATCCCACATGCCGCGGAGCAGCTGGGCCCGTGAGCCATGGTTGCTGAGCCTGTGCGTCCGGAGCCTGTGCTCCGCAACGGGAGAGGCCACAACAGTGAGAGGCCCACGTACCGCAAAAAAAAAAAAAAAAAGATGTTGCAAGAAATAATAACCCCAAATCCACGAAAGAGCAGACCCCTTGGTTTCTGAGACTTGGTGAGACAATGCATAGGCTCCCTGTATTAGAACTTAGGGTAAACCCCAGTGGCCTCATTTCTTGATTTCCAGCTTTTCAGTGTAAAATTTATCATGATAATTATTAGTTGATATGTCTTACTAAGAAGGGGAAGGCTCTCCAAATTCCTAAGAGTTTGAGACATTTGCATACGGCCAGTCACCTGTTTTTTATAAATAAAGTTTTATTGGAATGTGGCTACTTGATTTATTTATATATTGTCTATGGCTGCTTTTGCACTACAGGCAGAGCTGAGCGGTTGTGACAGAGGCCTTATGGTCTGCAAGCTTAAAATATTCACTGTCTTGCCCTTTATAGGAAAAGTTTGCCAACCCCTTCAGCTAACAGTACTTTCATCCAACACCCTCTTGTCAAAGGAGGCTGGGAAAATCCCAATGAGCCCAGACACCTGGGCAGAGTCTCCAGGGGCTGCTTCCTTCCCAGCCAGTGCAGTGCACTAAGAGAAGCCCCTTGTTCCCTGCAGGCCTCAAGGAAATACATCATGTCCTTCGGGGAGTCTGTGCAGCCCAGGGTGGGAGCAGACAGGTGCAGTTTATAAGGTACTAGCTTTGTGGACAATCTTTGGGTTTGATTCCTTCTGCTGGTTTGGGGGTCTCTGTCGTGGCTTGAGCCACGGAAGCACAAGTAAAGTGGCAGAGCAGTGCAGTCAAGACAAATGTCCTGACCCCACGGAGGCCGCCGGAGGTAGCCAGCTGATGGATGGCAGAGGGAGAATTTCTCAGTTACCGTCTAATCTGTGTGCCCAGGAAATAAATTGCTCTTGTCACTGGTGTCTGCCCTAGCCCTGCAGGCCCCCCTTCCCTGCAGAGCCTTCCCTGCGCCCCACCCTGCTCTGCCAGCCTGGAAATACTGTCTCAGGAGGCGGAGAAGGAGAGGACGGGGAGGAATGAGAGGCACGACGCGTTTTGTCCTGTCCCTGAGGCCCCTTCCTGCCGCCAGCCTCCTCCACGAGCATGGGGAGGCGTGAGCTGCCTACAAGGAGGAGCCCACTGCGGGCCTGAAGCAACACTTGGGGCCTCGGTTTTCTAATCTGTAAAATGAGAAGGCTTTTAATGTGATCTCCAAAACTCATTATTCCAAGTTCCTGAGACTGCGCTGAGGCGGGGGGTGGGGAAGGGATTTGCACAACGGAAGTCTGGAAGAATCCCCAAATCTAAACATAAAGTGCCTCTGTGTGCTGAAATCTCTGCGCCTGGAGTTACGGCACATCTTCATTGGAACCCGGGGTGCAGACTCTGGTTGTTTTAGGTTATCCAGTGACCCTCAGCAGAACTTCCCCTAGGAAACCTTCCCTCTCTCCTTTTTTTTTTTTTTTTTTTTTTGGCGGTACGCGGGCCTCTCACTGTTGTGGCCTCTCCCGTTGCGGAGCACAGGCTCCGGACGCGCAGGCTCAGCAACCATGGCTCACGGGCCCAGCTGCTCCACGGCATGTGGGATCTTCCCGGACCGGGGCACGAACCTGTGTGCCCTGCATCGGCAGGCGGACTCTCAACCACTGCACCACCAGGGAAGCCCTGCCTCTCTCCTTTTAAAGGAAGTTTTTATGCCCAAAATTCTTTCTCTCTCTCCTCCCTACTCCCTTCTGCCCCTTCACTTTGTACAAAACACCCTCGACTACTGGGTTTACCCCATGAGGCCCTTTAGAAATGGGAGCTGGTGAATTAGGCTCTGCCAGACAGCTCCTGCTTGAAAGAGGGCTTCTCTTGGGATCAATAGGGAGACTTCCTTGCTGGGAGCTAAACCTTCACAGAGATGTCCCATCAATAATCCAAGAAGACAGGGACAGACTCTGGCTGAGATCTGGGTCCAAAACTTTCTCTGGGCGGATGGAAGGACTTCTGTCAGCTGACAGCCGACATTTAGTCAAGCCAGGAAGGCTTGATGGAGGAGGTGGTGTGTTGGAATTACCTGAATGAGAATGAGAGCTCATTTGTCACAGGGCAAGGATGGAGAAGGGGTCACCTCCCTGCTGAGGCAGACATAATCACAGGCTTATCCTGGAAACTAAACCGGATCTGTCACTACGATTTCACAGCTGCAGCTCAGGGATGGGCAGGGCTGGGGGGAAGTTGGGAGCATGGGTCATCCATTAGCAGAGTGGATAGGGCTAAATTGAAAGCCAGGGGGCTGGGGGTGGGGAAAGCTAAGAAACCAAGCAGTAGCCATGTTCCATATCCTCTCCCACCGCCAGAAGGCATCTTCCCAAGGGGCTGGATGCATGATGTTGGTTTTTTATCCCAGGCAGAGCTGTCAGTGGCCCAGTTTTCATTTGCTACCTAACAAGTATTAATCAAGCACCTAAGCTCTTAGAGGCAAGTCAAACAGTCCTAGGGACAAATCTCAGCTTCAACATTTATTAGTTGTTTGGCTTCAGTTAAGCTACTTATTCTCTCTGAGCTGCTATTTCCTCATCTGTTAAATAGAATTCACAATAGTTACTTAGGGGTTTGTGTGTGGCTTAAATGAGACAAGGTGTGCAGATTATCTTCTCAAGCACTGCACTAAGTAGATGCTCAATAAATTCACTTATTCACCACATATTTTTAAAAATTCCCACCATACTCCAGGCACCATTCTGATGGCTACTGTTGGTCATACCTAAGATTATGGAACTTGTGTCAAGTCCAGCTGTATCTATAGCAGAATAGCACCAAAGAGGTGGTCTCCACAGGATTGCCCCTGATTGTCTTTAGGGTCCTTTCCTGGAGAATGCAGAGGCTTCCACTCCAAAAGGGGTTAGAGGCGGGAAAAGGCTTTCCCATACCTCCTGCCACCCTGGCAGAGCAGGGTCAGGGAGATAGGAGCTCCAAACCCTCAACTCATCAAATAATACCCTCTCCAAGGACTATCATGAACAATAAATTACTTTAGGCATTAAAGCGCTGAGGATGGTTGGTACACGACAAAGGTTTGATAAATATTCATTTGTATTGTTTTCTTAGGGCTCAGCTCTCACGAGCACAAAGGGCTTTGTGGTGGGAGGATCTCCAGGTTCTCCATTTCCATGGAGGAGGGAAATTGTAGCATGCAGCATGTAGGGAAGGCGCAAGGCTTCCTAACTGTAGCTTGTAAATTCCCTATTCTGTGGCTTCTGGAAAGCACTGTCCAGCCTCAAACAATGCCCAGAAGTAAAAGAAGATGAAAATTTCCAAGCAAAATCCTCTCCCTGCTTCCCTTGCCAAGTGGAGCCCAAAGTCCTTCAGCATCTCCCGAGAGATTCTAGCTGGGCTGGGGAGAGAGTAATACCCCAGACTTGCCAAGCCTCTTGGAGTCATCCTATCCATCTATTTCCTTCCCATCTGCACCAATCCCAAGCTTTCCCTTGACACACTGAGGTGTCCTGTCTTCTCAGATGAGGTAATGCTGAGTCTCAGGTTCCCCGGAGAGCTTCTTACAAGGCAATCAGCACAGGCCGTGCACTGGGAGGGCCTTGGGAGAAGAACTTCAAAAGGGTCAGCACTACAGCTCCTGACTGGAATATCTCCCCGCAGAAGCCTGGAGTGTAGCATCAGCTCATCAGGGTCTTCTAGGTCAGGCGAGGGAGTTTGTATCTTCTAAATGCAATGAGAACCAAAAAACATTGTTTTTGTTGTTGTTGTTCAGGAGACAGACATGATCAATTTTCCTTATTGAAAGGTCACTCTGACTGCTGTGTGGAGAAAAAAGTGGACATGAGTAGGAGGGAGGAAGGGAGACCATGAGAGGGCTACTGCCCTGGTGGTCACAGAGGGCTACCCTGACAAGGTGACACTTGAGCACAGATCTTAATGAAGTTAGCCAAATGTTTATGTCAGGCAGAGGGAGGGGTAAGTGCAAAGGCCCTGAGGCAGGAGTATGCCCCGTTTGTTTAAGGACCAGCAGAGGAGCCAGCATGTCTGGAGTAGAACTAGCCAAGGAAGTAGACATTGAGGTCAGAGAGGCAATGGGAAACCAGCTCATGGTGGGCCTCATGGTAGAGTGATCAACGGTCCCAGTTTGCCCAGGACTGAGGGGTTTCCTGTGATGTGGGACTTTTGGTGCTAAAACCAACAGAACCAACCTATCCATAAGGCACAACAGACACAGTGCCTAGGGCACACCATACTTTTAGGGGCCCATGAAAATGTTTTAATTTTATTTTTTTTAAATCAGGAGAAAAAAAGAATATAATGATAATGAATATATAATAATAAATCCAGCCTGAATTGTATTTGTCTTTATATACCAATGTAAAGGATAATTTTTAGTTTTCAGTTTTTTTTTTAATGGAGGAAGAAGCCAAGGTCAAAGCCTATGAAGGCAAAGGGCCCAGAAATATCATAAAACAGGATATAAACTAGGACAGTTAGTCATCCTACTTGGGAGGCCTTTGGAGGGACTTTGGTTCAAGGTTAGTTGAACTTACCCCCATTTTACAGAGAAAAAAACTGAGACCTTGAAGGGTCAAGGTAAGGCAGCCCCGAGAAATGATGGTGGGTTGGCCTGGGCAAACAGCAAGGGAGAAAGGATTAGATGGAGTCAAGAAATATTCCAGTGATGGAGTTGACAAGACTTGATGATTGTTTGTATGTGTGTTGTGGGGTGGGGAAGAGTGAGGAGGTGAAGGAGGCGTGACTCTGGTTTACTAACTTGGGCAGCAGCGTGTTCGATGGTACTTTTTGCTGTGATGAGGACCAGGGCAGCCGGAGTGTGACCCTGGGCAAGTCATGGAGCCCTCCTGATCAACAGTTTCCTTATCTCCAAAACAGGGGTACCAAAAACGATCTCCTGGCATCACTGTAAGAATCAAAAGATTAAAAAAAAAATAACCCAAATAAAAGTGCCTGGTGCATAGTAGGTGCTCATAAATATGAACTGAACCTTCCCAACGGTCCAGTATAATTCTTTCATTCATTTACATATTCAGTCACCTAATATTTAGTACTCTTCCCTCAAGGAACTTGTATTCTAGTGGGAGCAACAGAGAGTAAAGAAATGAAAGTCTTATATTTTCAGGGTGAATATGTGTTGTTAAGAAAAACTGTGTGAGAAGATGGGGAGTCAGGGAGGGGCTCTTTAGATAGGGTGGTCAGAGAAAGCCTTCCGGAAAAGGCACGTGTGGACAAGTGAGTTCCCCTGGAGCCGGGGCGACCCTTCCCCTGAGAAAGGGGGCACGCTCTGGGTACCCTGAATAGAGCAGAGCAGAGAAGGCAGCTGGAGTGCCCCGGGGCCCGGGTCCGAGCAGCTGTCAGAGGTGTAGGTTTGCTGAGGCGGCAACAATTACCATACCGTTCAGCCAGCGGAGGGTTGCCGCATCCCCCCACCCCCCCGCAATAAGTGACGGGTATTTACTTTTCCCTGCTGCATGGTTGGCAAAGGAGCCCCCGGAGCTCAGCCAGGAGAGGGGAGGATGGCGGTCCCCGCATCAGCCCACAGGAACACTTCATCTCACACCCGCACTACCTGGGTGAGAAAAACCGGCCGAGGCACCCAGTGAGTAGGTGAAGAATAGTGCAGTCGGCCCTCTTCTCCTCCTGGGTGCCTGCAGAGACCCCATGGAGACCCAGGGCTGTGCCAGCAGACTACCTCCCGTCTCTGCTGGGTGCGTGGAACCCCAGGCAGGGCGGAGCATCTGTAAAATGGGGATGATGGTAATAACAGAAACTGTGCAAGGCTGCTGTGAGACTTACACGGAGTAATGGATGTCGAAAGTGCTTTGTAAATTGTAAGACATTATACAGATGTTCATTTACAGTTTGTAAATGAGTTGATGAGAGCAGGCACAGGATGCTTGTCCAGGAACTAGGTGGAGGCAGAGAAAGTTAAAGAAGGGGGAGTGACCGCAACGCGCCCCTGGAACTGTGACCGACACAGAAAGACAGTGTGTGAAAGGTACATGAATAAACATGAGACATCCTCTGACTCCTAACTGCCTTAATTGTGCTCCAGTTAACAAGGTAGACAGGCAGCTGCTGGTTTCTTCCAGGCAGGGAGGGCCCTCCCCTCTCTTCCCACCCTGCTTAGCTGCCCGCCCCCCGCCAGAGTACTGGGGACCGGAGCCTGCAGGGAGGATCTCCCCTCCCTCCTGTGCCCCAGCCTGGTCCCCTGCCCCTTCCTGCTCACCTCTGTGCACAGAAGCACAGTGCAGTCCCTTGGGGCATGGAGCCAACACTCACAACCAAACAGGGACGGATGCTGGCGAGTGTCGCCGTGGAAACTGGCAGGTGGGACTGGCAGCCGTCTTCCTGGAGCTGACCCCAGGCTGGGCAGAGCCTCGCAATCCACACGTGCGAGGGGGGCCTGCACAGAGGGAGGCTGGGAGAGATGACAGGCAGGAGGCCCAGGAATGGAGGAGAAGCACAAGTCATCAGGCAACCTTCTGCAGATATTTAGATTCAGTTATGCTTCTTGTACACTTACTATAGGCCCACACTGCGCTGAGAGTTTTCGCTCACGTTATCCTGTGTAAACCTCACAACAGGCCTGGGTGGTCAGTATTATACTTTACAGATAAGACGCAGACTCGAAGAAGGTAAGTGACTTCACCAAGGTCACACACACAGTTCAAGGTCCTGAGGCTTCTGAGAGCAACTTGTGTGTTCCTTTTCCTGAAACTTCTAAATGCATCTACCCACACCACATCCGTGCCCTCACAGGCTCTAAGGTGGGGAACAGACACCCTCTGCCCTGCCCCTCCTGTTTCTCCTCCTGGGTGGCGTGGAGGGAGAAGAAACATCTCCTTAGCTATTCTTCCTGAGGGGGTGGGACAGCAGTCTCCCTCCATCTGCTTCCATCCTCTCCTCCCTACTCTCTGCTTCCGGCTGGGTTTGCCAACGGGGAGTCCTGGCAACAGCTTGGAGAGAAGGAGGAGAGTAAAGTGGAGATGTCCTCTGCAGGTCACAACTGAAAGCCAGAGCTCCTCTCAAGGGGGCCCTTTCTACATGCGTCTCTTTCCCGGTGTTGGTACCACTTTCTCCCTTCATACCTTCAGTTGGTAACAGCCCTGCTTTACTTGCTCTGGCTATACTGTGCCATCCCCCGTGGTTTCGGCAGACCCAGCCCACGCCTCTGTAGGGAGAACCTTCAGCGACCTTCCCGGTTACCCTCATTTGAGTGCGCCATCTATCAGCAGTGGGGGTGTGGAAGGAGGTCAGGAAAGGTCTGAGGGGAGATATATGGTCCTCCTGGAACCAGCTGGATAGAAGGATGCTGACTCTGGCTCATTCCACAGGGATATGTAGCTCAAAGCTTGCCCAGATCCCAGCAGTCTGGAAGAAGGTCCAGACAGCCTCCTTGATCTTGTACGATCCCTCTTTGGCTCTCCCTCCCTTCCCTGGTATGTGATCATTAGCAGAAGACACAGACTCTTTGCTCAAAGAGTATCCTCGAGATGCAGCTCTGGTGTGAAAAGTAATTATAGGCTGTTGATTAGAGTCACCCCTGGGTCTCACTTGCTCGAACATGCCTCTCTGACCCTGGCAGCGTGGGTGAGATTAGTTAGCTTTTGGCTATCGGGCACCAGGAACTCTAACCCTCGCGAGGGAGACCGGTGGACTTGCCCTGATGAGAGGGATGGAGTGGACTGGGGAGGTCTGGAGGCTGCCCAGTCGGACATCCTGGGGCCCCGAAGGATGAGGAGCAGCCCAGGCCTTGGAACCCCAGAACACAGTGGAGGGCGAGGGGGAGGCCGTGGTGGGCTGTATCTCTGGTTCTGAGGTTTCAGTCTGGGTTTGACCTCAGCCTACCTTCCCCCATGGGCCTAAGGACCTCAGCTTCACACAGTGGCCCCCAGAGGTAATGAGAGCAGCCCACCAGGCCAGCATAGACATGCGGCACAGTGGGGTGGGAACCACGGCTATAGGACTGACCCCACCACAGAGCTGCAAGCACCCAACTCTGCTTATGACATGGCGTTGGGGACATAACAGGCTCCCGAGAAATGCTGGTGGGATACTCCAGGTGCTTCAGAGCTCAGTCATGGCACAAGCTAGGCAATATGATGTAGCTTCACCCCTTCTCAAACAGGAGGCCAGGGTCCGAGCACAGCTCAGCAGCTAACTAGCTGGCTAACATAGGCAGTGCTTCTGGTGGCTCAAGGCCTTAATTCCCTCATCTGTGAAGTGGAGGAGACACCTACTCTGAGATTAACGGGTGGAGGCACTTGCAGATGGGGGAGGCGTTTTTGTAGCCAACAGCAGCTAAGAGCAGGGATGTCTGTGTCCCAAGGGAGAGCCCTGTATTCTCACCCTTTCACACACACTCCCCAGAGAACCGGCCTCTGCCCAGTGGCAGAGGTCAGTGTCTCACCCTTTCCATGCCCCTCTGGCCCCTTCTCCTGCCCCTCTCTCTGCCTCTGAGCTCATAAAGCTCCTACCTAAGCACCCCAGACACAGCCTAGGAGGAGATATGGCTGTGGCCGAGGGGAATCTTCCTGATACCTCCATCTTCTCAGGGGGCCTCAAAAACACATCCTCCAGCTAAGGATGCCAGATTTAGCAAATGAAAATAAAGGACTCTGCGTAATTATCTTCAGTACAAGTGTGTCCCAAATATCGCATGGGACATACCTATACAAAAAAATTATCTGTGTTTATCTGACATTCACATTTAACTGGGCATCCTGTATTTTATCTGGCAACCCTACCCCCAGCCAACAAGGCTCCCAAATAGAGTCAGCTGCCTGGCGCCTGCTCTGGTGAGTGGCCATGCAATACCCCATCCTCAGCTATGAGCCTCTGGGAGCCATAAGCTGTCCTTTCGTGTAGGGGACATCAGGGGACCTCATGATCTAACAGACCTCCTATATCTTTTCAGATTCAAAGAACTTTCAAACAATAAGAATCCATCCAACAGATGTTTAGTGAACATCTATCTTGTACCAATTGCTCTCTTGAGCACTGAGGTTACAGTGGTGAACAGAAAATAAACATAACCATCATGTCTGGAGCGGGTACCAAATGTCAAGCTCTGTGTTAAGCACTCTAGAAGCTATGTCAGGTAATCCTCACAAAAACTTAAGAGTGTGGTAGTTTACAGATGAGGAAACTGAGGATTATTGAAGTTAATCATTTGTTCATTCATTCACCAAATATTTATTGAGCCCCTACTAAGTGTCAGGCACTGTTCTTGGTGCTGGGAATACAACAATGAGCAAAACAGATAAAACACCCCTGCCCTCATGGAGCTTGCACTCTAGTGGGGAGCAGGGGTAGGGGAGACGGGAGTAAACACAATATAAAGTGTAGTATGTGAAAAAGTGGCAAGTGTTATGAGAAAAATACAGCAGAGAATGAGGTTATGGAATGTCCGTGATGGGAGCTGTAACTCAAATTCGGGCGGTCAGGGAAAGCCCCGGACACGGACCCATTTGAGCAAAGCCATGAAGGAAGTGAGGATAATTTAGAAAGAAACGGAGAAGAAATTCATCCCCCGCACCCCGCAGCCCAGAGCGCTGATTCTTGCTGTCGGGTTCCTAATCACTATGCATTCCTGCCCACCAGACCTTGATTGAGGCTTCCTGCCTATCCCTTTCACATACATGATTTCCTTTAATCCCCACATCAGAGCAACCCTGAAGGTAAGTTTTATTATCACACTTTTCCAGAGAGGAAAGATGAAATGACTCAAAAAGATGAAATGACTTGCCTGAAGGGTGGATGCTGAGATTCAAGCCCGGTTCTTCCAAGTCCAGTCTATCACCGAGCAGAATGGGAAGCACTAGGGTCAGACTGGGAGGATGGCCTTGACAGCTTATTTCACCTCCTAAGCCTCAATTTCCCCATCTGAAAAGTGGGGTTAATATTATCTACCTCATAGCATTGCTGGGAGGATTAGTAGGTAATACATGCTAAGTGCCAGACTCAGCACATTCATGCTGTTACTGTCGTCCCAAGAATCATGCCCTACTCATCGAATCCCCCTGGAGGACCCGAGTTAAGCGATGTGGTTCGTAGGACTTGGGGAAGGAAAGAATGCCTTGGGAGAGCAGAGGACGCGGAAATGGAGGCAGCGCCAGGCAGGACGAAGGTGGACAGAGATCTACCGCAGGCAAGCCCACCTGTGTGGGAGCGGATGAGTAA
The DNA here is from genome assembly GCF_025265405.1 of Mesoplodon densirostris. Lineage (NCBI taxonomy): Eukaryota > Metazoa > Chordata > Mammalia > Artiodactyla > Ziphiidae > Mesoplodon > Mesoplodon densirostris. Next base: position 100,757,899 of record NC_082662.1, on the reverse strand, counting down.
ACGTTGCTTAAACCTAAGTGGCGCGACTCAGTGATTGTCATCACGCTGGTTTGAGGTTATGACTTAAGCGATTTTATTTTTCTTTCGGAGGCACCGGCTCGTTTTTTATGCATGCGCAGGAGCTAACTGCGTCCCAGAGAACGCTCTCCGCCTGCTGGTCTGGAGGTGCGCTGCCCGCCATATGCTCAACGCGAGCGTAATTAACCCGCCGCAGCTGCACTCCCCTCTGTCTGGATTATGGATTCGATTTCAGTTTCACTCGCAGGCAAGAGGCCCACAGTTCATATCTATTAAAATGATCACCCTAAAGCGAGGTGCTGAGGACAGAGGACAGAGCCCAGCACCAGGCTGGAAGCAGAGGCCGGACGCCCAGTGCGGAGCGAGCGCGGCCCCGTCCTTGCCAGCTCCCAGGAAGGGCTCCCAGCAGCCTCGCCCAGAGCTTTGGGCTGCCCTGCAGGTGTTGAAGCTGTTTTTCTGGCATCTGAAATGTATTGTTCCTGGACTTTCCTTGCTGGTCTAGCCCTCACCCCATCTTCTCCCTGCCAACCTTCCTCCATCTATGACAGCCACTGACCACTCAGGCTTTCTTTCCAGAAGTGTTTTCAGCACCTGGAACAGGGACTCAGACAGAGTGGGCACCTGATTAATATTGAGCATGAGATAGTTCCAATGGGAAGAGGACAAAGGGATGCTCTGTTAATCCTCCAGGATGGAAACCTGAGCGTGGGCCCACGCTCCCTGGCCTCCACAAATAGTCACTTATCCAGACGCAATAGCTATAAAGACTGATGGATCAAGTGCTCTTGGGGACTTAGGGGCAGGGACAAGAGCCAAACCAAGGAACTGGCCATCTTTCTAAACTTCCCTCGCACTTTACTGCCCTCTGCTAAGAACAGTGTCTCTTGGCAAGGCTGTCCTGTGAGGATCCAGAGCCATATCAGTCTCATTCCAGGGTCTCCAGCAAGCTGGGAGCCACTCTTGGTTCCACAGCTACAGCCCCCCCTCACGGTGGTAATTCACCCTGTATGCAGGCACTGAGCATCCGCAGTGCCAGACGCCCTGCTAGGTGCTGGGAGAGGGAATATAAAGAAAAATGAGAAACACATTTAGTCCCCAAGGAACTCATGTCTAGTGGGAAAGACAGATATGTAAACAAATGGTTGCAATACAGGGGGATAAATACCATAATGCAGGCGTGTTTACAGAGGTTTGAACACAGAGAAGGGAGTGACTAAATTTGCCAGGAGTCGGTGATGAGATTGTTGAGATTTTCATTGAGTACAGATGAGTTTGGGGGCAGAACCAGAGGAATAACATTTCCTTTGTTCCAGAGAGGTATGTGTATACTTCTTCACTACGCATTATGCTGGCTTGTAGAAGATGTATGTTTCCTAGACTCAAAGAGCCTGCACTCCAGGTGGGAAGACTCACATTGCATTCATTTACTCAACAAGCATTTACTGAGCACCTACTGTATACCAGAGCCTGTACTAAGCTCAAGATACAAAGATGATTAGACACCGTCGCTGCCCTGTTTTAGAGGGAAACAGACAAACAAAATTCCAATTCTGGTGCTCCATAGCTGTGTGATTTCGGGTAAATCTTTTTTGTGTTTTTTCCCATCAGAGCCTCAGTTTCCTTATCTGTAAACTGGGGATAAAAGAACCTATTTTTCAAGCCACTATGAAGAATAAATGAAACATGACAAATGGAACAACAACAACAAAATATGTGCTATGCTCAAGATTGGGTATGAAAGGGGGTATGAATTGAAATTTTGTACAGCATAGGTAAAATAATACCCTATTTAATTTTTCCATTATTCATAAATTACCAACAGGGATGAATTTTTAAAAAATACATTATAAGTCAATGGAATATGTCCATCACGAGAAGAGTCTTTTCAAGGTATAGAGACAAAGAGACAATTACTTATGTGGAGTGGAGGGAATAGCAGCTCAGGGAAGACTTTCTAGGAATGGTTATGTACAAGTTGGGTTTTGAAGAGTGATTAGGAGTTTCCAGGTTAAAAGTGGCAGGTTGTAAAGTCAGTGGGGATGATTATAAGGACGTAAACAGTGGGCAATATAAGAGCTCAACAGTAATACAAATGAGAAATAACACAGGCATCCCAACACTGAAGACTAGGTGACTATCATGGAGAATAAACCCTATGCAGGCTTCTTTACATTTGAGAAATACACGCAGTTCAGTCTTAGCGACTGTGGCTTGAGCCTTACATGGATGTGTCATGGGGGCATTTGAACATGGAGCCAGCCTTCTTCTGCCCCCAGTGACGTCACTGGTCATTGTCGCATCCCTGGGCTTCCTATTATTTGAAAACAAACATGGAAAAGTCACCTGGTGCAGTGACTCCCAGTGGCCAGTGACTGAACCAGCCACATCAGAATCTGGGCACCCAGGCTGCGACCCAGGGCCTGTGCATTTTAAGCTCCCCAGAGTGGTTGGGATGAGACCCACTGATCACGTCTTCCTCCCTTGGTTATCCTCCCTTTCACAAGGAGGGGTGTGTTCCAAGGGGAAGTGATGCCTGTGAATTGGCTGCAAGGGGTCCCGAGATAGTGCTGCAGCCTCCAAGGATTCCCGAGGGAGCAGAAGCCCAGGAGGCGTGTCCCCAAGCACATTGGACAGGGGAGAGTGTGGGTTGCTGTTTGTCAGGTTGTTTAGTCACTGATGAAGATGCTATTCTTAGCACTCAGGCAATTTGGGCTTCCCTAATCAGGGAGCAGGGAACAGGCCAACTGAGGGTGCCAGGGGATTTGAAAGTCCGTGCAGAGCCTGTTAGGACCAGACCAGGAAAGATGACAGTCTTGGGCAGGGATTGATTGGAGGAGAAGCAGATACTTTCCAGCCCCACAAAGAAAAGGACAAGAGGAAAAGGTGCTAAGATTGTGCAGGAAGGAACATGATAAGATGGCCAACGAGTTACAGGGGGGTAACGGATGGGTTCCCTAGGGGAGAAGGTGGACTCTCGTTTGCCTTCGACAAGGCAAGTGCAGTCAGCCAGGAAGCTCTGATGGCAACTACAAGCCAGGTCTGATGGAAAATAGGAAGGCCCAGGATGAGGAGACTAGGGCAGGATCAGGAATCCTGTAATGAGGAGGCTGGAGCACCCGATAGGAAATCTGGTCCCTGAAAGAACGGACAGAGGGACAAAGGAGGAGCTTAGTCACAGAAGAAATGAGTCCAAGCAAGGAAGCAGGCCACCAAGCTCTGAGGAGAGCCAACAGAGGGCCTCTCGGTTGAGCAGGGCCCAACCAGGCTAAATGGCATCTTCTTATGAATGAGAAAAAGTGCCTCCTGCCACCCGTCCCACTCCCCGCAGATGCAGCACGCAGATGGCTACCCCTCGGCCATGAGCTGCACAGTGGAACCCGTGGCCTTGAGGCTGAGCTCCTAAATGGTGTACCTTGGACTCCTCCACTGCCCCGCCTAGAAATAGGATAGTTCCCAGAGCTTGGCCTGGACTGCCCTTACTGATGGCACCACAGGCAAGAGGAGAGGGTCTCAGGGGCTCCTCGCCAGGCCTAAAGCCAGGGGTTCCTTGCTGAGAAGTGGGGTTCCATGAGTCCTCAAGGAGCAGAAGCTCCCCCATCAGGGGTGATGAGAGAAAGACAGGCTGGGATGGGGACCCCGGGCCAGGTGCTCACTGCTCGCCCCGCCACTCCACACACACACACACACAGACACACACTGGTAGCTGGAGGCTGCGTGCTGCTGTGTGTGCAGCACAGCAGGTGACTTGCCAGCTCACATCCTCAGTCTTCTGCTCGGCCTGCCAAGGGCAGGGGAAGTACGTGTTGAGAGGAGTTTTTGGTGCTATTGTAGCAAGCGTCCACTTCAGGAGGTTTGCCCCGTCTAGACGGTGTTCTGACCCAATCAATAGGACGTCAGTCTCCGAGGGCCGCCTGTGCCTGGCCAGGAATAGACACAGGCAGGAGCGCAAGTGTGCGTCTGTCCTTCCTATGGCCTCTGCTCGAGAAGCAGGGAGCCTGCAGAGGTGATGGTGAGGGGGTGGGCAGGGAGCGGAGATTAGGGAAGGAGACGGAGCGAGGGGAGCAGACCAGAACTGGAGGCTCGACTCAGGGCACAGGAAGGAGTGGAACCTGCGGGAGAGCCCTGGCAGCCTCTCCGGATGGGGCAGCCGGCACCTCCCGTGGTAAACACTTCCTGTGTCCCTGGCATCATTGTACGCGTACATGTGTTTCCTTCATCTCATTCTCACCCTCACCCCACCAGGTAGGACTCATTATCCACATCTTACAGACAGAAGCTGAGGCATGAGAGGCACAGTAATCCCCCGACATGTTCTCAGAACTAAGAAGGGGGTGCCAGGCCGCTCCCAGGGCCACACCTGGTGACCGAGCATATGTGGCAGTTTGGGTGCAGGCCTCCTGGGCTGGTGCAGTGCCCAGGGAATGGAAGCCAGGGTTCTTGAAGCCTCTGGGTTGGGTCTGAGACTGTGTGAGCCTATTTCTCACAGGGAAATACACACACACACACACACACACACACACGTCTTCATTGTTGCTGAATTACTGTCTATGCTCATCTAAGACCCATGGTGTTTTGGGCTGCCTTCCTGCAGCTTTTTCCAAGAAAAGAAGATGGAAATGGTTGAAGGAGTTTTTGGCAGGGAGAAGCAGGCAACTTGCAAAGTCCTTACTCTGCGAAGTTTCCACTGGACCACCACTCCTACCCACAACTGCGCCCCTCTGAAGGCACCCAGGACCCCGGGTCAGGAACCCCAACAGTCTACAGGGCAGACTGCGCCGGCCCGAGCTGTGACCTCGGTGCTGAGACTTAGACAGCTTCTGCTTGCCAAGGACCCGTAGGACATAGCCCCCTACCCCCGGCAGTGTCCTCTGCCAGGAGATGCAGTCACAGAGGACCGGGCTGCTTGAGGCCAGGAGTGCCTGAGTCTGTAACCTGCACCCTCATGAAGCACGTGAGAGGTGTCGGACGGAGCAGGGCAGCTGCTGGCCCCTGGTGCCTCGGCCTCGTGGGGCCTGAGGAGGGCGTCACGGAAGGGAGGAGGGCTGGGCAATGACTCTCAAGGCAGAGCAGGGCCATGGGGACACCACGCCATGCCAGCGGCTCAGGGCATCCGGGGTGAAGCATGTGAGCTTCTCCTGGCCTGTCTCTACCTCCACTTTCCCTCCACGGGCCCTGGGGGGCCTACCCACAGCTCCGGGACACCCTGCCCTGCTAGAGGGAAGCGGGAGGACTCTCCCACTCGTGCCCCTCCCCAACTGCTATGTGCAAACAGTTAAGCCCAGGACAGCCATTAGCTAGTGCTGAAGGGCCTATATTGATTAAGGATAATTATGTTTACTCTTTAGCAGTGTGGGGCCTGGTAGGAATATTTTTTGTTAATTTGCTGCTGCTTAGCTTCAGGAATGGGGACTGATATGCCAACCTCCACCTGGATCACCCACTACACACGCGAGTGTGCACACACACAATCTTCATTGTTGCTGAATTACTGTCTATGATCATCTAAGACCCTTGGTGTTCTGGGCTGCCTTCCTGCAGCTTTTTCCAAGAAAAGAAGATGGAAATGGTTGAAGGAGTTTTATTTTCTTTTGGCAGTTTTTACCTTGGATGAGAGGCACAGAGGAGCCCAAATTGCAGCAGAACACAAATACACACACAAACACACTTATACACTCTTTTCCTCCCTACTCAGAATAAATATATTTTTAAAACCTAAATTCTTGGAGGAAAGGAGAGACAGAGGGGTCTCTTCTCTCTGCCTCTGAGATATAAAACCCAAATCCCGTGAGAAGATGGCCCCGTGCCACTCCATCACCTGGTGGAAGGCATCCTTCCCACCTCAGCTCTTCTGGCCCCTTGGCCCCGTCTCCCTGACTACACACCTCACCCTTGGTGTTTCCTTTCGGCAGGATCATGCCTTTTCCTGGTCGCCTGTAAGTGTGCTGCTCCCTTCCTTCAGGAAGCACTTACGGGATTGGGCCAGGCACCTTGCCTGGGCTGAGGATCCAGGGACCACAGGTCCCACCTCTGCCCTCAGGTGGCTCACAGTCAGTCTAGTGAGAAAAGCACAGGTACCACCTGTGCTGCGGGTTCCGAGAGCCTGGGTACAAACCTGGAGGCCAGCACTTGCCAGAGCAGCTTTATTACCTCTGGCAAGGAACTTCTTTAAGACTCAGTTTCCCCGGTTGTAAAATTAAGACGATAACAACACCTACTTCACAAAACCATTGTGACAGACAGCTCAGGGGATGCTGCAGGTGAAGCGCTCACCCATGCCTGGCACACAGCAAGTGCTCAGTAAGCAATAGTAGCCATGCTTAGTGGGCGCTTACTCCGTACGGGGCAGATTTCCTGTGCACTGTCTCCTACAAGCCTCATGAGAGCCTCCCGTGGAGACGGAGCTGTGGAGAGGCTCGATAACGTAATAGGGGTCGCACTGTGAGCTGAGATTCGACCCCTGGCTGTCCGACTCCCTTGCCCAGATGCTTAACCACTGTGCTACTGTATTCCTCACCCGACTCCACACCCCAGGTAACACTGGCTCCCATTCTTTTGCTGGCGTCAGCAACAGCAGCAGAGAGCATGATGGGCACACGGAGGAAAGCTGCCTTACATAACCTAGAGAAGTGACATCGAGGAAGAGCTCCTGAAAGAGGATAAATGGCCTTTTTCTGGTAGAGGGAACTCTGTGTTCTGAGGCCCAGAGATGAAAGAACACAGTGTGTTCAGAGAACAGAAAATATTTCCACCTAAGTGGATGATAGTTAGGGTGACCATATATTCTACTTTGCCCGGGACTGTCCCGGTTAACACCTGTTGGCCCAGCTTAATTATAAATAGTCCCTGTTCCCTCTCAGACAGCCTCAGTTAGGATGATAAATTACATGGTCACCATAATTCTAGCGTGTGGGTCCTGGAGAAGTGAAAACAGGGCTTTGCTAGCCCGCACTCAAGGACTCGGATTTTATCCTGAAGGATGTGGAGACCCACTGGGGCCTGAATTATAGGGAACAAGCCCGAGGCCAACCAGACCTTTAGGATGCAGTGGTCCAGGTGGACAGTGATGTTGGATGATTAAAGAAGTAGAATCCACAGACTTTGGTTACAGAGAGACCATGGGGTTAGTGGTTAAGGGCATGAACCTGGCACCAGGCTCTCAGGGTTCGAATCCCAGGTCGGCCACTTATTAACTACATGACCTTGGGTAAATTATTTAATCTCTCCATATCTCACTTTCTTTGTCTCTGAATGAAGTATCATAATGGCATCACCTCCCAGGGTGGTTGTGAGCATTACATACGGTTAATATATAAGGAAGTGGTAAGCGGTAACGAGTCAGGAATGACTTGGTCTCTGGCGTCGGTCACTGGAACAGAAGCATTCCTTGAGCTTGAGAACAAGAGGAGATGCAGCGGGGGAAGACACAGAGGTGGCGAGGCCTGTTTGGGATATACTGGGCTTGACGTGTCAGAGGTGAGGAGATACCACATAGGTAGCTGGGCATGCCACATCTAGCGTGCAAAGAAGATTTGGGCTGAGGATCCCAACCTTAGCATCACCTGCACCTCACCAGGAGGGGATGGAGTCGAAGACAAGCATCCAGAAAACCCTCTGAGCACCAACCTTTAAATTGCTGGTGGAGGAGAGGAACCCGGGAAGGCATCCGAGGCATGATCAGAAAGGCAGGAGAAAAACCAGGCGAGAATTATTTCCCAGAAGCCAAGGGAGAATTGAATTTCAACAAGGAGGGAGTTTTCAACAGCGGCAGATGCTACAGCGAGGCGGGGCAGTTCAGAGAGGAAGAACGCCTGCTGGATTTAGCTGGGGAGGCCATGGGTGGCCTTGGTGGGCGTGTTTCACCATAGATGGCAAGGATTATAGTGTGAATGAAAGACAAGAATATGGAGAGAACATGTGTGGACCGCTTTTAAGAAGCTGGGCTGCAAAGAAAAGGGACAAAGGCCACAGCGGGGTGCAGGGTCAGGAGAGGTGTGTTTGTCTTTAGAGAGAAGAGCCTTGAACTCGGGAGAGAACAGTAGAGATGGAGAGGTTGAATCGGTTGTCAGATAAAGGCATAACTGATGGAACAAAGTCCTTGAGTAGGCAGGAGGGGATGAGGTGCTGGGCGTACCAGCAGGATTAGCTCTGACAGGAGGAAGGCTGCCTTCTATCGTGAGATGAGGGGAGAGGTAAGGATACGGATAACTTACCAGCCGAGTGGGAAGCTGGCACCATTTTCTCTGGGCCATTGGAGGCAAGACCTCCTATGAAGGGAAGAAATGGGGTAAGGAGGCTTGAAGAAAGGTTGATCATGTGAGAAAGCTGTGTGGGGAATGAAACAAGTGTTTCCTGTGGGCAGATAGAGGACAGTTAGGGACCGAGAGGGGCACTGCTGTTGAGGTGCCACAGGGATCCTGTGGGCACCTGGGATGGTGGCCAGGCTTGGAGTGGATTGAGAGTCAATACCATGGTTTTCAGTGAGCAGAAAGCTGATAAATGACAGAGACCAACGGAATGATGGAAGAAGTGTGTAGCTAGCATCAAAGAAGCAGGATGCTTTTTTAAAAATTTGACAACAGAAAAGAGAGGAATAATCTTGAAGCGGCATCAGTTACAAGGCAAGGGGTCCCCACCTCCTGGAAAAATGAGCATCTCTTTTCAGAGAGGTCTGCAGGGATATGGTGAACGTGAAGGCAGAATCTATGCCCAGTTTGCCTTCGTCCCATTTTCCTACCCACCTGGCCTTGTTAATAGGTCATTTAAAAATGTTGGCTGGTTGAGAGTGAATGAATGAATGAATGCCTGAATGCCTTGCTCCCATCCTGAGAGATGCTTCCACCTGTACCCATGTTTCTTGCTCTGAACATTGCCTCTTCCTGTCCCTGAGAAGCACCTGCCCAGCCTATGTGTGAAGGTTACTCCCCTCTCAGGGGTCATATGAGGGACTGGAAGGTGGAGAAAGGGGAGGAAAGGGTGTTTGCTGTCATTCTCAGAGTCAGCTGTAGTCCCTGAGAGTGTGAGACCTACCCCCAATCCTTTTATGCCAACATGGAATGATTGCTACCTGATCTACCAGGTAACTCTTGGGTTTTCAGTAACTCTAATACTGCAGTGTGTAGCCAAAGGAGCAGTGGTGACACGGTGTGGGGAGAAACACAGCATCAAATGCGAGGGGCCTCGTTTTTTTGCAACCATGGTTCTAGTTTTTCGATGGGACTCATTTTGTCCCCATCGCTACCTTCTTCCTTGCTTCCCAGCCTGGCACTAATGGCTTGATCAGAGAACCCTGAAATGCACGGCAGAAGGTGCTTCACTGGCTCCCGAGGTCAAAATGAAGCAAGATGTCACCAAGGCAGGAGGGCTACGGCTCATCCAACCCCAGTGGCCACCCAGACTCCTACTGAGGGAGCAGAAACAGACTGGCTTTATTTTTAGCCCCCTTGTGGGCCCCTGAGCCCTGCCCCACTTTCTGAAAGCAGAGGGCTTGGGGCCTGCACCATCTGGCCTTAGTGGGAGGATGGGGCAGGCCGTGCCTTCTCCTGCCACTCATGAGGAAAAGCCCAGGGAACACAGCCCTCTCCGTGTCCACATTTTCCAGGCCAGGAAATCCACACAGTGGGACCTCCGATGGAACTGGCATCTACTGGAACCACAGTGGTCAATCCTGTGCCCAGGGCTCTGGCAGGGCCTCCAAGGGCCTTGCTCTGGGAACCCCAAACTCTTGGCGCTGTTCTGACTCTGCAGAACAGAACCCTCCCCAGACCCCTGCTAGCATTTTTCTGAGCTCAGCTTGAGCTTCCTGTAGGACTGGGAGCAAATCTGTAACTTGGAGGGTAAAGGACAATGAAAGCAATAAAGAGGCTCCCAGTTGAGTTCAACACAAACAATGTAATAAAGAGCATCCTTTATTCATTCACTCAGCCACGGGTGGACCGCATGCCTGTAAAGATGCTAAGGATGCCAGAAATGAACATAACATAATCTTTGCCCTCAAGATGTGATACTGTTGTTCTCTATCCCATAACTGATCACAGGAGCTGCCAGGATCCAAGGACCAAAAGCAGAGGAGTTGGGGCATGGGGCTGGGAGACCTGGCCTTTCTTCTTCCTGAGCTGAATCCCAGGGCTTGCAGTTTCTCCCCGCTTTTTCTCTTCTGGCAATTCCCCTTGGTTCATTGGGTCTGCCACATGTGCTCAGCCCCTGCATCCAACTGAATTGCGAGGACACCTGCCAGACAGACCCAGTCCTACAGATGGAGGTAGCTGTCACACATCTTGGCAGAGAGTTGCGTCTTTAACTGGCTGCTCCATGGAGCCCCTGATTGTTACTGTCCAGAGTGAAGACCCTTCTTGGAATCATTTTCTGCTCCTGCTCTCCTGTTGTCCAGGCCGAGGCTGAAATCTTTTTTCCAGACTCAGCTGTGTCTTTTGCAGCCTGAACACCTCTCAGTGGCATTTGCTCTCTGGTCAGAGCCTTGCTGGGCCTCTCTCCATGGATAATGGTACCCGGTTTCCCACTCTTGTTCCCTAGCATCTGTAGAGTCCCTCCTGCCCCCAAACCTACTCCTCAGAGGGACACTAAAACGGGGCAGCTGAACGAAAGGACAGGCAGTCATCTGGCCAGGGAGGGCTACTGGGGGCGGGTGGAGAGTCTGGACAGCTGAGGCCTAATTGGAGCTCAGCACTGGCTCACCCTCACCATGGCACTTCTGCCTGGAATTCTGCTGAGCCCTGCGTCCCCTGTGAGTGCCCAGCTTAGTGGGAGCAATCTCGAACCCAGGATACCTGGGCCCCTTCCTGGCTGGCATTTGGGACCCAGACTGATGCCTCTGTAGCCTCTCAGGTGCTTCACTTCCCAGCTGCCTTCCCTCTCTCCGGATGTGTTTCCACACTGCAAAGCCCCAAGGTGCGCTGGCCTAGACCCAGGGGCTGGGAATCAGGAACTGTTGGAAATGGCATATCTGAGCCAAGAGTTATCCCCTGGCTCCCAGGGCACGTTGGGCATAACCCACTGCCACCCTGACCATTTTAGGGTGTACTTCTCCGTTCTTTCTTCTCTCCTAAAGAGAGTCCCAAGCAAGCAGACACTGAAATAAGGCTTTAAGGTGAAAGCAGAGGGAGTAAAATGCCCAGAAAGGGCCAAATACCCTGAAGGAAGTCAGGCATGACAGATCTGGAACAGCAAGGGAGCCGACATGCATTGTGCCCGGACGGAGGGGCCTCATTTTGCCACTGGCACCATAGCTGCTTACCGCTGTCTCCCTCACGCTTCACGTCAGCCCCATGAGATAAGTATTATCATCCTTGCTACAGAAATGGAGAAACCTCAGAGAATTTAACCTGCCCAAAGTTGCATGGAGAGGAAGTTGAGCACACTGATTCTAGAGAAAGAAGAACTTTTCTGGAAGAGGGGCCCAGGAAGCCTCAGGAAGTGGCAGCTGAAGAGTCAGGAGCAAGGAGGTTCTCTGACATCTATGTCGTAACACACAGAGTGGGGGAACGAGTTAACTTGCAGTCTAGAGGCCCTGAAGCCTGTTGGATGGAGCTCATGCCTGGAGTGTAGAGCAAGGTAAGTTGTGACAACACAGGGAGAAGGAAACACTACATGCCAGGAAAGTACCTGCATATCTGAAACATGTGAGCCAGAGGGGGCAGCCCAGGTGAGAGGATTTCAGTGGGAATAAGCCACTAACTGCCTGCCAGATGCGAACCTGGCATGACTCTCCAATAGCACAGGACAGAAAGAAATAGTGATGACGCTTCTGACTAATTAGACGACTGCGAATATCATTCTGCTAAAGGCAGAAGAGCTGATAAATTTTTTACTTGACTTGCTAATAATTTTATCCCTTAAAAGGTAGAACAGGCAAATAGGGGAACTGAGTCTAGACTGAACTGTGATTCACAGAAAAGATTTATTTGTTGCTGTGAAGAGTACTGGTTCCCCAGGAACAAGGATTTTGTTTTGCCCCCTCTGCCTAGAACAGTGCCTGGCACATTGTAGCTGAGGAATTATTTGTTTGGTGAACAAAAAGAACAGGGATGGGAACCTGGAGGAGATGGCCACACCATCTCAGCACGATGGATTCCCGGGGAAGGGAACACTGGCGTTTTCCAACATAAACCTGAGGTTTTATAAAGGGTGAGTCTAGGGAGTGCAATGGAGCAGTCAGTTCAGTTCAGTGGCCAAGGATGCCAAAGGGAACACAGCTTAAGATGGTTGGGGAGATTATAAAAATGGAATGTCTATATTACAGTCACAAACCATCTCTAAGAAAACAGAGAGACATCAAAAAGCAATGACATACATTTTTGAATGAAGGGATGGAAAATAAGTCACTCTGAGAATCTAATGAAAACTATAGACCTTTCTCACAGAAGAAGAAAAAGAAAACACTTCTATACACCATTTTGTGTATAACTTTAGGAGACAATGGAGACCTCGTGTTAAGATCCACTTATGTAAGATTATTAAGCTGATCATTTCGGTGATTTCTAGTTTTCAGCTATTAAAAATATCTCTGTTATGACTATTCTTTAAAAAAAAGAAAAAGGTTTAACATACAGGAACCAATGAAAATGCAGAGAATACTTCTGAAGAGTTCTGGCTTGGCAAGAGTGTAGGGCACGTTGGAAGGTGGGAGGGCTGCATAACAAGGAAGGGTACCAGAGGGCCCTGTACCCCGCAAGAGCTGTGTAAGGAAGTCTAAGCTCAGAATAAATCATTTTTTTAAATCTGGTCAATACAAAGGCACTTTGGATATTTCTGTAGTTATTGTGCCAAGAGCAAGGGTTCAGGAATCAGACCCACCTCGTTTAAATCTCAGCTTTGTGACCTTAGACAAGCCCTTTAACCTCACCAAGCCTCCGTTTCCTTATCTGTAAAGTGGGGGTGATATCTATTCCCAAAGGCTTATGATAACTAATAAATTCGATAATACCCATTAAGTACTTGGCCTGGTGCCAGGCAGATTTGGTTCAATACATCTTTACCATCATTATTATTATCATTATTCTCTGCTTGTAATGCCCTTGCTCTCCTTTTCTGACTATCAAACCCTTCAATGAAGATTAGCTTTTAGTGGGTTTTGTTATTTTTAAGTAATGCCTGAAGCAGGAAAATGAACAAGATAAAGGACTGCTCCTTGGGGAAGATGATGTCATATTAACTTTGTTGGAAAGAAATATCTAACAAGAGGGAATCGGGCTAGCACGCAAGGGCAGGAAAGGAATACAACACATATGCCTGTGTGGCCCCTGGAGAAGAGAGAAAAATAGAACTGCCTACCTCTTGTTTTGCTTCCATCTTCATCACCAAAGGGAACAATTTTTGATCTGATGTGTCAGGAAGAGCATCTATCATCCTTAAACCAGGCCAAGACTCCAGACCCAGATGCTCGATGTCCCGGGACTGAAATAATTTGCAGATACAATGGCAGAAACGTTGCTGGTAATTGTTGAAGAACCACATAGAACAGAGAAGATGCTCAAAGACTGGGCATAGCTCACTTTTCTAAAATCAAGATTCTAGAAATTCTGGATTGATCAGCCTGATATCAAACTGATGATATTCTACAAAGATAGTGTGGTAAGTGGATTGTTTGTGTGCACTTAGAAAAGAAATAGAGACCCAGAAGCCAGCATGGGATTACTATAAATAAATCATGTGAAATTAAAATGATTTTTTTAGTAGGTGTTTTTTCTAGACTATCAGAGGAAGACAATTGTTATATAGTTTGATTTCAGGAAAACATTTAATGAAGTTGCTCCTTATCACATTGTGGATAAAATGGAGAATGTGATCTGAACAATAATGCAATGATATGACTTCAAAAATGTCCCTCTTCAGGACTTGCTGGTGGTCCAGTAATTAAGTCTCCACACTCCCAATGCAGGGGCCATGGGCTCAATCCCTGGTTGAGGAACTAAGATTCTGCATGCTGCAAGGCATGGCCAAAAAAAAAGTCCCCCTACTATGCCAGTTGTTCTCCCCAAGTGTCAAGAGAATCTCTTAAAAAGTGGTCTGTTCAATGTTTGTACCAGTGATCCAGAAATCATGCTAATAGATACATAGATATCACCTATAGGGGAAGTTAAATTACCAGATGGATATGGTACCAGGATCCAAAGAGATCTCCACCACCTGAAATGATGAGCTTACACTGAATAAAATGTAATGGAAAACTAAAAATAGAGTTACCCTACGATGCAGCAATCCCACTCCTGGGCATATATCTGGAAAAGATGAAAACTCTAATTCAGAAAGATGCATGCACCCCAGTGTTCACAGCAGCACTATTTACATTAACCAAGATGTGGAAGCAGCCTAAAAGTTCATCAACAGATGAATGGGTGAAGAAGATGTGGTGTATATATATACAATGGAATATTACTCAGCCATAAAAAGGATGAAATAATGATGTTTGCAACAACATGGATGGACTTAGAGATTATTATACTAAGTGAAATAAATCAGACAAGGACAAATAACTGATGACATCACTTATATGTGGAATCTAAAAAAATGATAAAAATGAACTTAAATTACTAAACAGAAATAGACTCACAGACATAGAAAACAAACTTTTGGTTACCAAAGGGGAAGAGGGGAGGGAGGAATAAATGAGGAGTTTGAGATTAATAGATATACACTACTATATATAAAATAGATAAGCAACAAGGATTTACTTAGCACAGAGAACTATATTCAATATCTTGTAATAACCTATAATGGAAAAGAATCTGAAAAGGAATATACATGTGTATATATATGTGTGTATATATATATATATAACTGAATCATTTTGCTGTGCACTTGAAACTAACACAACATTGTAAATCAACTACACTTCAATAAAAATAAATAAATAAATAAAAATAAAAGCACAAAAAATATAATGGAGACATGCAGAAGAATAGCAAGTAGTTTCTGCAGATACTCTGCCTTCAAGGAGGTGGGACATAACTCTCCACTCCTTCAGTGTCAGTTGTGCATGATGACCTCCTTCCAAAAGTACAGTAGGAAGGGGGTGGGGAGAGTAACTTTAACTTTACAGCAGAGAAACCTGGCAAACACTACCTCAACCAGGTGATCAAGGTCAACAACAACAGCGATAAGTCATGTTGATAGCACGGTAGGATACCTTGACGTGATGTGATGAGAATGACACTTTACCCCTGTGGTCTTCCTCCCAAAAGCCTATAGCCTGAATCTCATTATGAGAAAAATAGTAGGCAAATCCCAATTGAGGGACATTCTACAAAATACCTGGACAGTACTCTTCAAAACTGTCAAGATTGTCAAAAACAAAGAAATTCTAAGAAACTTTCATGGTCTAGAGGAGCCTAAGGAGACTTGAGAACTGAATGTAATGTGATATCCTAGATGGAATCCTAAGTAAAAACTAAGGAAATCTGAGTGCAGTGTGGACTTTAGATAATAATATATCAATAATGATTCGTTAATCATGGGAAAATCTACCATATTAACATGTGAGATGCTAATAATAGAGGAAACTGGATGTGAATATATGGACACTCTCTGTACTAACTTCACCATTTTTCTGTAAATCTAAAACTATTCCAAAATTTTTAAGTTTATTTAAAATATAGAGTGGATATGAGTATAAACTCCTGCATTTAGCATAAAAATGACTTATTATGTAAGTGTGTCTTGGGGACCTCCAAATTAAATACAGCTTATAGGAAAGACATCTCAGGCTTTTAATGGACCAAATCTCAATGCATGGCACTGGGCAACACGGTTGTGGAACAAAGAGTAATCCTCTGCTGCTCCAACAGCATCTCAGCCTTTAGGTCAGGCATCCTGGCAGGATTCCACTGCTCAGACCACATGAGGAGTCTCAACTTGGAGCCCAGTTGGGTTCCTGGGTTCAAGCCCAGGCT
Organism: Mesoplodon densirostris; assembly: GCF_025265405.1. Taxonomy (NCBI): domain Eukaryota; kingdom Metazoa; phylum Chordata; class Mammalia; order Artiodactyla; family Ziphiidae; genus Mesoplodon; species Mesoplodon densirostris. The sequence continues at coordinate 100,741,976 of NC_082662.1, read as the reverse complement.
CTGCCTAACCTAGTCAAGTCATTTAACCTCTCCAGTTCTTGGTTTCCTCATCTGCAAAGTGGGCAAATAACGGTAATGACCTGATAGAGCCATTGGGTTGCGCAAAGCCCCTGGCCCATGATAACTACTTAGGAAATGGATCTTTATGGGCAAAGTGTCTGATGGGGGCAGCACGGGCCCCACACCTTATTTTTTAGAGTAAGTCCTATTTCAAAGGAGTCTTCAGCATCTCAGAGAATAGCACTAGATGAGGGAGTCATGGGGAACTCATGATGTTTACCTTGGAGAAAAGACTGGACCCAGGAGCTATTGCTTCAATTCAGAGAGAGAACCAGCAGGTAGAAGTGATAATCTTTGTCATTCATTTACCGAAGCCCTGAGTAAGTCCCAAAGCCTGTCTGGATTTTTCCTTCCTTATCCCCAAAATACAGATAAGGACACTTTTTGGTCAATCTTGCAGGGAGACTGAGAGGATCAATGAGTTAATAAATATGGAAGTGCACTGGAAAAAATGAAACTGTTGTTAATAAGCATGTGTTGTTATTAAAACTACCTTGATACCTAGACATTTGTATATTTCCTACTGTGCTGGTTCACAGGGGGTGGGGAAAGCACAAGAAAATGCTGTTTGAAATGTTGCCCTTTTTCAACTGCAGAGCCATCGGGGGCAAATCAAGGACACAGACTTCTCTTCAGGGATGGAGTCTGATGTCATGAGCTCACGGAGAAGTAGGGGCTGGACTTTAGAGAATGCACAGGCTTTGGAAATTTACCCAAATTCTGTGAACCACAGTGTCCTCTTCTGTAAAATGGAGATCATCGTATGAACCTCACAGGATTGCTGTGGGATTGCGTGCATGAATGGGTCGGCATACGGTCAGCATTTAGCCAGTGGTGGCTGCTATGGTAATCTGCCCCTCCAGCAGCTCTGGGGAAGTGGTCGTGTTCTGAGTACCGCATCCATAGGGCCTGTCAGGTGGAATGGTCACTGCCCTTGGAGGCTCTGGGTTGGGGGGGTTGGTCAGTGGGGAAGATCCACTCTCATGGGAGCCAAGTCGACAACAGCAATGGAGTCCACATCAATGGAGGGCAGACTGAGAATCATAATCTATCCCAGACACTTTAGAACCAATTTTTGTGGAGCTCTGAACAGTCAAGGAGGTTCCAGGTAAAATCAGAGCCCAGAGGGTGTCAGATTACTGGGAAAGAGGAGAATTGGATTGGTGAGAGAGATAGGAAGTCACTATAGAACTACCCAGCAGTAACTATGGATTAGAAGGAAAAAAGGGAGAAGGCAAGAGGCGCAGACAGGCAGTGCCCAGTCTCAGAGGCAGCATGGTGACAGGAACACAGCAGAGCGAGTATGAGTGACTTGGTCCCTCAGGATTCCTGTTGACTTGTCACATGTCTCAGATGACCAGAAGTCTTGTCCACCATCTACCATGTGAATTTCAACACATTTCAGGGCCTGAAGCCATGCCTTATGCCAAAATTTCCTTATCACCAGAGATTTCTAAAGATGTTACCACAGGCCTTTGGAGAAAAACAACAATGTATTAAAAAAAATTTTTTTACACTGCCTGGAGGTACAATAGACAGTGACAGATGGATCTGGATTTACATAAAATGACACAGACACTGATTTTCTGAATATTTTCTGATAAAATCAACAACTAAAATGCATCACCCACACACACAGCCCCCCACCACCGCTCCCAGGAGGGGCCAAACCAAAAATGTGAATGCAGAGTGCCCGAAGGTCAGGAGTTAGCCTCCCACCGGGCTTGGCCGATTCCCTGGCAGACCTCCTGCCAGCACAGCCTCCACCTCTGCGGGTTGCTTTGGAGGATGATCAGCCTAGAGTTTCTCAAAAAAACAGCTCTAGCTTAACTCTTAGATGGACTGAGAACCCTCCAAGCCACTGGGATCCAGGTTGCTGTCTGTCCCTCCAAAGTGGTTTGAACCCACTGGATGCAGATGAGTCGAATCATCTGTACTCAGAACAAGGCCTCACATTTTAAGAAAGATATTGACAGACTAAAGCATGTCCACGGTTGGGCAATCTGGCTGGTGGGGGGCCTGAGCCACATCCTGCTGGGGAAGTTGAAGGAAGATGCAGAGAGGTCTTCAAATACCTGCAGAGTTGTCATATAAAAGATATAATAAGGGCTTCCCTGGTGGCGCAGTGGTTGAGAGTCCGCCTGCCGATGCAGGGGATATGGGTTCGTGCCCCGGTCCAGGAGGATCCCACATGCCACAGAGAGGCTTGGCCCGTGAGCCATGGCCGCTGAGCCTGCACGTCTGGAGCCTGTGCTCTGCAACGGGAGAGGCCACAGCAGTGAGAGGCCTGCGTACCGCAAAAAAAAAAAAAAAAAAAAAAGTTATAATAAACTTCCTCTGTGTATCCTCAGAAAGCAGAATTAGGATCCAGGTATGCAAGTTAGAGGGAAGCAGATTTTGGCTCCATCTTGAGAAAGACTCTCTCACGGTTGGGGTCTCTGATAATCTGATTGCATGGAAAAGTGATCAAGTTCTTCCTTGTGGCTAGAGTTCAAAGTCTGGATGGCCCCCCATCAAGGTTGCTGTTGAGGAGTTCTACTTTGCCTGAGAGACTGGATGAGAAGGTCTCTAAGTTCTTCCAAGCTTCAGATTATGTTCTCATTCAGTAGAGAGAGCAGAAACTGAGGATCATGACAACTTAGCCAGAAAGAACTGAGATGAGTACGTAAAGCTGGAAGAAAATCTTTTAAGTTTGGTAAGTCTCAAGTTCTGGTTTTAACCTCTTGGATTTTTTTTTTCAAGCTCTTTTAAACAGAAGGAGCAATAAATCTGAGTCTGAGCTCCAGGACCAGAACTCACTTCTGTTGGGGTATTTAAAGATATCTGCTCCCCATAGGAATGGTCTCTCCAAGAGTGGGCATCAGTAGCTACTTTTGTTCCCCAGGCCTTTTCCTCTTTTCTGACTTTCAGGTGGTCACAGAAACAGGGAGAGAGCTGCATGAAGATACCTAAACCCCTCCATGGCTTAAATTCTTGATCTGATCCCATGTGAAATGGCAGAGTAGATAAGTGGAATTAGACCCACCCAAGTGGCCATCTCAAATAACTCAGAGCCGTAGTTCCTATGCTGTCAAGGATGCATCTGTGGGTAACCAGTCTTCTTCCCACTCCTAGCCTGTGTGTCTGGGCCCTTCACCCATACCCTGGACAGTCCATTTCCCTCCTGAAATAAGCCCTGGTCAGTGCCACTTCTTGTTGGGTTTTCTTCACTCTTTCTGTTTCAGCTTAGTCAGATTAGTTTGTTCTTAAAGGTTTTCAGCTACCACTGCTCACCACCACCTTCCCTGAACACCTATGTATATACCATTTATCAGCTCTATATTTGGGGAAATGTTCCCCTGGATTAAGAAACTGATAAAGAAAGTGACATTAAGAGACTCTGTTTTAGACTCCTGGCCTTCGTGTATGGGCAGCAGAAGGCAGAGTAATTATGCCAGAAATCAGCACGACCAACATTTGGACAACGGTCCCCTTAATTTGTTCTCGTCCTCATCCAAAAAATTCTGGCTGGCTTGCTGCTCTTGCCTCAACCTGTCTGAATTTCTTATTTTGAGCATGATTCCTAAGGAACTGAGGACTTGTTACAGGCTTGAGGAATAATTTCAGGCAAGACACCTTTCCTTTCTGGGCCTCAGGCTCCCTGTCATTGAGCCTTTGACTGCCCCTCTGGGCCACCTTGGGGAAGGCCACTTATTAAGGATGCATTGGATGCTGACAAAACAGGTGCAAGTGTTCCAAGCTTCTTGCAAGCAAGGGAAAGGTCTTCACTAATCATCCCAGAGTCTAAAAGGTTTCCAGCATATGTTAAGATCCAAATGTAAATTGGGCACCATAATTGGGGTTTACTATCTCCAGCAAGTTTGCTTGACACCTCCACAGAGCAGTGGATGGATCAGACATGGTGTCAAATGGTGAGCCTCTTAATGTGCAAAGCAGAGAGGTGTCAAAACTGGCAAAAAGCGAAGCCTTCATTTCTTCTCAATCTCCATAAAAATGAGTGAATGTGGAAGCTCAGCTGTCACCAGGAACCAGGGACCAAGGCCAATTTGACAACCCTGCCAATGTTTGGTCCTACTGCTTTCCTGGCTCTCTCCCCTCTTGCTTCCCACCTGCCCCTGAAACTAATTATTTTCTGGACCCAGTATAATGTCTGTTTGCTGGTGGTGAGCTGGAGGAGGGAAGAGAGATGGCTCCCATAGAAATACAAAAGCCCGTTAGCCTTCACAGCAACCATGGGGAACAGAGTGGCTGTGTTTAGTTATGAAGACATCTTGGAAGTGTCTTTACTTGTGACATCTTGGGACATCTTTACTTGTGAGTCTAAATAAAGCAGAACTTGAGAACCCCTCCAAGGTCACCTTTCTCGGCAGTGACCTTGGAAATAGTTATAGCTGCCCTAACCTTTAGGGGAGGGAGATAAGTTTGGAGACATTTTCAGAAAAGAGGAAAAGGGTTCAGAGAGTGGAGGGATATAAAATTATAGAAGAGGTGATTGGAGAATTGCATTAATGTTACCTTTGATTGACAAAACCCTCCCTGGAAGCTTTTCTGGAACTTAGAAAGTCTCCGGAAAAAGAACAAAAAAAGAATTGCCAGATCCGAACTGCATTGTCACTCAGCATCCCAAGCTAATCTCAGAGTTAAAAGCCTCTTTACATCTGTGTGCTTTGCACATGCGCGTGTTTCAGACTACATTTGCTTGTCATGGGCCCTTGACCATTAGCCAGGGAGGTATAGAGCCTGTGTGCATGAAGGTAGAGCTTGCTGAACCTGTGCCTTTGGGTTCCCTGATACCTCCCGAGGAAGGGGAGACCGGCAGTGTGGGCTTCAGGATAGGAGGTGAGGTTAGAGGGGTGTAGTCACTGTGTTGACAATCCTGGTTCAGTGGGATTCCGTCACCACACCCTGAGCTCTGTGCACAGCTCTATGCTCATTGTTCTGGGGATATAAAGGGAGGAGACACTCTGACCCCTGCACTCCTGGAGATTACAGCCTTGTTGAAGGAAGAACTTTGAGATAGTGCCACTTACATACTCAATGGTTCCCACCCCTGGCTACAGGGGTCTCCTACAGAGAATTTTAAAAAATACTTATCCCTGGAGCCTGTGAATCAGTATCTCTGGGAGTGGGCTGGACTTACGGTTTTTAATTGCTTCCCAGGTGATCCTCATGGGGCCAGCCTAGCACAGATCTGCCGACACACATTTGGGAACTTTGGGACTATGGCAGCCAGTGACATCCTGGAGTAGGTGAGACCTGAGTTGTACCTTGAAGGGAAAAATACAATGGGTGGCAGGCAATGTACAGGATGAGCAAAAATGAGGAAGTATGAGTGAATTGGGGCAAGAGATTTCCACCTGGCATAAGGGAGAAACTTACCCCATCCCTTTCCTTCTTCTCTGAGGATAAAAAGGGGAGTTAGCACAGCCCACATTAAAAAAAAAAAAAAAAAAAAAAAAGGGATTGCAAACCTTGAGGCCAGCAGGGGTGCTGCCTGAATTGATCTACCTCAATTTGTCTGAAGTCCTATTTAATTATAAAATTCATGCAAACCATGTTTACTTTTAACATAAAAAGAGTGTTTTCCCACATCTTCTAGTTTAACAGAGCAGTTCTCAACCTTTCTGATCTCAGAAAAATTTATTGAGGACCCTAAAGAGCTTTATTTTTGTGAGATGTGTGTGGTATTAGAAATTAAAACTGTGGAATTTTCTGAGTATTTAAAAATATGTATTTATTAATTTATTTTAAAATAAATCCATTGCATGTTAACATAATGTTATAAAAATAACTATATTTTCTAGAATAAAACTAATAAGAAGAGTAGTGTTATTTTATATTTTTGCAAATCTCTTTAAGGTCTGGCTTAATAGAAAACAGCTGGATTCTCACATCTACATCTGCCTTCAATCTGTTGTTCTGTGTGGTTTTAGCTGAGGTATCTGAAGAAAACCCAGACCCACACAGCAAGGTCATGACTGAGGTGGGACAAGCAAGGCACTTAGGACACAAAATTTAAGGAGGCACCCTCACTCAGGGTCACGCCATCACAGGGTTGGCCCTGAGAGTGTGGGCCTCCTTAAATTTGGCATTCTAGGAACTTCACTTGCCTCACTTTAGTCCCAGCCCTGTCACACAGATAAGGAGTTGGAAAGACAAGAAGTATTTTGATAGCTTTGTCGGGTAATGGTGGATATTTTTTTGATACCACACCAAAACACAAGTAGTGGGTTAGTTGCATTGTGGGATCTGAACCATACAATGTACTTTTTCATACCACGTTGACACTAAAATCTATTGGCCATTCTTGCACTCTGAATGGACATTTATCCATATTCACTGACTCTTTGAAAGGGTCTCAAGATTCCCAGGGCTCTGCAGACCATACTTTGAAAATTGCTGGCTTCAGAGATGCTCCAGGAACTGTGGGGAGGTGGTCATAGCTGGAACGTAGGCAGATACTAAGAGTCATGCATGAGTACAAGAGGCTTAAGAACCGAGCTAGGGCCAGACCTGAGCAAGGAAGCTGGCTTGTATCTTGAGGGCTCTGAGGAACCATACAAGGTCTTAAGCAGGGGAGTGATGGGATGAGATTTGCATTTTTAGATTCATTTATTAATTTGTTCGACTGATATTTATTGAGCTCCTATTGTGTGCCAGGCACTGGGGATAACAGTGAACAGAGAAGGTTTCTGCCTTCATGGAGCTTATATTCTAGTCGGGAAGCGGAAAATAAATAAATATAAGACCGAGATCCACCCTGCTGGCGATAGAGGATCGACTGGTAAAGAATTAGACTGAGGGGAGAAGAGTGCAGACAGTTTTAATGCTAGTCGCTAGTCGGAAGAGATGATGGGGACCAGGGGAGCAGCAGTAGAGATGGGGGAGGGAGCATTAGTGGGCAGGAGAGGCATTAAGGATGTGCTAAGCCATGTTCCTGTGGGGAGAGGCTAGGACGGTGCCCCGCGTGCTAACTCAGGCCATGGGATGCACTGCCCCTGAGATGGTGCATCCATGAGGAGAAGCACTTGGCTTTGGATAACCAGCTCGGTTCACAGCATGCTGAGTCTAAGGTGCCTGGGAGAGGGGGGTCATTCAGATGGAGATGTCCAATGAGATGTTGTATGATATGGGTCTGATCTCAGAATGGAGGACTCAATTGGGATTGAGATGTAAGTGTTGTTGCTCATTCCGGTGGTGAACGGATAATGTCACCCAGGGACAGTGCTCAAAGCTAGGACAGAAGACAGCCAAGGGACACCAACATATCCACCTGTTCCTGCCACCTGCCTCAAATTTCACATGTCTCAAGGCAGATATGTCATCTACCCACCCCTGAAGACTGTTCTCTTCATTAATGATGCTGATGACCTTGTCATTCTCAGAAGCTCCCTCTTGCTCAGCCCTCACCTACCATGGCTTCATGATCTGCCCAGTTCTCCCTCGCTTACCCTCTGCACCCCTAAACTGCTTCTTTACTCTTCCACTCTGTTCCATCTGGAAAGCCCAATTGCTTTGCCCCCTCCCACGCTCATCAGAAGCTTGTCCTACTAGAGAATTCCTACTCATCCTTCAAGACCTGCTCAAGCGTCCTCTTTCATTTCAGGTCTTCCCTCCCACTCCACCTCTGATGACACACAACCACATACCATCAGACATAGTTGGTTGCCTTCTCCCTTCGTTTCCAATCTGCCTCACCATGGCTGTGTTCTAGTACTCATAACACGGTTGTGCAACTATTTGTTCACATGACTTTCTCCCCACTAAAGTGGAAGCCACATGACAGCAGGAAGTATGCTGACTTGTCTTTTTTGCCTTGGTTTCTGTGATAGTTCCTGAATGAATGCTGAGATCTCAGCCTAATGGGTTTAATGCTGAAGAAACACTGCCAAGCACCAGGGCTAGGGAAGTGGCTCCACCAGCCAGTGGACCCAGCATCAAGGCCAAAGGGAATACTCTCTGGGGTATGAGCAAGGCTGCAGAGGGCTGTAAGCATCACGAAACTGAAGGGCAGCTGGGAGGTAGTGCCTTAGTTCCAGGGGCCTCATTTGTTCAGAGAAAGACCCCATCAGTGGCTGGTGTGGTGAAGGGGGCTGACAACAGCAAAGAGCAAAGCCAAGTGTCCAGACGAGAGGACGGAAAGCTGAGCAGAGTTTGTGGGTGGGCTCCCTCCAGACCCCAACCCACCAGGTTTGTGGCACCTAAGAGATCTCAGGGCTCACCCAGAGGTAACAGTGATGACCATCCTCTCAGGACAGACCTAGGAACTGGAGATTACTGAGCATTCTCAGGACCTAAATAAATACCTCCAAACATTCCAACTAGAGGGCTTATCAAGGCAGCCACGGACAGCAGCTGAGACACACAGATGACATCTGTTGCTTGAGCAGATGGTGAGAGAGCTGGCCCAGCCAGGATAGAGAGCTCGCATTGTGACTAATAGGAGATGAAGCTGAAGAGAATAAGCGCACTCTTCTTTGTCTATTCAAACAAGAGCAGTAACAAGCTAAAAGCTGAGACAGAAGCCCATGAAGCAGAACAATTTTTATGAGACAGCCGCAGGTACATGGAAGGAAAAGCTGGGTCCCTTCTTTGTTCACAAAGCCATAAAACATTGTGTGAATGCCAAGCTCTGTAAGGGAAGGAAAGAGCCTTTGTCACATCTTGCTGCCGGCCCCAGACACAGCCCTGACCCAGTGAATGTGGCTGGAACCATGGTCACTGGGCTCTCCATGCCCAGATGTGCCCCATCAGGACACGCTGCTTGTGGCAGAGCGGTGGAGGGACGAGCCTCAGGCTCCACTCTGCTCCTTTAAAGAAGCCGCTTCCAGTGCCCCTAAGCAGAAGGGGAAGGAGATGGAATAGAACAACCTAGAAACTGCAAATCTTCTATCTTTTTTAAAGATTTTTTTCATGTGTACCATTTTTAAAGTCTTTATTGAATTTGTTACAATATTGCTTCTGTTTTATGTTTTGCTTTTTTGGCCGCAAGACATGTGAGATCTTAGCTCCCCAATCAGGGATCGAACCCATACCCCCTGCATTGGAAGGTGAAGTCTTAACCACTGGACCACCAGGAAAGTCCCTGCAAATCTTATTTCTTACTTGCTCTCTATCCCAGGGCTCTAGAGGAAGAATGGCAAGGTCCCCTGCTGGATTCCATGGAGCTCCATTTCTTCTTCCTCTGTGCAGCCCTGGCTGATCATCAGGGTGTCCAGAGAAGGAGGGAGGGAGGGAGGAGTTAGACGGTACCAGTGCCACCTACCTGGGGAAGATGGTGGCAGAGAGGAGTGGAGACAATATATAGACTTTGGAGTCATGCAGGCTCTGCCAATTAGAGTTTTGTAATCTCTCTGAACCTCAGTTTCCTCATATATAAAATGGGTATAACAATAGCTCCAACCTCATAGGATTGGTATCAGGAGTGCATAAGCAAATGCATGTATAGTTCTTAGCTCGGTGCTTGGCACGTTCTAAGTGCTCACTGCAAGTTAGCTATTGCCACTGTGATTATCTGTCCCCGGCCCTCATTGGGCTTACGAATCCCAGTACTTGACTTGCAATGTCAGCAGGTATCGAAATTCTGCCTGCTCAGTGTCCTGGGGCCCCTGGGGAGTACTGTGATTCCTGTGCAAGAGTGAACCTACAGAGGGTCAAGGAGTGCAGTGGGGGTCACAGGGTGCAGTGAGCTCTCACTCCGTTTCTTCCCGGCCAGCACAGCCCCTGCTGCCTTCCCTTTCCTCCTGGCGCTTCCCACTTCCTGCCTCGCTTCTCTCCCACTCCACTCAGGGAAATTCACACTGTCATCTGCATGCATATCTGCTATCTTAGGAACGCACACTACGTGCACGTCTTCCCATTCTGCTACACATCTGGGTAAATTACTCAGCTGCTCTGTGCCTTAGTTTTCTCATCTGAAAGCTGGCAATAATAATAGTACCAGCCTCATAGAGTTGTTGGAGATTAAACCAGGTAATTCATGTGAAGCGCTTAGAATAATGATTGGCCTATTTGAAGTGATCATTCAGTGTTAGCTGTCATTGTTATTATTATTATAGAAAGTCCATGTCTCCCATGAATAAGGATTTTGCTCTGAGATGCCACTGTCCTACGAAAACCCTGAATGAATTCTTCAGCCTTAGGAACCTTTCAGAAACCATGAATTCATGAACATAATAACCGACCTGTGAGCAACCTTCTGACTCAAACAAGCATTAACAATAGAGTGAAAACCCTGAATCACACCTGAGGGCCTGAGACCCAAATGTCTCTATATGTCCCTAATAAGGGATGGGGTTGGGGGGGAGGGTTGTGCATGCAGTGGATGAGAGTGTTGGATGACAGCAGACACTATCCAAGACTTTGAAATTAGAAGTAAAGTTATTATGGTCCCATGGCTGCTAAAAGAAAACAGAGCTCACAAAGAGAGAGAGACTCTTAAAAATGGAATTATAACAATAAAAATCACGTATAATTCCAACAAGGAAGAAAATAGGTTCTCTAAAGGAATTGATGTGGCTACATGAGAAACCTCTAATGAACCTAGAGTTTAAAAGTCAAAGTGGGAGGGACTTCCCTGGTGGCACAGCGGTTAAGAGTCTGCCTGCCAGTGCAGGGGACACGGATTCAATCCCTGGTCCAAGAGGATCCCACATGCCACGGAGTGGCCAGACCCGCATGCCACAACTACTGAGCCTGTGCGCCACAACTACTGAAGCCTGCACGCCTAGAGCCCATGCTCCACAACAAGAGAAGCCACCGCAATGAGAAGACTGCATGCTGCAACAAAGAGTAACCCCGCTTGCCACAACTAGAGAAAGCCTGCATGCAGTAATGAAGGCCCAACGCAGCCAAAAGTGAATAAATAAATAAACAAATTAATTTTTTTTAAAAATTAGCTCACTTTAAAAAAAAAGTCAAACTGGGAAAAATATATTTGCAGCAAATATTGGATAAATGGTTAATATCTTTAACATATAAAGAGCTCACACAAATCAATAATAAAACCCCTAAGGCACAATGGGGACCTGGGGACCTGAGCCAAAGATGTGATAATTCACTAAAGAAGAAAGAAAGCCAGCTTTCCAAAAGATGGAAATTCTTCAATCTTACTAGTAATCAAAATGAAAATTCAGACAACAAGATAGCTACTTTTGCCTTGTACATTTGCAAAGATTTCTATTTTTTTAATGAATAACCAAAACTGGTAAGAGGGCAGCAAATAGTCCCAGTCGAATATTGCAGGTGGGATATGGTACCCAGGAGAGTCACTCCTTAGATCTATCCTATGGAAATAGCTCTAGTTCAGAAGTCTTGTTATTAATAGTGTTATTTATACAAGCAAAAATTAGAAGTAATTGAAATGCAACCATGTAGAATGATGTTTATGATGAGTTCATGGTGGTATGGGAAAATGCAAGAGACAAGATTGCACAGATATTATGTTAACAACTATGATTTTTAAAACAACAGCAACAAAGACTGGTAGAAAACAAAATACTAATGATGGTATCTCTGGGTGTTGGAAAATGGACGATTAGTTCTTTCTGCATTTCTGCTTGGTGATTAGATTTTCCACAATGACCATGCATTACTTTTATTATGGAAAAAAAAGAAATCTTATTTAAAAGTTCAGAAGGTACAAAAAGACTGGAAGAAAGTTGCATAATTAAAGATAAATCCAACAGATGAGTGCGATCATGTGGCCGATGTCACCTCAGCTTCAAGTAGGTCTGGCTTGTGGGAAGTGCTATGATCCACTGGAGGAACCTGTACTGTGTTCTCTCAAGAACATGTACACGGCGAGGAAGCGTGTGCAGAGTTAACAGGAAAAACTGAGCAAAACGGGCCGTTGTGCTAGAAAGTGAAGAGGATCCTGGACCACAGACCTATGGGTCAAAAAATCCTAAAAGTGTTGGGACTTCAGTGATCCCCAGTGTAGTGTACTGCTTCCCGTTGTGTGGCCCCTGGACCACTGAGGGTCCTCAAAATGACTCTAAATGAAGCTTGAGGCAATTTAGGTGGTATATGGATGCTGAATTATTATTTTAAGCTTTTTCTTTTCAATTTTCTTTCCATTTTCCAATTATACCAAGGAGAAAGTCTTAGTTTGATTACTTGGATTAGCCTTGTTAGATCAGCATTGTGAGTCTCTCTTCCTAACAGAGCATGAGCAAGCTGTGGGTTCTGTACCTTAAGCAGGCAACAGCACCTAGCTGGCATTTAATAACGCAGGTGGTGTGTGGACAAGGCAGAATGGCCAGGGCAGGAGAAGGAGTGAAGTGTAGTAAACACTTGGGCATCTGGAACATGAGGGGGCAGGAAAGCGGGGTGCCTTGCTGTGAGTCACCCAGCTGGCCAACGGCAGCCCAAGCCTGAACACGCCCCACTTCCCCTACACTCCCACCCCCTTCAGCTAGGAACTCTCCCCCCATGCTCTCCTACCTCCCAAGGAGCTGTCTCCGTCTAGGTCAGTATTTTTCCACTTTCCTCTAAGCAGCAGATTTACCCTGTCTTGTTCTTTGTTGTGATAGTCATTTCTTGTTTGGTTTTGTTATTGAACTTTATTTTTTTCTTCGAGTTGGGAAGGGCATCAGATCATGCTATGAGCACAACTAAAAAAGTTTTTACTTTGCCTCTGTACTTTTCCTAAAGAGCCAGCATCTTCCACATCCTTCTCTGGGAGCCACGCTGCTCCCCAGTGCTGGGCTTTCTCTATTGACAACTTAAGCAGTCTTTTTCTTTTATTTTCGGTTTTGGTTTTCAAATGTGAATTTGTCCGAGAGTCCCCAGCGTGGCCACATTAGTGGCTTTAGATGCCTCCTGATTGGGATTATTTGTGCTTGTGTAGTCAATTTCCTCTAAGATCTCTGGCCATGGGTTGGTACCTCCCGGTCTTGCCTGGGCTGGTAACTAGCTGAGGGACCTTGTGCGAGTCATTCAGCCTCGCTGACTGGATAATAACACTGCCCCACTTCGCTGTCAGGGTCGCACAGGAGGACCAAGTGAGCTGCTAGTCACAAAGTGCTTTGTAGGGCAAAATGCACCCCCCAATGAAATGCGTTATTCAGCTCCTATTTTTCTTTTGCTTTTCCCATCAAGGAAAATGTTCTTCAGATTGGAAAGCGTAAAACCAGCACCATTAAAAAGAGAACCAAAGCTCAAAATAGGAGCAAAGAGAGAAAGTAGTTCAGTCTTTAAATGAGCTCCATCCCTAGATGCCTTAGAACCATCAGGCCTGATCTGCAGGCTGGGATGATGTGACACGCAGGCCATGTTGTGCTGGTGACCAGAGTATGTTCAATGGAGGGAGAATAGGAGGGACAGTGGGGACTTCGGCCACTGTCACATATGAGAAACCATTGAAAGAAACTGGGAGATGTAGACAAGAAAAAACCTGAAGGATGAAACACACACCACTGCTTGTTTAGAATAGGGATTCCTCCAACAACCTCAATTACCCTGCTGAGCTCCCCCCACACCACTGGACACTCTTTGGGATCTTTGAGGGAAGTTCATCACCTCCCCAGCAGCCTCCTTGGCAGTACTCAGGAGAAAGTGGAGAGACCATGGAGCAGTAAGACCCCCGAATTCTGTGATTCCACCCACAGCTCAGCCACCGAGTCTGGGTGCAGATTGTGACTCCACACTTATAAACCATATGACCTTGTGTCTTGGCTTTCCCATCTATAAAATGGAAATGGTATCTCACTCATAGTCTTGTTGTGAAGTTTACAAAAGATGACATGAAATTCTTAGCACAAAGTGTGTTCAAGAGATGTTAGTTCTTTTCCCTTCTCCACTCCTCATATCCCTATTTCTGATTATAAAGAGAATTGCTTCTACAAAAAAATTCAACACAGACTTCCATATGAGCCAGCAATTCCATTTCTGGGTGTATACTCAAAGGAATTGGAAGCAGGAACTCATACAAATATTTGTACACCCTACTCATAGCAGCATTATTCACAACAACCAAAAGGTGGAAGCAACCCAAATATCCATCCGCAGATGAATGGGTAGACAAAATGCAGCACACACCTACAAAGGAATATTATTCAGCCTTTTTTAAAATTTAATTTTATTTTGTTATACAACAGGTTCTTATTAGTTATCTATTTTATACATATTAGTGTACATACACCAATCCCAATCTCCCAATTCATCCCACCACACCACCCCGCCCCCTCTTTCCCCCCTTGGTGTCCATATGTTTGTTCTCTACATCTGCGTCTCTATTTCTGCCTTGCAAACCGGTTCATCTGTACCACATTTCTAGATTCCACATATATGCGTTAATATACGATATTTGTTTTTCTCTTTCTGACTTACTTCACTTTGTTTCACAGTCTCTAGGTCCATCCACGTCTCTGCAAATGTCCCAATTTCATTTCTTTTTATGGCTGAGTAATATTCAATTGTATATATGTACCACATCTTCTTTATCTATTCACCTGTTGATGGGCATTTAGGTTGCTTCCATGACCTGTCTATTGTAAATAGTGCTGCAATGGACATTGGGGTGCATGTGTCTTTTTGAATTATGGTTTTCTCTGGTTATATGCCCAGTAGTGGGATTTCTAGTTTTTTAAGGAACCTCCATATTGTTCTCCATAGTGGCTGTATCAGTTTACATTCCCACCAACAGTGCAGGAGGGTTCCCTTTCCTCCACACCCTCTCCAGCATTTATTGTTTGTAGATTTTCTGATGATGCCCATTCTAACCGGTGTGAGGAGATACCTCGTTGTAGTTTTGGTTTCCATTTCTGTAATAATTAGTGATGTTGAGCAGCTTTTCATGTGCTTCTTGGCCATCTGTATGTCTTCTTTGGAGAAATGTCTATTTAGCTCTTCTGCCCATTTTTTGATTGGATTGTTTATTTTTTAAATATTGAGCTGCATGAGCTATTTATATATTTTGGAGATTAATCCTTTGTTGATTCATTTGCAAATATTTTCTTGCATTCTGAAAGCTGTCTTTTTGTCTTGTTTATAGTTTCCTTTGCTGTGAAAAAGCTTTTAAGTTTCATTAGGTCTCATTTGTTTATTTTTGTTTTAATTTCCATCACTCTAGGAGGTGGGTCAGAAAAGATCTTGCTGTGATTTATGTCAAGGAGTGTTCTTCCTATGTTTTCCTCTAAGAGTTTTGTAGTATCTGGTCTTATATTTAGGTCTTTAATCCATTTTGAGTTTATTTTTGTGTATGGTGTTAGGGAGTGTTCTAATTTCATTCTTTTACATGTAGCTGTCCAGTTTTACCAGTACCACTTATTGAAGAGGCTGTCTTTTCTCCATTGCATATCCTGCCTCCTTTGTCATAGATTAGTTGACCATAGGTGCGTGGGTTTAACTCTGGGATTTCTATCCTGTTCCACTGATCTATATTTCTGTTTTTATTCCAGTACCATATTGTATTGATTACTGTAGCTTTGTAGTATAGTCTGAAGTCAAGGAGTCTGATTCCTCCAGCTCTGTTTTATTCCCTCAATATTACTTTGGCTATTTGGGGTCTTTTTTGTCTCCATACAAATTTTAAGATTTTTTTGTTCTAATTCTGTAAAAAAAAATGCCATAATTTGATAGAGATTGCACTGAATCTGTAGATTGCTTTGGGTAGTATAGTCATTTTCACAATATTGATTCTTCCAATCCAAGAACATGGTATATCTCTCCATCTGTTTGTGTCATCTTTGATTTCTTTCATCAGTGTCTTATAGTTTTCTGCATACAGGTCTTTTGTCTCCTCAGGTAGGTTTATTCCTAGGTACTTTATTTTTTTTGTTGCAATGGTAAATGGGATTGTTTCCTTAATTTCTCTGTCTGATCTTTTGTTGTTACTGTATAGAAATGCAAGGGATTTCTGTGCATTAATTTTGTATCCTACAACCTTACCAAATTAATTGATCAGCTCTAGTAATTTTCTGGTGGCATTAGTAAGATTCTCTATATATAGTATCATGTCATCTGCAAACAATGACAGTTTTACTTCTTCTTTTCCAATTTGTATTCCTTTTATTTCTTTTTCTTCTCTGATTGCCATTGCTAGGACTTTTAAAACTATGTTGAATAATAGTGGCAAGAGTGGACATCCTCGTCCTGTTCCTGAGCTTAGAGGAAATGCTTTCAGTTTTTCACCATTGAGAATGATGTTTGCTGTGGGTTTGTCGTATATGGCTTTATTATATTGAGGTAGGTTCCCTCTCTGCCCACTTTCTGGAGACTTTTTATCATAAATGGGTGTTGAATTTTGTCAAAAGCTTTTTTGCACCTATTGAGATGATCATATGGTTTTTATTCTTCAGTTTGTTAATTTGGTGTATCACATTGGGTAATTTGCATATATTGAAGAATCCTTGCATCCTTGGAATAATTCCCACTTGATCCTGGTGTAGGATCCTTTTAATGTGTTGTTGGATTCTGTTTGCTAGTATTTTGTTGAGGATTTTTGCATCTATGTTCATCAGTGATATTGGTCTGTAATTTTCTCTTTTTTTTAGTATCTTTGTCTGGTTTTGATATCAGCATGATGGTGGCCTCATAGAATGAGTCTGGCAGTGTTCCTAACTCTGCAATTTTGGGGAAGAGTTTGAGAAGAATGGGTGTTAGCTCTTCTCTAAATGTTTGATAGAATTCACCTGTGAAGCCATCTGGTGTCAGGCTTTTGTTTGTTGGAAGATTTATATCACAGTTTCATTTTCATTACTTGTGATTGGTCTGTTCATCTTTTCTATTTCTTCCTGATTCAGTCTTGGAAGGTTATACCTTTCTAAGAATTTTCCATTTCTTAAATGTTGTCCATTTTATTGGCATAGATTTGCTTGTAGTAGTCTCTTAGGATGCTTTGTATTTCTGCAGTATCTGTTGTAACTTCTCCTTTTTCATTTCTAATTTTATGGATTTGAGTCCTCTCCCTCTTTTTCTTCATGAGTCTGGCTAATGGTTTATCAATTTTGTTTATCTTCTCAAAGAACCAGATTTTAGTTTTATTTATCTTTGTTATTGTTTTCTTTGTTTCTATTTCATTTATTTCTGCCCTGATCTTTATGATTTCTTTCCTTCTGCTAACTTTGGGTTTTGTTTGTTCTTCTTTCTCTAGTTCCTTAGGTGTAAGGGTAGATTGTTTATTTGGGACTTTTCTTGTTTCTTAAGGTAGACTTGTATTGTTATAAACTTCCCTCTTAGAACTGCTTTTGCTGCATCCCATAGGTTTTGGATCATCATGTTTTCATTGTCATTTGTCTCTAGGTAATTTTTGATTTCCTCTTTGATTTCTTCATTGATATCTTGGTTATTTAGTAACATATTGTTTAGCCTCCGTGTGGTTGTGTTTTTTATGTTTTTTCCCCTGTAATTTATTTCTAATCTCATAGTGTTGTGGTAGGAAAAGATGCTTGATATGATTTCAATTTTCTTAAATTTGCTGAAGCTTGATTTGTGACCCAAGATGTGATCTTCCCTGGAGAATGTTCCATGTGCACTTGAGAATAAAGTGTAATCTGCTGTTTTCAGATGGAATGTCGTATAAATATCAATTAAATCTATCTGGTCTATTGTGTCATTTAAAGCTTCTGTTTCCTTATTAATTTGTTGTCTGGATGATCTGTGCATTGGTGTAAGTGAGGTGTTAAAGTCCCCCACTAATATTGTGTTACTGTTGATTTCCTCTTTTATAGCTGTTAACATTTGCCTTATGTATTGAGGTGCCCCTATGTTGGGTGCATATATATTTATAATTGTTTTATCTTCTTCTTGGATTGATCCCTTGATCCTTATGTAGTGTGCTTCCTTGTCTCTTGTAACATTCTTCATTTTAAAGCCTACTTTATCTGATATGAATATTGCTACTCCAGCTTTCTTTTGATTTCCATTTGCATGAAATATCTTTTTCCATCCCTCACTTTCAGTCTGTATATGTCCCTAGGTCTGAAGTGGGTCTCTTGTAGACAACATATATATGGGTCTTGTTTTTGTATCCATTCAGCGAGCCTATGTCTTTTGGTTGGAGCATTTAATCCATTCACGTTTAAGGTAATTATCGATATATATGTTCCTGTTAACATTTTCTTAATTGTTTTGGGTTTGTTTTTGTAGGTCCTTTTCTTCTCTAGTGTTTCCCCTTAGAGAAGTTCCTCTATCATTTGTTGTAGAGCTGGTTTGGTGGTGCTGAATTTTCTTAGCCTTTGCTTGTCTGTAAAGCTTTTGATTTCTCCATCGAATCTGAATGAGATCCTTTCCGGGTAGAGTAATCTTCGTTGTAGGTTCTTCCCTTTCATCACTTTAAGTATGTCATGCCACTCCCTTCTAGCTTGTAGAGCTTCGGCTGAGAAATCAGCTGTTAACCTTATGGGTGTTTCCTTGTATGTTATTTGCCATTTTTCCCTTGTTGCTTTCAATAATTTTTCATTGTCTTTAATTTTTGTTAGTTTGATTACTATCTGCCTCAGCATGTTTCTCCTTGGGTTTATCCTGCCTGGGACTCTCTGCACTTCCTGGACTTGGGTGGCTATTTCCATTCCCATGTTAGGGAAGTTTTCAACTATAATCTCTTCAAATATTTTCTCAGGACCTTTCTCTCTCTCTTCTCCTTTTGGGACCCCTATAATGCGAATGTTGGTGCATTTAATGTTGTCCCAGAGGTCTCTTAGGCTGTCTTCATTTCTTTTCATTCTTTTTTCTTTATTCTGATCCCAGAGGTCTCTTAGGCTGTCTTCATTTCTTTTCATTCTTTTTTCTTTATTCTGTTCCACAGCAGTGAATTCCACCATTCTGTCTTCCAGGTCACTTATCTGTTATTCTGCCTCAGTTATTCTGCTATTGATTCCATCTAGTATATTTTTCATTTCAGTTATTGTATTGTTTCATCTCTGTTTGTTTGTTCTTTAAATATTCTAGGTTTTTGTTCTTTAATTCTTATAGGTCTTTGTTAAACATTTCTTGCATCTTCTCCATCTTTGCCTCCATTCTTTTTCTGAGGTCCTGGATCATCTTCACTATCATTATTTGAATTCTTTTTCTGGAAGGTTGCCTATCTCCACTTCATTTAATTTTTTTCTGGGGTTTTATCTTGTTCCTTCATCTGATACATAGTCCTCTGTGTCTTCATTTTGTCTGTCTTTCTGTGAATGTGGTTTTCATTCCACAGGCTGCAGAATTGTAGTTCTTCTTGCTTCTGCTGTCTGCAGATGAGGCTATCTAGGAGGCTTGTGCAAGTTTCCTGATGGAAAGGACTGGTGGCGGGTAGAGCTGGCTGTTGCTCTGGTGAGCAGAGCTCAGTAAATCTTTAATCTGCTTGTCTGCTGACCCGTGGGACTGAGTTCCCTCCCTGTTGGTTTTTGGCTTGAGGCAACCCAGCACTGGAGCCTACCTGGCTCTTTGGTGGGACTAATGGTGGACTCTGGGAGGGCTCACACCAAGGAGTACTTCCCAGAACTTCCACTGCCAGTGTCGTTGTCCTCACGGTGAGCCATAGCCACCCCCCATCTCTGCCGGAGACCCTCCAGCACTAGCAGGTCAGTCTGGTTCAGTCTCCTATGGGGTCACTGCTCCTTCCCCTGGGTCCCGATGGGCACACTACTTTGTGTGTGCCCTCCAAGAGTGGAGTCTCTGTTTCCCCCAGTCCTGTCGAAGTCCTGCAATCAAATCCCTCTAGCCTTCAAAGTCTGACTCTCTGGGAATTCCTCCTCCCATTGCTGGACCCCCAGGTTGGGAAGCCTGATGTGGGGCTCAGAACCTTCACTCCAGTGGGTTGACTTTTGTGGTATAATTGTTCTCCAGTTTGTGAGTCACCCACCCAGTGGTTATGGGATTTAATTTTATTGTGATTGTGCCCCTCCTACCATCTCACTGTGGCTTCTCCTTTGTCTTTGGATGTGGGGTATGTTTTTTGGTGAGTTCCATTGTCTTCCTGTCGATGATTGTTCAGAAGTTAGTTCTATTCAGCCCTAAAAAGGAAGGAAATACTGGCACATGCTGCAGTATTGATGGATCTTGAGGACATTATGCCAAATGAAATAAGCCAGTCACAGAAGGACAAATACTGTACGATTCCACTCATATGAGGTACTTAGAGTAGTCAGATTCATAGAGACAGAAAGTGGTTGCCAGGGACTGGGGGCAGGGTCAAATGGGGAATTAGTGTTTAATGGGCATAAAGTCTCAGTTTGGGAAGACTAGAAAGTTCTGGAGATGGATGGTGGTGATGGTTGCACTGTATAAATGCATTTAATGCCACTGAACTGTACACACCTAAAAATGGTCAAAGTGGTGAATTTTATGTTATTTATATTTTACTCCAATAAGAAAAATGCTTACATAACAACAAAAAATTATGCCTTAATTTTAGGCCATGACACTATTTCAGAAATATTAAAATGTAAAAATCATATAAATCTTAGAATAAAGAGAATATGATTTTTAATACCAAAAAAAAAGATGAAGAAAAAGAAGACACACAAAGAAGGGAGTAGAAATACCATCCATCATGGCACCTTGTCAAGGGCACAGAGAAACCAGGTCTTAGCAGGGGAAATCTCAGAGTTTTGCTTACAATTCCTGAAAAAGATCTGAACTGCCACCACTCACAGTTCCGGAGGGTGGAGTAAACAACACAGGAGATGAAGTCCACTTCCTGCCTTCTGTGACATCAGCACGCATGCACCCCTCAGAGCCAGCTATGCTCACCACCCCGCTTCCAAACAGCAGTGGGGCTACAGGATGCTCCCTGGCCCAGTGACTGCTCCCAGTACCCCACCCAGAAGCCCACTGTCTGCTAATAGATATCACAGGAGCCCAGGGTGAGGGGGCACCTGGGGTACCTGACTGCTGGCACTGCAGGAGGAGAGGACACTGGCTGGACTTCCAGTTGGCTTGCCATTGGGTGCCTCCAGGTGTCTGGAGCTCCACAGCCTTCAGGCTGCCCCCTGGAAGACCTGAATCCCAGAATGACCCTGAGGACCAGGACCAGAGCTGGCCAACCTGGGCTTCCTGAGCAGACAGGTAACCAAGCCTCCCCGAGTCCTCTCTCCAGCACCACCATGACCCAGGACATTTTAAATGGCCCATAGATGAGGGCATCAAAGAAACCCATATGCACTTTCAGGCCCTGGGCTGGGCCGACCTCACACTTGGATACAAGTCACACCAGGTGCCACGTTGCCTAGCTGCTGAGACCCAGGGCTCCTGTCCGGGAGCAGCTCCACTGCCAGCTAGCTATAAGGTAACTGACCTCTCCGGACCTCTAACACCCGTCAATGAAATGCTGAATCTGTTCCCAGCCCTGGGACCTCTGCAGACAGGGAAGGGAAATCATTCCACTCCATAGGCTTTCCTGGGCACCTGTTACAGGAAGACAGGATGCCAGTCTAAAAGGACAATGAGGAGGGTAAACAGATCCTGCCCTTGGGGAGGTACGCATTTCCTAGGGCTGCTGTAACAAAGTACCACGAACTCGGTGCTTAGGACAGCAGAAATGTATTCTCTTGCAGTTCTGGAGGCTGGAAGTCAGAAATCAAGGTGTCAGCAAGCTATTCCTTTTCAGAGGCTCTGAGGGAGAACCTGCTCCCTACCTCTCTGCTGGCTTCTCTGCTTGCCAACAGTCCTTGACTTGTAGCTGTGTTACTGCAATCTCTGCCTTCATCTTCACATGTGTGTCCACATCTCCCTCTTCTTCTAAGGACACCAGTCATTGGATTAAGGGCCACTCCAATGGAATATGTTCCCATCTTAACTTGATTAAGTTAATCAAGTGGATTACATCCACAAAGACCCTCTTCCAAATAAGGGCATATTCACAGGTTCCAGGGGTTAGGACTTGTATATATTAGGAAGACACAATTCAACCCAGGGAGCTTCCAACAGTAAGAGTGAAACAATGTAGCAAAAAAGATAGAGCAAAAACTTTAGAGCCAGTTAGAGTTGGTCTTCTTACCCTCCCAGAGTCTCAGTGTACTCAACTATAAAATGGGATAACAGTACCTACCTTGCAAGATATAATATGTGCAAGGCAACTGGCACATGGTAGGCACTCAGTAAACAGTAACAATATTGTTATAACAATTATTATCAGTACTATTATTAGCTGAACTTCAGAGATGTAGGCAACTGTAGCATAGGAAAGGTTCAAGCAAAATACCCTGGAGGGAGACTAGATCAGATTGTGGGAAACAGGATTAGTTTAATAGAAGAGATGATATGAAACAGGTCTGGGAAAGATGGCTGGGATTTTGGCAGTTCAACCTGCAGGGGAGGGAAATCCAGGAAATAGGAGCTACACAAACAAGCCTTGGAAGCAGGAAAGTATAAAGCATGTTTGAAGAAGAGCTCCAAGTTCATTTGGCTGGAACATTGGGAAATGAATGAAGAGTAATGGTAATTAAGGTTGTAAAGGAGCATTTGGACCACAGAACATGAAGAGTTTGTACTTAATTCATAGTCAATGGGGAGCCCATGAATGTTTTTTGGAAGGAGTGAGGCAATTAAACCTGCATTTAAGAAAATTAATCTGGCTGTAGTGTGCAGAATCAGAAAGCCCTGGAGCAGGGAGAGATCAGGGCGGAACCCAGAAGAGATCCCCGTGGGAGGTGAGAGCTTTCATTGTCCTGGCTAAAGGCTGAAGGTGTGTTGTAAAAAATGCCTGGGGGCTCAGTCACAGCTTGGAGTGGCCACCTTAGACAGGTCACACACCCACTCTTGTTACCTCATTATGAGCTGGGTGGCCAAGTGAAATAAGCCAGACAGAGAAAGACAAGTCCTGCATGGTATCACTTATAAGTGGAATCTAAAAAAAAAAAAAAAAAAAACTCAAAGAAACAGAGAGTGGAATGGTGGTTGCCAGGTTGTGGGATGGGGGAAATAGGGAGAGGTTGGTAAAAGGGTACAAACCTTCAGTTGTAAAGTAAATGAAGTCTGAGGATTGAATATAGAACATGGTGACTGTAGTTGATAACACTGTATTGTACAACTGAAATTTGCTAAGAGAGTAGAACTCAAATGTTCTCACTAAAAAAGAAAAGATAAATATATGAGGTAATGAATATGTTAATTAACTAGATGAGGGAATCCTTTCACAGTGTATATGTATATCAAATCATCATGATATACACTTTAAATATCTTACAATTTTATTTGTCACTTATACCTCAATAAAGCTGAAATTTTAAAAAAGGAGCAGATAGGGTGGCCAGTGATGGGCGTTCTGCGATCTCTAAGACCCTCCCACAGGTAGGGTGCTCTCAGACTAAGAAGACACCAGCAGCGCCTTCAGGTGAGCTGCTTTCACAAGGGCACCTGGAGGTGGCAGTGGGGAGAGCCTCTGCCCCAGCCCCTGCCCCAGCCCCGCCCCCCTCTCCTGCCCTGCTGGGAGACCAGCAGCTTGCCTCATCTCTGGCGGCTTTGGGGAGGCCAGAGCCCCGTCAGGCTGCTCGAGAGCTGTGAGCCGGCTTAATTGTTGCCCATTAACTTTCACCTCGGTCTTACTTTAGAATTCTGTGAATATTTATGAGTGCGCTCTTGCTTAATGAGGAGGGGAACAGAGACATTAATGAGCTTCTTTTCCTGGTTGGGCTTGGGGATTTTTTTTTTTGTTTCATATCTCTAATATGAATTCCAGCTCTGCTGTACCTTTTTTCCTCTTGGATCATCAGAGGTGAGACCTGCGGGACACTTTTCACAGCCACCATCCAGGCAGAATCTAAGCACACAAAGGTGGAGGGGAGTGTGTGTGTACCTGTGTGTGCACACTTGTGAATGTGTGCAAGTGAGAGGTTGTGTGTGCACACGTATGGCCACACATGGGGATGTGTGAGCTCTCCTGGAAGCAAAGAAACCCTGTCCGGGTTCAAATGGAACTGGAAGTTGCTTCTCCTCTTGAGTTGGGCCTCACAGAGATGAGAGGAAAAATAAGGCAGGGGACTCTTTCCTTGGGTCTTCTTTGCAGGAGCTGAGGTGTGGGGCTAGGCCTCCCCCTGGGCCTGGCGTCTCAGGGGCCTGCCCCGGGACCTCCTCAAAATGGGACAGAGCCTGAGGCCTGTGCACCAGCCCGTGTGAGCCTGGAAGGCTCTGCAGAGAGCGCGGCCCAGACCTGCCCTGCAGACCCAGGGGAGTGAGCAAGGAGGCTGCTTGGAACAGCCAGCCCGGGGCTTGGAGCCGGAAGGCAAACTTAGGGGGACAATACACATTCTCACCTGCACCCAGGAAGTTTGGAGAACATCAGTCCCGTTCCCCTGGGGTCTTAGTCCAGTCTCTAAGGGATGTGAAAAGCCTGGCAATTGCATATTTGATAAATCAGTAGGAGAAAAGCAGAGGAGACCCCAGAATGGTGAAAACCCCTTCCTGCTAAAACGTCAGGCTGTTTCTCCCTGGCCTTCCCTCGGCCTTTCAGCAGCTGGGGACCCTCCACTTCTCCCTGCCTGAGAAGAAAGATGATGGATAGAGTAGGAGGAAGAAAGTAACCATAACTTCTGATCACTGAAACCCAACCACTCTTAACATTTCTGTATTTTTACGTATGGCTTCCTTTGTTCCCTTTGCCTAGCTTAACGGGCTAACCCCCTAGTGTGAGTCATTGGGTCAGTATCAAGTTGGTGTTATGATGAACGATGCTGAGTTGAACATTTTTACGCATTTACTTCTGAATGATGCTCAGGTGAAATTATTGGACCAATGGTCTTGGACACTTTTACATCTCTTGATGGATACTGCCCAGTCATTTTCCAAAATAGTTGTACCAATCAGCAGTATATGAAAGTGCCCATTTCAATGCATCGTCATCAGGACTATTTT
Organism: Mesoplodon densirostris; assembly: GCF_025265405.1. NCBI lineage: Eukaryota > Metazoa > Chordata > Mammalia > Artiodactyla > Ziphiidae > Mesoplodon > Mesoplodon densirostris. The sequence continues at coordinate 100,717,139 of NC_082662.1, read as the reverse complement.
CTCATTTGTTTTTTCTAACTTTTACTAATTTGATGGGCTAAAATGACAGTACTTCCTTGCTGCCTTAATTCACATTTTTTAGTATATAGTGAGGTTGGATATTTTTCTGTGTGCTTATTGACTAGTTGTAGTGTTCACAACATTCAAAAGGTAGGAAAAAAACATTGATTTGTGCATGAACTGTGCACATGGGCATGGGGAATGCACCGTGTGTGTGTGTGTGTGTGTGTGTGTGTGTGTGTGTGTATGAGAGAGACGTTGCAGGCTGTATGAGCATCTCAGAGACCAGATGCTTCCATTTGTACGTTTGTAAGTGTGAGTGCATGTAGCTGATGTATGGTTATTTTCACCTTCTATGAGAGAGACAGGGAAGTGAAGAGGGAAGATTGCAAGCTTTGGAATCTTTCAGGCTCAGGTTCAGTGTTACCAAGTGGGTAGTTGTATGAGTTGGGGCCAGTTACTTGGCCTTTTGCTTTTAAGTCTTTGTTTCCTCATCTGTAAAATGGGGCTAATAATTTCTATGACGTAGAATTGTGGACACTAGTACATGAACAAATGAAGGTACAGTGGAAGCCCTCCCGCCCAGAGTTCCCCTTGTCTGTCCTCAGTTTGGGGTGTAAAGGTGGGCATGTTTAGAAGCTGGCCTAGACCCACGAGGTGACAAGGTCCTGGGGAGCCATGCCAGCCTCTTCTCTGTCCTGCAGTCACTAGCAAAGAGCCCAAGTCACTCTTCAGGTTCTGCAAATGTTTGTGTGGAATGAAGGGATGAACCTCTATATGAGCACATGTGGGGCTTTACTGGAAGAAACAATAGGATCTGAGTTAATTCTACTCCAATCATCCTTCTCTTCCCCAAGTTCTTGAGGTCACGCCAGGTCTGGGGGTGGCCCTTTTCAACCTGACATGTTCCATGAATAAGACACATATGCCCGAGAGAGAGGGAGGAGGCTGAGTGCTAACAGGAGGGCATGTGGAAAACCCCTCTCAGAGTCAGCGTGGCCGGCAGACAGCTGGAGATGGCACCCGAAGGGTGTCCTCAGGAGACAGGCTGGAGCACTTGGACTCACCCCTTTTCCGGGGAGGCGGCAGCGGCCGAGTGCAGGCTTTGGGGCCGGGTGCATGGGTTCATATCCTAGCCCCACCCTGCTGAACTATGGGTCTGGGACAAGTCATTCAAGCTCTCTCTGCCTCAGCTTCTTCATCCATAGAATGGGTGTATGATAATACCTGCCTCATAGACTGTCATGAGAATTAAGGGAGATCATTCATGAAAACACAGGAAGGTGAGCTGCTCTTGTTTCCACTATAACCCCAGCCTCCCTTGTTTCCCCTCACTTTCTCTCCGGGTCCTGGGAGGCGCGGCTGGCAGGAGAGGAGGGGTCCGGGCAGTATTCCAGAGAGGAAGATTTTTCTGTGTGCCAATATTCAGGAGAGCCCAGAAATTTCTTCCCACCTTCTGTCGGAACTCTCTGAAGAATGGAGCTGATGAACTGATCAAAATGACTGACCAAAAAGAGAAGAGGAAGGAAGGGGAGGGAAAGAGGGGAAGGGAGGGAAGAGAGGGAACATCACTGTGCTATTTGGTGACTGAAATTTACCAAGGTGCGAAGGGGCTGGTCTGAAAGTCAGCTTGGCCCACAGAGAGCTGGAGATGGCACACCGAGGGCAGGACCGCTTCCCTGAATGCAGTCTGGACACCCCACCCCCTCAGACTCTAGTCCAGGTTCTGCCACCAAGGCCCTGAGGGTTCAGATGCATCCCTGGGCCTCAGCGGCCCCTTCTGCCAGAGAGAGAAAATTGATTGTTCCTCTCAGAAGCAGGAGGAAGCTAAACTGACCAAAAGTCTGCCCGTTGCTTTGTGTTCTTTGGAATAAAGTCACCACATGAGTCAGGGTACAAGTATAGTCAGGTACTACACTATTTGATAAAATACTAGGGCACTGGGCCTTCCTCATATGGCTGAGCAGACACATCCTAGGGACTCAGGCAGAGAAGATAAATACGGACGTGGCTTAGACAGCAAAGCTGCGGGCTGCAGAGGTGGATAAACACAAGGGGAAAGTCAGCCAGCATCTTGGCAACTGGGCCTGGGTCCCCTACACCAGGAGGACATCCAAAGAAACGGGGGCCTGGGTGTTAGCATCCATTCTCTGGCAATACCTCCCAGCTCCCAAAGCAGGTCTTTATCCTGGCAATAGGGGTTTCTCTAGTAATAAGTTCTCTGCTCTGAGCATTTGGTAAAGCCAGATTAATCGGAGAGACAAGAAAATGAGATGACAGAATCACCTCAATTACTCATTACTCAGCTAATCTCTCTTGCAACACCTGCTGTATGCAGAACTCAGGCTCCATCAAGTCAAACGCAATTCTTGTCCTCAAGACATACTCAAGTCTTGTTCCCATGGATGTTCATAGTGGAGGCCCAATAAATGTTGTTTTCTCTTATCACAGTGTGGAATCTGCAGTGTTCTCCAGTGTGGAGGTTGCTACCTCCAGGCCCCATTTCGGTTTGTGGGACCTTTATTTTGGAAATTACCCTGCTGCAGCATAATGGATCAGGTGATAGGTTGGTCTCTTCCGCTAGTCGGCACCTTCCTAGGATGAGCACCATGCTTACTGCTCCATCTTTCTGTGCCCAGCGTCTAGACAACACCTAGCATGAGGCAAGTATATGGATAAATGCCTATTCGTGTCACATGGCTACAGATCTGTCTCAGATAGTGGACTCCCCGTGGGCAGGCCCATTTCCTTTGTTTACCTCTGTACTGGGGACCTATCCCAGGGCCCAGCACATCATCAGTGCTCTTCATTTGATGAGTGACTGGTATACATTCAGCAAATTCTGTAAAAGCTCAGCTCACCAGCATGGAGGTGGGGTAGGGCCCCTCAAAAGAGGGCGATGACGTGTACCAGGCATTCAGCACAGAGCCTGATAAAGCATAAGCATTCACCAAATACTGTTACTGTTCCCTGGAGCAAGTCACCGAATGTCTCTGAGCCTCAGTTTCCTCATCTATAAAGCGGGAGAGGAATCCCAGCTGCCACAGGATTCTGATGGGTGAATCCTAACAGGTCCTAGTCAGTGTCAGCTGAACCCATCTGTACCCTTTGACCCAGCTACAGACCCAGCACCTGGCTGGGGGAGACGCCCATAACAGAGCCCCCTCACCTGGCACAGGTGTGTGAGACATGGGCCCCTCTGCCCTTGTGGGCTGCTCACCTCAGCTACAGATAGCTGCCCCTGCTGACCCCAGTGACCTGGACAAATACTACCACTTTGCATTATGCTATGATGTGAAGACAGTCGAGAGGTTCTGTCCTGGAAGATCAGGTACCCCAGTGGAGGGAAAAAAGGTATGGCCTCGGCTCTGATGCTCAGCTTCATCGTTGCCATGGTTCCTTTCCGACTCTTCATGTATTTTTTAAAAATACGTAATTTCCTAAAGGGAAACTAAATTGGATTGTGCATTGATTTGAGAGAATGTAGTCTGGCACGGCTGGCATCAGAACTGCTGGCTTTTCCTTGCTAGGATTCAGAGGGTGGTCTGGGGACCCCCCGGGACCCGGTGTGACCCCTTCCCCACACCTACCCCACGCAGATGGCACTCCCACCTGGCGGGCCTGCAGCTGAGTGCCCTGCTCTTCTCCAGCCGGATTCCCAGGAGCCTGAGGTTACTTCACCTGACTGGGGGGACACCCTCTCCTCCCCGCTTCTTCACCTGGGAACCTGAACCAGCTGCCCCTGCCTCCATGGATCTAGATGGCAGGCCCTGTCCTGGTGGGGCCTGAGGGGCAGCAGGTGCTGCGAGAACATGTGTCTGAATGCCCCGGAGGCCAAGCCAGAGAAATCCGAAGGGTGGGAGTGCAGGCGTGTGTTCCGCAGGGTATCAGGCTCGCCTCCTGCCAGGCTGTGCAGCCAGCGTGTTGGGGGTTTGTTCAGACACTGGTGTGAAGCAGGACCAGGTTTGAGACCTGGTTCTACTGCTTATGAGCTGGGTGACCTCAGTGAAGTTGTTAAATGAGTCCTAGTTTCAACACCTGTGAAATGGGGATGATAAGAAAACCAACTTCACTGAGCCCTTGTGCAGATTAAAATGTAAAATGTCCAAGGGGAGAAAGTGCTGGCACAGTGCTAGCATACAGTAAGCACTCAATAAATGTGCACTGCTGTTATTTTTATAGCTTGCCTATTTCATGCAGGGATCCTGCCCCAGCTCACCCTGGAGGAAAGCTACACCGCGGTCTGATGGCTCCTGAACCCAGACCCTCAGCACTTAAGCCCTCTGGCTGCTCCATGTGGGGCAGTGGTGGGTGCCCAGGGACCCCAATGTCATTTCTGCATTTTCCAGAATACCCACTGCAGGGTGTGCGTAGGGACAAAAACAGCTGAGTAGCTGACCTTAGGGGTGTGAAAACCAGCACTCCCAGCAGAGCCAGGGAGCCGGTCCTGACATCCTCTTCCCTCCTCTGCCCTCCCCGGCCAGCACAGCTCTGCTCAGGGAGCATTTACCAGGCACCAGCACTGCATGAACATCACCGTGCCCAGGAATTAACATCATACCTGGTTGTCAGACGAGGAGACCGAAACTCACAGAGACTGGCCCAAGTGACACTGCAGGTAACAGCCAGAGCCGTTCCTGTCTGTTCTTAATCACCAGCTGCACTGCACTGCCTCTCAGTCTCTTGGAATCCCTCTGTGTTGGGCCCGGGAGGCAGGAGGGGAGGAGAAAGGAAAAGAGGTGTTCAAGTCCAAATTCTCTAGAACCCAAACTCTCAAGGAAAAATGCCAGTGTTACTCACCTATTCCCGGTGAGTAATGTCTCTCCAGGGGAAGTTTAAAATAGAAACTTTAGTCATACCTTAGTGCAGCTGAATGATTTCTAAAAACAATCAAACCTTAGTCCTCTGCATCCAAAACTGACTGCTGGGAGCTAATGGAACGGACAGAGGCACGTCAGTCCCCAAAGAGGATGGTCCTAAGAGTGCATTTGGCTCAGGAGTTCCATTATGGCATTTACCCAGGGACCCAGAAACACATACCCAAACCCTGAGGATCTGTTCACCCTCCCAGCCTTCCATCTCCCATCACTCAGTCAGTCCCCCTTAGCTGAGCCCAGTAGGCAGATAAGGCAAAGATGGACACCTCCCAGATAAACCAGGGTTCTTTCATTCAGCATGTTTCCTGAGCACCTGTTATATACCAGGTACAGTCAGGGTTGCCCGGGTCAAGGCAGCAAACAGGAAAAATATATTGGCTCCCGTGTTTGTATAGCATTTTCTGGTTTTGTCCAAAGTCCTTGACATTTCTTATCCCTTTGATCCTCACCATAACGCTGGCAATGGAACAAGGTGTATAAAACATGTGGCCCTGGATCTAGCACATTGTTGTCCCACTCCATGAGCAAGAATCCTCTTTATTTCCTGTGTACAGGTAACAAAAGGGTCACCAAACTTATTGAGCAAAGGAGGAAAAGTAAAGCACAGAGAGGAAGAGGACGTGCTGAAATGCAAGTCACAGAACAGTGAGAGAACCAGGACCACTTCCCCCATGAATTATGCTGTCCCGAGGCCCTCTCTTCTTATGCGACAGTTTTATACAGATAAAATCTGCTTAAATTGAATATTGATTGTGGTGTCAGGAAGGTGTGTGTCAGCCTGCCTGAGGCCCATGCAGGTGCACGCTGGAGGGAGAGCACATACTGAGACCGATTATTTTAGCCCCCATCATTAGCTTGCCTGCTTTTACAGCTGCCAAACCCCATCACAGCAAAGACCCCAATTTGTTAGACCCAGGGAGAGTCCCTGCTCTTTGCACACACACACACACAAAACCCCAGACACAGTCTGGAAAAGATATGACCAAGTTTTACTATTTTTTTTAACCTACTCAGTGGAGAGTTCCTTTGCCTTTTCTGTTATTAAAGCCTTGGGCTGACAGCCACAAACCATCCCCCAGGGTCCTGGGGGGTTACCCCAACCTTGCCCTTCACAGAGATGTCTGCAAGAAACATTGGATTTTCTGTTAGCTCTGAAGCTGGAAAGAGTCATTTTCCACCTTCCTGGGCACAGCTAATTGGCTGTAGATCATCAGTGAGAAAAGAAGGGACAGTTCTCAAACACCTGCTTTCTCTCCAGCCAAGATGGATGCTTGGAGAGAAATTCAGGGCATGTCAGCCTGTGCCCAGTGTGGACCATTGGGTGCAGCTTTTGGGCAAAGTGGGTGGATGGAGCCCCAGAGCACGGCTTCTTCCTCTGGCCCCCATGGATCTCAGGGCAGTTAGGAGCTGCTCCTTTCAAGGTGTTTGGTCTCAGCATGAGGGGGCTGCACTCCTTCAGCAACGTAAAGCCCATTTTGGAGAGAGAACGGGAAGAAACTAAACAGTCACTGAGTCCAGGCAACTAACCCAACCTTGAATCAGAAGTAAGAAATAAAAGCTAGAGGGGGGAGCTAAAGACACACCACTCACCCAGTTTATTCAAGATAGAGCCACGAATCAATTCAGGAGGCCCCTCCCATGCTGACCTCTGGGTTATCTCCTGCTCCATGATCCAGGGCAGAAAGGCAGACAAGAGCCCAGGCAGCTCATCCATCCTCGATCTCAGTAATATCCTGTCGACACTGGGTGATGCTGGACCAGGAAGCGACTTCTTGCTTGAAATTTCCGGTGCTGCCTTTGGAACCCAGGAGGGGCTTGAAAAAGCATTTTGGCTGGACCAGATACCAATCAGTGAATAAAGAGAGCCCTAGAGCAGGCTGCGCACAGCAAGGCACCATCTAGAGTGCCTGTGTCACCCTGGAGCTCATAAACAACCCAAGTGCAGGGCAGGGACCCTGTCTTGATCAGTTTTGAGTTCCCAGCACTCAGGCCAGTGCATGACACACAAAGGCCATCAATCAGTATTGTTTTAACTGAGACATGGGCCCTTATTCTGGGAGAACCCTTGGTCAAATGAGTAGGTCAGTACATGTGTGTGCAGCACACACACACACACCCCACACACCACATAGAGGAAGTGTGACACATTTTTTTCTAACTCTAGAAAAATAATTTTCTGCTGTTGAAACAGAACAGGTGAGGCCAAGGCACTGGATTCTGTAGTCCCCTCGGACTCTTACTAATCAAAGCACAGTGTTTCTCCTCAACACCTACGCAAAGCACTTCCCTGGCCTCCCACCCCAAGGCCCCTGCATAGTTCCTCCACTAACCTCCCTCAAACCCAGCATAGCCCAGCGGCAAAGCCCCCAAAGCCTCCCTCTTGTCTTTCTCTCCCAGAGACTTTCCAGTCCTGCTCCCTTATGTTACAGCCTGTTGAGGGGAAGACAGGACTTTGGCCCTGCTTCTGCCTCAGTTCTATATGCTTGTGCCTTGAGGTTTGGGGTTATTCAAGGCATCTCTGTCCCTGTTGCTCCAGTGAAGAGCAGCCACTTTAAAAGTCAATATGCAGGGGGCATCTCTGGCAAGGCCCACTTGTGATTTTCAAAGTTCCCCGAAAGCCAGGGGCTGCAGAACAGAAATATTGCTTGCAGAGTTGACAAGGTCCTCTTTAGGGCCGGTGATTTTGTTCGTCTTATTAATGGCAACCTATAGCCACTCCCACTCACTGACTTTGGTCATTGGAATTTCCAGAATGAGCTTAGACCAGAAGCTATGCTGTAAGAGGAAAGAAGGGCCCAAGAGACCATGTGTGTATTCCCTGTTGTCCCTGAACCTGGGAGCATTGATGGCTGCTCTTGGGTCAGCAGGTGCCTTGACAGAGCATTGATTGGGGAATGGGGTCAGGAAGCAGATCATACTCTGGAATTCAACTGACTCCTTTTCCTTGGAGCAGCACCTCTAATAAGGAAGCCCTAGTATTCATACAGCATCATGGCAAAGAGGCAGAAGAGGTTTGTGGACCAGGAAACATTGGACAAAGGGACATAAGTTTTGGGTGTCACTTAGTTCTTATATTCACTGATCTCAAGAAATGAGTTCCTGTCAATTTGAATAAACAAGTACAAAGATGCTGAGAAAATTCAGAATAAAGGAGTGACGGTTGTCAGGTCAAATGAATCAGAAAAGGTTTCCTGGAGACCTTCAAGATGGTGAAGGAGTAAGACGTGGAGATCACCTTCCTCCCCACAAATACATCAGAAATACAACTACAGGTGGAACAACTCCTACAGAACACTTACTGAACATTGGCAGAAGACCTCAGACTTCCCAAAAGGCAAGAAAATCCCCACGTACCTGGTCGTGTGGCTGACAGGGTCTTGGTGCTTTGGCCAGGTATCAGACCTGTGCCTCTGAGGTGGGAGAGCCAAGTTTAGGACATTAGTCCACCAGAGACCTCCCGGCTCCACATAATGTCAAATGGTGAAAGGTCTCCCAGAGATCTCCATCACAACACTAAGACCCAGCTCCACTCAACAACCAGCAAGCTCCAGTGCTGGACACCCTATGCCAAACAACTTGCAAGACAGGAACACAACCCCACCCATTAGCAGAGAGGCTTCCTAAAATAATAATAAGGTCACAGACACCCAAAACACACCACCGGGTGCAGTCCTGCCCACCAGAAAGACAAGATCAAGCCTCATCCACCATATCACAGGCACGAGTTCCCTCAACCCACTGAACAAACCATAGCCACTGGGGCCAGACACCAAAAACACAGGAACTATGAACATGCATCCTGCAAAAGGGAGACACCAAACACAGTAAGTTAAGCAAAATGAGAAGACAGAGAAACACACAGCAGATGAAGGAGCCAGGTAAACACTCACCAGACCAAACAAATGAAGAGGAAATAGGCAGTCTACCTGTAGAAGAATTCAGAGTAATGATAGTAAAGATGATCCAAAATCTTGGAAATAGAATGGAGAAAATACAAGAAAGCTTTAACAAGGACCTAGAAGAACTAAAGAGCAAACAAATAATGATGAACAGCACAATAAATGAAATTTAAAATTCTCTAGAAGGAATCAACAGCAGAATAACTGAGAAAGAAGAATGGATAAGTGACCTGGAAGATAAAATAGTGGAAGTAACTACTGTAGAGCAGAACAAAGAAAAAAAACTGAAAATAATTGAGGGCAGTCTCAGAGACCTCTGGGACAACATTAAATGCACCAACATTCGAATTATAGGGGTACCAGGAGAAGAAGAGAAAAAGAAAGGGACTGAGGAAATATTTAAAGAGATTATAGTTGAAAACTTCCCTAATATGGGAAAAGAAATAGTCAATCAAGTCCAGGAAGCACAGAGAGAACCATACAGGAAATATCCAAGGAGAAACATGCCAAGACATGTATTAATCAAACTATCAAAAATTAAATACAAAGAAAAAATATTAAAAGCAACAAGGGAAAAGCAACAAATAACATACAAGGGAATCCCCATAAGGTTAACAGCTGATCTTTCATCAGAAACTCTGCAAGCCAGAAGGGAGTGGCAGGACATATTTAAAGTGATAAAAGGAAAAAAACCTACAACCAAGATTACTCTACCCAGCAAGGATATCATTCAGATTTGATGGAGAAATGAAAACTTTACAGACAAGCAAAAGCTAAGAGAATTCAGCACCACCAAACAAGCTTTACAACAAATGCTAAAGGAACTTCTCTAGGCAGGAAACACAAGAGAAGGAAAAGACCTACAATAACAAACCCAAAACAATTAAGAAAATAGTAATAGGAACATACGTATCCATAACTACCTTAAATGTAAATGGATTAAAACCTCCAACCAAAATACATAGACTGCCTGAATGGATACAAACACAAGACCTGTATATATGCTGTCAACAAGAGACCCACTTCAGACCTAGGGACACATACAGACTGAAAGTGAGGGGATGGAAAAAGATATTCCATACAAATGGAAATCAAAGGAAAGGTGGAGTAGCAATTCTCATATCAGACAAAATAGACTTTGAAATAGACTATTACAAGAGACAAAGAAGGATACTACATAATGATCAAGGGATCAATCCAAGAAGAAGATATAACAATTGTAAATATTTATGCACCCAACATAGGAGCACCTCAATACATAAGGCAAATGCTAACAGCCATAAAAGGGGAAAATGACAGTAAACAATCACAGTAGGGGACTTTAACACCCCACTTTCACCAATAGACAGATCATCCAAAATGAAAATAAATAAGGAAACACAAGCTTTAAATGATACATTAAACACGATGGACTTAATTGATATTTAGAGGATATTCCATCCAAAAACCACAGAATACACTTTCTTCTCAAGTGCTCATGGAACATTCTCCAGGATAGATCACATCTTGCATCACAAATCAAGCCTTGGTAAATTTAAGAAAATTGAAATCATATCAAGTATCTTTTCTGACCACAACACTGTGAGACTAGATATCAATTACACAAAAAAATACAAACACATGGAGGCTAAACAATACACTACCAAATAACCAAGAGATCACTGAAAAAAATCAAAGAAGAAATAAAAAAATACCTAGAAACAAATGACAATGAAAACATGACAAACCTATGGGATGCAGCAAAAGCAGTTCTAAAAGGGAAATTTATAGCAATACAAGCCTACCTAAAGAAACAAGAAAGATCTCAAATAAACAACCTAACCTTACACTTAAGGAAGTAGAGAAAGAATAACCAAAAAACCCCAAAGTTAGCAGAAGGAAAGAAATCATAAAGATCAGAGCAGAAAGAAATGAAAAAGAAATAAAGGAAACAATAGCAAAGATGAAAAGAACTAAAAGCTCCTTCTTTGAGAAGGTAAACAAAATTGATAAACCATTAGCCAGACTCATCAAGAAAAAAGAGGAGAAGACTCAATTCAATAGAATTAGAAGTGAAAAAGAATAAGCAATAACTGACACTGCAGGTATACAACGAATCATGAGGGATTACTACAAGCAACTCTAAGCCAATAAAATGGGCAACCTGGAAGTAATAGACAAATTCTTAGAAAAGCACAATCTTCTGAGACTGAACCAGGAAGAAATAGAAAATATAAACAGACCAATCACAAGTAATAAAATTGAAACTGTGATTTAAAATCTTCCAACAAGCAAAAGACCAGGGCCAGATGGCTTCACAAGTGAATTCTATCAAACATTTAGAGAAGAGCTAACACCCATCCTTCTCAAGCTCTTACAGTACAGCAGAGGGAGGAGCACTCCCAAACTCATTCTACGAGGCCACCATCACCCTGATACTAAAACAAGACAAAGATGTCACAAAGAAAGAAAACTACAGGCTGATATCACTGATGAACATAGATGCCAAAATCCTCAAAAAAATATTAGCAAACAGAATCCAACAGCCCATTAAAAGGATCATGCATCAGGATCAAGTGGGGTCTATCCCAGGAATGCAAGGATTCTTCAATATACGCAAATCAATTAATGTGATAAACTATATTAACAAATTGAAGGAGAAAAACCATATGATTATCTCAATAGATGCAGATAAAGCTTTTGACAAAATTCAACACCCATTTATGATAAAAACCCTGCAGAAAGTAGGCATAGAGGGAACTTTCCTCAACATAATAAAGGCCATATATGACAAACTCACAGCCAACATCATTCTCAATGGTGAAAAACTGAAACCATTTCCTCTAAGATCAGGAGCAAGACAAGGTTGTCCACTCTCACCACTATTATTCAACATAGTTTTGGAAGTCCTAGCTACAGCAATCAGAGAAGAAAAAGAAATAAAAAGAATCCAAATTGGAAAAGAAGTAAACCTGTCACTGTTTGCAGATGACGTAATACTATACATAGAGAATCCTAAAGATGCTACCAGAAAACTATTAGAGCTAATCAATGAATTTCATAAAGTAGCAGGATACAATATTAATGCACAGAAATCTCTTGCGTTCCGATACACTAATGATGAAAAATCTGAAAGAGAAATTAAGGAAACACTCCCATTTACCATTGTAACAAAAAGAATAAAATACCTAGGAATAAACCTACCTAAGGAGAAAAAACCTGTTTGCAGAAGACTATAAGATACTGATGAAAGAAATTAAAGATGATACCAACAGATGGAGAGATATACCATATTCTTGGATTGGAAGAATCAACATTGTGAAAATGACTACACTACCCAAAGCAATCTACAGATTCAATGCAATCCCTATCAAACTAAGAATTTGTCATTTGTCACAGAACTAGAACAAAAAATTTCACAATTTGTATGAAAACACAAAAGACCCTGAATAGCCAAGGCAATCTTGAGAAAGAAAAATGGAGCTGGAGAAATCAGGCTCCCAGACTTCAGACTATACTACAAAGCTACAGTAATCAAGACAGTGTGGTACTGGCACAAAAACAGAAATATAGATCAATGAAACAGGAGAGAAAGCCCAGAGATAAACCCACGCACATATGGTCACCTTATTTTTGATAAAGGAGGCAAGAATATACAATGGAGAAAAGACAGCCTCTTCAATAAGTGGTGCTGGGAAAACTGGACAGCTGCATGTAAAAGAAAGAAATTAGAACACTCCCTAACACCATACACAAAAATAAACTGAAAATGGATTAAAGACCTAAATGTAAGGCCAGACAGTCTAAAACTCTTAGAGGTAAACATAGGCAGAACACTCTATGACATAAATCACAGCAAGATCCTTTTTGACCCACCTCCTAGAGTAATGGAAATAAAAACCAAAAATAAACAAATGGGACCTAATGAAGCAAAAGCTTTTGCACAGCAAAGGAAACCATAAACAAGATGAAAAGACAACCCTCAGAATGGGAGAAAATATTTGCAAATGAAGCAAGTGACAAAGGATTAATCTCCAAAATTTACAAGCAGCTCATGCAGCTCAATATCAAAAAACAAACAACCAAATCCAAAAATGGGCAGAAGACCTAAACAGACATTTCTCCAAAGAAGGTATACAGACTGCCAACAAACACATGAAAGGATGCTCAACATCACTAATCATTAGAGAAATGCAAATCAAAACTACAATGAGATATCACCTCACACCAGTCAGAATGGCCATCATCAAAAAATCTACAAACAATAAATGCTGGAGAGGGTGTGGAGAAAAGCGAACCCTCTTGCACTGTTGGTGGGAATGTAAATTGATACAGTCACTATGGAGAACAGTATGGAGGTTCCTTAAAAAACTAAAAGTAGAACTACTTTTACTTTCTAAAAAAAAGTAGAACTACTCTACTACGACCCAGCAATCCCACTACTGGGCATATACTCTGAGAAAACCATAATTCAAAAATAGTCATGTACCACAATGTTCATGGCAGCTCTATTTACAATAGCCAGGACATGGAAGCAACCTAAGTGTCCATCAACAGATGAATGGATAAAGAAGATGTGGCATGGCACATAATATACAATGGAATATTACTCAGCCATAAAAAGAAACAAAATTGAGTTATTTGTATTGAGGTGGCTGGACCTAGAGTCTGTCATACAGAGTGAAGTAAGTCAGAAAGAGAAAAACAAATACCGTATGCTAACACATATATATGGCATCTAAAAAAGAAAAAGTGGTTCTGAAGAACCTAGGGGCAGGATAGGAATAAAGAACGCAGACGTAGAGAATGGACTTGAGGACACGGGGAGGGGGAAGGGGAAGCTGGAACGAAGTGAGATAGTGGCATGGACACATATACACTACCAAATGTAAAATAGATAGCTAGTGGGAAGCAGACGCATAGCACAGGGAGATCAGCTTGGTGCTTTGTGACCACATAGAAGGGTGGGATGGGGAGGGTGGGAGAGAGACGCAAGAGGGAGGAGATATGGGGATATATGTATATGTATAGCTGATTCACTTTGTTGTAAAGCAGAAACTAACACACCATTGTAAAAAAATTATACTCCAATAAAGATGTTAAAAAAAGAAAGACAGAAAAGGTTTCCTGAAACAAGAAATATTTTTTAGTATCTGAAAGAGGAAAAGGGATGAAAATAACATTTATTGAATTCCCACTTTTATATGTGAGGCATTCAACAAGGCACGTGTACTTTCTCATGTGTTTCTATGGGCTACATTCTGGATAGTTCCTTCCAACTTGCAGTGCACTAATTTTCTCTTCAGCTGTGTTTAATATACATGCAAATCCATCGATTAAGTACTTCGTTTCGGTTGTTGTAATTTTTTTAGCTCTAGAATTTCTATTTGGCTTTCTTCAAAATAACTAGATCATTTTTTAGTTTCCATTCCCTTACAAAATTTTGAATCTTGCCTTTTATTTCTTTTAGTTGTAAACATAGCTGTCTGAGGGTGATAATTCCAATATTTCAAGCATTTGTGAATCTCTTTGTTATCTGTTGTTTCTTCTGGTTCTCATTCATAGTGTTTTCTTTCCTTGTGTACTTGGTTATCTTTAACTCCCTGCTAGCCAATGTATTTGAACAGTATTTGAAGGAATAATCTGAGATTTAGGGTGATAGTATTTTTCCTCCAGAGAGGATTTTAGTTTGCTTAGTGAGCTTTTACCAGACACCTGGGAATGCTGCCAGTCCAGGACTACCTTCATCTGAATTCCTTAGCCAGAATTCAAGGCTGCACATCCATGAGAGAGAATGTTTTCTTCCAGTTCATCTTTACCCTGAGGGTGGAGCCCTTCAGGATCCCAACTCTGAGAGAGGTGGAGAGTATTTATTCATGCCTCCCACCCTGGGATGGGGGTGGGAACTGCAAAACTCAGAGATCCTTTTTTTTTAAAGCCCAGTGTTCTTTTTTTTTTTTTAAGGAACATTTATTTATTTATTTATTTATTTATTTATCTATCTATCTATCTATCTATTTATTTTTTATTTAGCCTGCGTTGGGTCTACATTGCTCTGTATGGGCTTTCTCTAGTTGCGGTGAGTGGGGGCTACTATTGCGGTGGCTTCTCTTGTTGTGGAGCATGGGCTCTAGGCACACGGGCTTCAGTAGTTGTGGCACATGGGCTCAGTAGCTGTGGTTCGTGGGCTCTAGAGCGCAGGCTAAATAGTTGTGGCGCATGGGCTTAGTTGCTCCACAGCATGTAGGATGTTCCCGGGCCAGGGCTCGAACCTGTGTCCCCTGCATCAGCAGGTGGATTCTTAACCACTGTACCACCAGGGAAGTCCCCAGAGATCCATTTTGTCACTGTTCCTTCTGGATTAATTTATTTTTCAAAAGCAAGGGTATACTGGGCCATACCTGTCTGAGCTCTCACTTCCTCAGAGATTATGATTCCTCATTATGTTGTTACCTCTTTGATGATCCTAAGAAAATGTTGTTGTATTTCATCCAGCTTTTTATTTGTCCTCAGCAGAAGGATTTATTCAAATTGATTTGCTTTTCATTACTGCAAGTAGATGTCCTTCTCTCATTTTTCCTTACAATGATTCAGCAAGGTGAGTAGATATGAATATTCCCATTTTACAGATGAGAAAGTGAGTGTTAGAAACTTTGCCTAAGTCAGTGGTCCCCAAGTGGAGGACTCGAAGGTTGAATCAAGACTGTTCCAAGCCCAAAGCTCATTGTTTTCCCACTATACCATGCTTAGGAATGGAAAGAGGAGCAGGAAGCTATTTAAGTTGTCCGTGAGGGGCTTCCCTGGTGGTCCAGTGGTTAAGACTTCGCCTTCCAGTGCAGGAGGTGTGGGTTCGATCCCTGGTCGGACTAAGATTCAACATGCCTCATGACCAAAAAACCAAAACATAAAACAGAAGCAATATTGTAACAAATTCAACAAAGACTTAAAAATGGTCCACATCAAAAAAAAAAAATCTTTTAAAGCCACCAAGGGGGTGGTACAATTTGGGAGACTCTGGGACCTCCCTTACTCATCAGTGTCCGATATTTCATACTTAGAGATTCTTGTCTCAGAAAGGTGTGTACTCTGGCTAGAGTGTAAATACCCCTGGGGAAATAAAAAAATAAAAAAAAATAAATCTTTTAATGAATAAATAAATAAAGTGTCCGTGAAAGGCCTGTGCAAGAAGTCAGAGGAAAATGGGAGACCTGGGCAGTGAGTTTCATGAGCAGATACATCCACAGAGCAGAGCTTCTGTGTCCAAAGAAAAATTCTCAAAGGCAAAGGGCAGGCCAGGCTGTGCAGGTTCCCTCCGCTGGAGCGAGAGTCCCTGTTGAAACAGATGTGCCCCCTCGAGTGGCCCTGATCTTGGGGACACAGATGCTCCCCAAAGGCAGGCCAGGCTGTGCAGGTTCCCTCCGCTGGAGCGGGAGTCCCTGTTGAAACAGATGTGCCCCCTCGAGTGGCCCTGATCTTGGGGACACAGATGCTCCCCACTGGAGCTGGCGTGTACAGAGGGCAGGGGAGTGTCCCAGCAGCTGGGAGCCCAGGTTGGAGCAGATGTGCTCCAAAGAGCTGAGTGCCCAGTGGGAGCCACGAGATTGCCACTAGGTGGAAGGGCCTGGGAAGGAGGGCCAGCCCCAGGGCTTTAGGATTCGACTTGACCTGACGGGAACTACACATTGCTTGCTAACTCACACTCCTCTCTCTTCTCTTCCTGCCCTCCTTGTCTTCTTCCTGCTACCGGGAAGCCACCCTGCAGCCTCTCTGGAACACCTTGGTCCCGGACCTCTGAGTTTAGGAAAACATAAACACATTCTGGAATTACTTTTCCGCCACAAGCCGGTTGCTGCTTCTCTGACTGTGGCAGCAGGGGAATTTTCTTCGGGCACTTTCCCCCAGCCAAGAGAACAGCAGGCTCAAGCCCTCCACATCCCTACCCTCCCAGCTCTGATCTTGCTCTCAAGTAAAGTTTACTTCTTCCCTAAAGTTTAGGGCCTCTGCTGAACCAAGCTCTTTAAAGGGGGTGGCAGGATTAGGTGGGGGAGATTTATGCCCCTCCAGGACTTTCCTTTTTCACTCGGCAGTATTTCTCAGCTTAATTGTCACACCCTCTACACAGGAGGCTCATGAACACACACAGGTATGCGGGCTCAGTGGGGATCCCACCAGCTGGGAGCCAGTGAGGGTGGACTGGGGAGGGCAGGGAGGAGGGGAGAGGGGACCGAGCCTGGAGCTGGTTGCACACCCAGGTAGTGGCCATGAATCTTTGTCGGGACCTGGAAAATGTGCTCCTGCAGTGTCCCCACGGTCCCCTCTCCAGTGGACTGAGGCTGAGACATACGCCTTCTCCTCTTGAAGACTTTCTAACTCTTTTTCTCCCTGTTGGGGTTGATGTTTCACCAAGATTAATAGTCGATTGAGTCATTTTTAAAGGGGCCCTGTGATGAAGAGAAAGCACATAAATAAGCCCTGCCTGTCAGCTCGGGCTGCCCTTTCCTCATGCCACCGGTTCTGCTTTGTAGCCAAGAAGCCCTCTGCCCTTACTTGGATACACCGTCCCCCTGCAGCAGGCTCACCCACCAGCCAGTCATGTGCACAGGGCCCTGGAGGGGCCAAGGGGGCAGCTCGGTGCAAGGAGGTGGGGGACGGGAAGGCGGGGGAGCTTCTCAGCCTGGACAGCTGTGCCTGATTGTTCTGGGCCCAGCCTTCTTCCCTCGCTGAAAGGTCGTGGTCAAGAGTGTAGACTCTGGAGGGAGACCATCTGGGCTCAAACACTAGCTCGACTGTTTATTACTTATATGATTGGGGATTATTACTCAACCTCTCTGAGCCTTAGTTTCCTAGTCTGCAAAATGGAGATAATCATAGATCCTGTGTCCTGGGGTTGTTGGGAGAATTAAATAGACAAATACTTGAAAATTACTTGGGCCAGTGCCTAGCACATACTAAGCATTCATACGTTAGAGTTAGTCACGTTACGTCACTTTCCCTTGGAGCTGCAGTTGTGTTTCCTGCAGAGGCTGCTGGTGTCGTGGAGGCCACGCGGAGCCGTGGGACTGACCTGGCGTGTTCCCTTCCCCACATGCAGTAGTCACATCGGGCCTGCAGCTCTGGAGGTTAACTGAACGGCAGAGGGCAGAAATGTTACAAAGGAGGGCTCAGAGTACAGAGGCTCGGTTACAATGTAACGTGTGTGGTCACGTGGGAATTTGGGGGAGCCTGGGAGACGGGCCCTGTCAGCCTGTAGCAACCCCCAAGCCCACCTGTCTTCCTCCATTTAGATTTCATTAAATTAAATATTGACAGCGAGAAGAGCATGCTGCCAGGGCTCAAGGAAGGCTCTGATTAACAAGGAAACCGGGCTGCCCTTGACCAAAGCATTCCCTGTCACCTTGGCAAAAGCCAGAGAGGAGCTGGGAGTGGGGTGAGGGTGGAGAAGGAGTGAAACGTCATGGACGTGGGGATATGAAAGGAGACCTTGGTCCAAGGGGCAAGGGCCAGGCAGCTCCCCACACCGAGTATTCATTTAGTACTTTCCCATATGCCCAGCCCTATTTTAAGCTCTATAGGAGGATTAAAAATAGCAAAGGACACAGCCCTGCCCTCAAGAAGCAAGAATCTTGTTGGCAACATGAACCTCACACAAATGAAACATTAAATAAGCAACAAGGGATTTTGCAGGGCTGGTTGTCGTACGTGAAAAATGAGCAGTGGTTTCAGACGACTCTGAAAATGAGGGGGTTGAAATAGATGGTTCTTCTTTTAACTTAGTCGGTGCCCCGCTCTACCCTCAGCTTTTTGTTCTGGAAAGTTTCAAGAGTATACAAAAAGGGAGAGAGTGGTAACTGAAACTTCATGCACGTATCTACCTGACTTTATCGTTTTTCTCCTCACTCGCCCTTTTATCCTGGAGTATTTTAAAGCACATTCCAGATATCTGTCATTTCACCCATAAATATTTCAGTATGCATGAAACAGATGGTTTTTAAGGTTCCTTCCATCTCTGACCTGGTGTGAGTGTATGTGTGCTTGTGAATGTCAGAGGAGTTCTCTGATGGGATGAGGAGGAAGTGATATGTCTATTTGGGGGTTGGTGTATGTGGGTAATGCTATTTTACACACACACACACACACACACACACACACACACACACACACAACCAGCTGCCCTAAGGACCACCTCTAATCATTTCAAAACTATCTTTACTGATCCTAGTAGATCTCAGCCCAGAAAAGGCTGGCTGGAACAGCTTGGATATGAGGATCCAAAAGAGGTAGAGACTGAAAGAGAATCAGCTAAATGTCCATTTCTCCATAAAAATACATAATGAACCCTACTACCTGGCAGGCAATGTGCTTACTAAACACTGACAAAGCGGAGGTGACCCAGGCAGGCAAAGCCCCTTCTGTCACCAGCTTACATGGGGGTGTAGGGTTTGGGGGCAGAGAGCAAATGGGCCAGTGTGTACTGTAGGAGTGCTGTTCTGGGGTGTCACACCTCTGAGGCCTCTCACAGAAGCGAGCGTAAGACACACAGAGAGAGAGAGAGAGGCAAAGGCTCAGAGACCCAGAGATTAAAGATCGAGGCCAAAGGGGCCAGGCTCCAGGCCCCTCCAGGCAGGCTTCAGAGGCCAGGTGCCTGACGAGGGTCCAGCCCGCGGCTCATTTCCACCTTCCAAAGCAAAAGAAACCCTGCAGGGGGATGATCAAGGCTCAGCGAATGCACCGAGCTGAACCAGACCAAACCCAGAAGCTCTGAGCCCAGGGCTGGCAGCATGTAAGATGCAGAAGGATGCTTCTGGGTTTTCCATAGTTCAGCGGAAACGGAAATTGGCCTCAGGCCCTGGAGCAGGATTTCAAGTGCCTGAGATGAGGTTAGAGGTAATAGTTAAGTGTCTTGGGGACCCAGGAATTTAGTCCTGGTACAGGTTCAAGGGGAAACCTGCCTAAAGAATGATGACTGAATTTAGTCCACCACGCCTAAAAAGTACCTTTGAACAGCCCACCGTGTGTCCGTTATGGCAGGAGTGCTGCAGTAACACAGAAGTAAAACCCTATCTTCAAGATGGTGATGTTAGGTTTGTGAGGCACCTACTATGTGCCCAGCACTGTGCCAGGCCTGCTGTCATGGAGTTTCCCATCTAATGAGTAGAAAGATGTGCAGTTCAGATAAGGCTTAATGGGAGAGAGAGAATGTCTTCTGGCCCTTAGAGGGTGGGGATGGGTGAGGAGGGGAAGGGAGAACACACAAGATGAGGGAGGGTGGCACTAGACAGTACAGGGTGGAGGGGAGGAGGGCCAGAAAAGACTTGGGAAGGACAGTTGGAATAGACTGGATTTAGCCGATGGGCCGTGGAGGGCAGAGCGCTGTTGATGACTAGGGATGCCTGGTGACCGTATATAGGGTCAAGCGGCCAAATCACTCAGCACCTCAATCTGTCCTGGCCTGGGGCTAGGATTCCTCTCAGCACTAGGTCCTTGCTTCTTGCCCACTCCTTCCCCTGCCACCATGCCAGCCGGAGCTACAGGAGAAAGAAACAGAAGTGTGCTGGCAGAGACAAGACTGGACCTTCAGAGAAGGTCTGCACAACCACAAACACTGCACAAGAATTTGTCTGCTTTACCGCCAGCCCACCCCAGCTTCTGCGTTCTAGTGCTCCATCACCTCCGTGGACTTTGACCTCAATGCTCATGCCCTTTGGGAGTGCCATCTGGTGTCCGACCTGGCCACAACCCCACCTCTGCTGTGCACTTTGTGGCCCTTCCCCCTTCCTCCCGAGGTCAGACCGACTTTCTGCCATAAAGGCCCACCCTGGTGCCAACCAAAGCTTCTTGTGCTAAGGGTCCCCTCTGTAGGGGAGACAGCTCATCCCTTCCTGAGAAACGCTTGCCAGCCCAGGGTGGCAGAAGGCTGAGAAGCCGCCCCGGGGAGAAGGGCTGTTTGATGGCCATGTGGAGAAAGAGAAGCAGATGGTGCAGGCCTGCAGGACAGGGTCTCTGAGGGAGCACCGTGGTTTGACAACACGCATGTGCTACTCTTTCTTGCCAACCTCTGCTCCCAAGGGTGCAGAGGGGGTAAACAGGGATAAGTCTCTGGGGCGCTGAGACCGCGGAGAATGGATGAGCAAGGCCTAATTTCCAGAAGAGCGTGCCCGTCAAGACTGGGGCTAGTACTTGGACTGTGCCAAGGTGACTCCCGGCCCACGGGCGCCCTGAGTCAGGTCACGGGCCCCCTCCAGGTCTGAAGAGGCTCGTCCCCAGAGCTGGGTCCAGTCAGGGCAGGGTGGTCCCTCGACTTCTTCCTTCCAAAGGATAAATGTCCTTGCAGAACACGCTTGGAGCAAGCCCACTTAGAGAGCAGGGAACCACTGACTGGGTATTTAGGAAATGCCACCAGAAACAACCAAATTCCGATTTTCATTTGAATATTTTCCCATTGACAGGAGACCAATAGTGAACGTGATTACATCTCCTTCCCGGGTTTTTATACGAAGGTGGCTGGCACCAGTCCTGTCTAGTTATAACATTGGTTTGCTGTCTGCTTAGCCTCTGTATTTTCATCCGTGTTAGTGTCTCTTTCCCGGGAGCTGTGTGAGCTAAAGGGATTGTGTCTTTACAGGAATCAAGCTTCACTCAGCACCATGATGTGACTACGGCGATCACCTCTTTTGGTGACATGGCTGCTGCAGGCCGCTCCTTGGTCTTTCCTGTCCTCCTACTAGTCATGATAGGAATAGACTCAGCTAGGAGGACTATTTGGACCAAGTGACAACATGAGGGTGCTTAAGGATTAGGTAGAGGAAGACGAGGTCTACTCCAGAAGCTGAACTCGTTAGGGATAACCAGTCGGTTTAAGGCATTATGTTCAGTCATAGTTAATTTTAGCATTTCACTTTTTCAGTTCTGGAAGCTCCATTTGATTCTTTTTCATATCTGCTTGGTGGTTCCTGATACTGGTCTATTGTAGTTCATCTTTGTGATTCCATCCTTTATTTTGAAAAAAAAATTATTTCCATATGGAACTCTTCTGCATCTAACAATTCCAGTATCTGAAGTTCTTTGGTTGGGGCGGGGGGAGTCTAAATCTACTGTTTGTTTTTTTTCTGTTGACTCTCACTCATGGTTCCTTGCTTCCTTGTGATTTTTTTAAGCAAACTCACATTTCCATGATTTTAATCTGTAGGAATCCTGAAGGCCCCAGTTAAAGGTGTTTTCCTCCGGACAGGATTTAAATCGGGTTTGCCCATAAGCTAGGTAGTACTACCATCTTGGGAGCACTTCAGCCCATGTGCTGGGCCTGGCTTCAGTGGAAAACTCTGAGAAAGTTCCTTTTTGCCATTGGGCCAAGGTTCAGTTTCCCAGTGACGGGTCCCAGGTCACCGGGCTGCCGTTGGCACATGCCCTCAGAGCAACAGTGTCCCTCCCTCTGCTTACTGCACCCTCCTCCCAGCTGTGATTTTCCCTTGTGGTTTGTTCCTTTTTAATAGGGGTAAATTACATCTCTCCTACTTCACGTGAACTCACGTGAATGCCTCAAAAAGTGTATTTTATTCAGGATTTAGATGTTTTGCAGCCAAAGGGCTCCCTGATGGTCTGATCCGCTGGGGTCAGCAGTTCCACTGCTAATCTGTTCATAGTTCATCCACTCATTCAGCAAATACCCTGAGTGCCTACCATGTGCCAGGCATGGTTCCAGGTACGGAGGGTACAGCCTCCGCCCTCCTGGAGCCTGCAGTCTGATCCCAGGAGTCAGTCCCGGAGGCCCCTACAGTCCATGGAACACATACCAGAGTTGCTGCTTTCTCTCTTATTCACTCTGAGTGTTGAGTCCCTATTGTGCACATTGCAACATGGCAGGCTCCGGGGATGCAGAGATAGAGAGCCCTGTGCTCTGATGACACTTTTGCCCGTGGCAAAAACAGCCATTTCGAGAGGTACAGCAAAGGCATAAAGGCGTAAGGGGTCTGATGGAGATGGAAAGACACAGGAACGAGTGCAACTCGAGAGCCTGACGGAGGTGACATTTGAACAGCATCTGGAAAGACGGGTAGCTGTTGCCTGGGAAAGAGAAAGAGTTCCCAGGAGAGAGAAGAGCCTGGTTAAAGGCTTGAAGTCAAGAAGGAACCTGATGCCTCTGGGAGCAGAGAGAAGTTCAGTGTGCAGAGTGTAGACAGCAGGAGCAAGGGAGAGTGGGAGCTTGGCTGAGATGTACACAGGGTTTGCCCCATCCTCCAAGCCTGAGTCCCCCCCCCCGACCCCGGGGTCCCTCCCTTCCCTTCACCCTCACACGGAGTCAGTTACCAAGTCCCCCAGGTTCTGCTTCCTAAATGATCCGTGTCTATCTCCTCCGTCCCACCCCCACTGCCATTGCCTTGGTTCCAGCATCATTATTTCCTGCCTGGACTGGTGCAGTAGCCTCTTAACTGGTTTCCGTTCATCCCCATCCAACCCATCCTCCACTCTGCCTCAGTTTGCTCTTTCAAAGATCATCTTACTTTAGGAGAAAGTTCAGATTCCTCAGATTCACCCAGGAGAAAGTTCATGTGACCACCTCTCCAGCCTAACTTCCTCATCTTCCTCCAGCCAGTAATTCCTTATAGTAGGCAAGCCCTACTGCTTTACGGTTCAGGAAACTGGCCTGTGCCACTGCCTCTGGGAAGTCCTCTGACCACCCTCCAGCTTGATTTAGAGGTCCCTCCTTAGTGCTCACACAGGACCCTGTATACAACCTTCCTGTAGTGTAAGGACACTGAACCATCATCATGATTTGCTTGTCTATCTTCCCTATGAGATCATAAGCTCCTTAAGGGCAAGGGACATGTCTATCTGGCTTTGTATCCCGAGCACCTAGCAGAGTGACAGACACAAGGCAGACACCCAGCAGGGGTTTGATGAATCAATCAATCCAGAGGGATGGGATAGAAGCTGTGGGCCCATGCAGGTTGGTGTGTGTGGAGTACACACGATGGGCAGGGCATTCCTCCAGTGATCAGGCCGGCTCTCAACTGATTTATGACCTTGGGCTCTCAGTCTCCTCATAGGTGCAGTGACTGGTCTGAATCTGTTGCTGCCACCATTTTCTGGCTCTGACATTCTGTGCGTCTGAAGATCTGTGACCTCTGGAGAGAGGATGGTTGAGAGCAGTGGTCCTCAAAGTGTGGTCCCAGATCACCAGCATCAGTGTCACTTAGGAACTTGGTTAGAATGCTGATTCTCAGGTCTTTTCCAGACCTACACAATCAGAAGTCTGAGGTTGGGGCCTAGCCGTCTATGTTTTAACAAGCCTTCCACGCAATTCTGATGCACACTAAAGTTTGAGAAGGCTGGATTAGAAGAACAGCTTTGTCACCCAGCACAATCGCTATTGAGGTGGCAAAATAAGGAGGTTATCGCCACAGACTCCCAGTGGCCAAGAGCCTGCAGCTGTGACTGGCTGTGCCCCTGAGGGCAGGCCAACCACAGCAAAGTCCTGGAGAGGTCACACATGCCCCCTTGCCCAGGATTCTTTGCCGGCAGAACCCAGAACTCCTCCCTTAGCAGCTGAGAGCTTCCCAGCATGGTGTCTGGGCTCACACCACTTTGAAAGTGTCTCCATTTTCTTGAAGCTGTTTTCCCCTGTGGACTAGCCAAGTCCTCTGGCTCGTCTCTCTCCTCCTGCAGTAGGGCATAGTAAGAAAGAGGATGCTCTGCAGTCATAAAAGCCCAATTTGGAATACTGGCTTGGATTGGCTGATGATCCTGAGCATGTTAACTTCTCGGAACTTCGGTTTCCTCATCTCATAAAGGGGGCTAATTATACCTCATAAGGTTGTTATGAAGATTGAATGGCACATATTGATGCTAAGTAAAAATAAACTATTACTGAACTGTCACTGTGATTGTTAATAAATTCCCCTGCTCTGAGCCTCAGCTCTCCTCTCTGGGTCCACCCCCCAAGGTCTTCAGAGGAACCTCAAGGTTCCAAAATGCCAACCCATCCTTTTGGCTTGCTGCTGGGACTTGCTTTGCAGGGGAGCCCAGGAGAGTGCCTAGCTGTAGGGTGGTGATCAGAGATGTGGTGGTTTTATTTCGGGGGAGGAGGGACGCGCTGTAGGAAGGAAGAGTAATAGAGGGCTTTCATTTCATTTCCCAAGTCCCCCTCCTCGAGAATCAGCAGTGCAGGGGTGTGGTTAGGCGGCTGCCCTAGGTCCAGACACCTCTGAAGTGCCCCCTTGCTCTTTAACCAGACTGCTGCCCGCCATGTTGGCTCCTCGGGGACCATGGCTTTGGGCTGTCATAACTAGTAGTGTGTGTAGGGGCTTTGAAATCTGAGAGGCTTGATCCATGTCCCGGTTCTGCAGTGGGCTAGCCAAGTGACTTAATTACTCTGTGCCTCAGTTTCCTCACCTGTAAAATGAAGGTAATCATTGCATCTATTGCTTAGGGTTGCTGGGAGGAACAAATGAGATCATGTATTTGCAGTACCTGACATGATTTAAGAGCTCAAAAAAAAAAAAAAAAAAGATTACAGCAGTGCTGCTCTGTAAGAGGGGATTTGGACATGAAAAGGGGCTGACCAGATGTTCCTCACGGGGTGAACTTATCAGCCAGGCTGGTGTCTTTTGTGTCCTCCGGGGGGGGTCTACCATTGTCCTTTGCCCCCGGACAAGGAGGCAGCCCCAGGGCTCTGAGTACTGGAACTGCTGTGGTGCCTAGGCTGCCCTAACTCCCCTCCTCACCCTGACCCCAGCCACGAGGACAGCTTTCAGCCTCATCTGCATCTCCAACACCGGAGGTTCTAGGAGCAAAGGCGGAAGCCAAGTTCAGGGGCATCTCAGTGGAGAAGGTGGGTATAGAAGTGGGTGTAGCAGCGAGGCGGAGACCTCCTTCCTGCAGAAACTCATCGAGGACGTGCCTCCGTGTCAGAGCTCCCAGCAGCTGGACCCCGAATGGGCGGTGGCCGGGCCTCCAGTAAAGAATGCACTCCCCACGAGCTGGGCAGCCTTACCCCTACCTGAGAGGAAGACAGAATCAGACGGGGGAGCTTGGCTTGCACTTATCTCTCAGCCCCTGGAGGAGGGAATGAAGGCAGCAATTAATTGTACAAGGCCGGTGGTTTGTGAAGCTTAAGTTCAGATAAAAAGTTTAATTATCCCTAAGCCCTAATACAAATTAATTAGCCTTCCATATTAGGAGGGTGAGCTTCCCTGCTCTTGCCATAGCCCAGACTTCACTGCGGGTTACCGAGGATGTGCTGGGAGAGAAGCAGGGAGCCCCTGAGCCCCACCCAGTCAGGAGCAGACAGCTGGCTCCACGCTGGCCCCAGCTAAGGGCTGCGTGTGAGTCCTAGGTCTGGGCTGAGCACCACAACTCCCTTATACGTGGCATGTCACCTTCAGGAGAGGTTTTCTTGTCCCTTACGTTTCTCCACCCTCAGAGCCAGGATGGGAGGTGGGGGAGGGGAGTCCTTATTTGCCTGAAACCAGGAAGACAGAAAGGAAATAAGGCTATGGCTTAAAAAATTTTTTTTCTAGGCCACGACATTTTCTGTATTTTTTTTTCCTCACCCCTTTCCTTCCTCAAAATTCCACGGAGAAAATAGGCCATAGAGGCCACGAGGACTTAGAGAATCACTGTCACCTCCAGCACCTCAGTGTTCCTGCCCAAGTGGGCCCAGGAGGGGCCATGGGACAAAGGGCACTGCCCATCACAGTCACTACAATCCTAACAGCTGCTGTCTAATGAGCGTTTACTGTGTAACGGGAATTTAGTCTTTGCAAAAACATTACGAAAAGGTATGTTTTCTTCATTAACTCACACATTCGACCAACATTTATTGAAGTGATTTGAGCAAGGGAATGATGTGCTTGGATTTGCACTCTAAGACTATGGTTCTTTGTGAATTAAAGGGAAACAAAAGTGCAAGTGACGTGTCTGGTTAAGGGGCTTTTGCAGAAGTCCAGTCGAGAAATGACAGTGGCCTGGGCCTAGGATTTTTTTTTTTTTTTTTTTTTTTTTTTTGTGGTACGCAGGCCTCTCACTGTTGTGGCCTCTCCCGTTGCGGAGCACAGGCTCCGGACGCACAGGCTCAGCGGCCATGGCTCACGGGCCCAGCCGCTCCGCGGCATGTGGGATCCTCCCTCACCGGGGCACGAACCCGTGTCCCCTGCATTGGCAGGCGGACTCTCAAGCACTGCGCCACCAGGGAAGCCTCTGGGCCTAGGATTTATTTAATAAACATTTATAATAAGTTCTTAATATGTGCCAGAATTGAGCCTTTGACAAATGGTAACTCATCTTATCCCTCACAACATCTCTGTGATGTAGGTACTATTATTTTATCAGTCCCAGGAAACTGAGGACAAAGAAGTAACTTGCATAAGAGTCACGCAGCTAACAAGTGGTAGAGCCAGGACTTGCCCCGGATAGTCTGCTGCCCAGAGTGCACACTCTTAACCGCTATGCTGTACTGCCACCACTGAGCGGGCAGAGATGCTGAGAAGGGGGTGAGCGCCAGCTGACTCCTCTGAGCCCTCTCCCATGACCACCCACTCCCCTGGAGAAGCAGGATGTGACGGACAGAACAGGACAATGGAAACAGACTGACCTGGGTTTTAACCCATTCAGTTCTGCCTCTTACTACTTGAGGACCTTGAACAAGTCACTGTCCTCTCAGGACCGGGCTCCTCAGCCCTACTTGACAGGGCTTTTGTGAGACCCAGTGATGCCAAAGTTCCTAGCACAGTCTCCAGTACATTGTTCCCTTTCATCCTTCCATTCTCCATCCCCTCTTCTTAGGCCAAACGATCCTGTCCCTTTGATCGTTTCCCCTATGAGAGGATTTCCAGACAATTCACCCTCCCACCCTCCCTTCTCTGGACATGACCCAGTTAATCATATCCTATACAATATGTAGTGCCCAGAACTCCACACAGCGGCCTAGAAGTGGTCTGCACCAAGGAGCACAGTCTGAACACCCACTCCCCTTTTCTGGGCAATGTACTCCTATCAGTCCAGCCTAAGGCGGCGTTAGGTCTTTAGCAGCTGCGTTACACTGGTGGCTATGTTAAACTTAATTCCCCCCAGTGATTTTTAACTTGGATAGCTTTTAAGCTGGTCTCTCTCATCAGCCACACAAGGCATTGATTATTTGAATCAAAATGCCGGTGTTGTCATCTATCTTTGTTAAAACTAATCTGGTTGATTTCACCCACGATTACAACCTATTAAAAATCCTTTTGACTTCGAAAGACATCAATTCATAGTAGTGCTGTCATTTAGAAATTTGAAGAGCTTGATTAAAAATAATCAGTCCTAGCCTCATCATCACCAGTATCATCACCATCATCACCATCATTATCGTCATTGTCATTGTCATAGGAACCAAATGGAAGAAGGTTAAACAAAGGCAGTAATTTGTTAGTATGCAGAGTCAAAAGAAGGCTTGCACAACCAAGCCACAGGAAAGTCAAAAGTAAAGCTGGTCATCAGTAAGAATTAGGACAGGAACTCGAACCTCCATCAGATTTCCCTTTTCACCTCTCATCTCTTTCTACTGTCAGCCTGCTCCCTTTCTAACTACAATCTGGCTTTTCCCCATGGCAGAAAGCATGGCTGCCAACAGCTCCAGAGCTTTATTAGTTGCAGTTTCCACTTCTGTGAAAGAGATTGGGATTTCCCTGGTGGCGCAGTGGTTAAGAATCCACCTGCCAATGCAGGCAACGTGGGTTCAAACCCTGGTCCGGGAAGATCTCACATGCCACGGAGTAACTAAGCCCGTGCACCACAACTTCTGAGCCTGCATTCTAGAGCCCGTGAGCAAAAACTACTGAGCTCGTGTGCCACAAATACGGAAGCCTGCATGCCTAGAGCCCGTGCTCTGCAACAAGAGAAGCCACCACAATGAGAAGCCTGCGCACCACAATGAAGAGTAGCCCCCGCTCGCCACAAATAGAGAAAGCCTGCACCCAGCAATGAAGACCCAATGCAGCCAATAAATAAATTAAATAAATAAATAAATGTTTTAAAAAAAGAAAGAAAGAAAGAGATTGATCTGATCTCAAGGGTAAAAATCCAGGGGAGGAGAAAAAAATTGACCAACATCATTAGCCAGCAGTGTAAATGCAAATCAAACCCACAATGAGAAATTCAAGATAGAGTTAACATATGATCCTGCAATTCCACTCTTGGGCATATATCTGGAGAAAACTCTAATTCAAAAAGATACATGCACTCCAGTCACTATTCACAACAGCCAAGACATGGAAGCAACCTAAATGTCCATTGACAGATGAATGGGTAAAGAAGATGTGGTATATATATACAATGGAATATTACTCAGCCATAAAAATGAATGAAATAATGCCATTTGCAGCAACACAGATGGACCTAGAAATTATCATATTAAGTGAAGTAAGACAAAGACAAATATCATATGATGTCACTTATATGTAGAATCTAAAAAAAATGATACAAAAGAACTTATTAACAAAACAGAAATAGACTCACAGACATAGAAAACAAACTTATGATTACCAAAGGGGATAGTGGACGTGGGAGGGAGAGAGACAATTTAGGGATTTGGGATTAGATCCATGCTACTATATATAAAATAGATAAACAACAAGGGCCTACTATATAGCACAGGGAACTATATTCAATATCTTGTAATAACCTTTAAGGGAAAAGAATCTGAAAAAGAATATACATATTATATATAATATATATTATATATATAACTGAATCACTTTGCTGTACACCTGAAATTAACACAACATTCTAAATTAACTATACTTCAGTTTTTAAAAATGTGTTAAAAAAAACAATACAATGAGATACCATGTCACACCCACTAGGACAGCTAGGATCAAAAGACAAACGAGACATGGAGAAATTGGAACCCTAATTTATAGCTAGTGGGATTGTAAAGTGACACAGCCACTTTAGAAGACAGTTCACCACATGAGTCCCAGAGAAATGAAAACATATATCCCCACCAAAACTTGTACACAAATTTTCATAGCAGAGTTTATTCATAATAGCCAAAAAGTAGAAACAATCCAAATGTCTCTCAACTGATGAATGAGTAAACAAAATGTGGTCTATCCATACGATGAGATATTAGTCAGCCGTAAGAAAGGAATGAAGTACTGATACATGCTACAACATGGGCGAACCTTGAACCCTTAGCACATTATGCTAAGTGAAAGAAGTCAGGTGCAAGAGGCCACATACTGTATGATTCCATTTATATTAAATGTCCAAAAGAAGGAAATCCATAGAGACAGAAAGTAGATTAGTGGTTGCCTAGGGCTGAAGGGTGAGGTGTACAATGGTCACTGACTGCTGATGGGTGCTAGGTTTCTACTGGGGGTGATGACAATGCTCTAAAATTAGACTCCGGTGATGGTAACACAACTTTGTAAATACACTAAAAAACCATTGAATTGTACGATTTAAGTGGATGAATTTTATGGTATTTAAAGTGTATCTCCATAAAGCTGTTTAAAAATGAATCCAGAAAAGAACTCATTGACCCAGCTTGAGTCAGATGCCTATTCTGAATTTACTATCTGTGGCCAGTGGGAGCAGAGGCATCAGGGAAGGCTTGTAAGAATATGGCAGCTCCTCTGAGACCCAGCGCCTCTGGACAGAGTTTATGTCGTAATGGGGAGGGGAGGGGTTCAGTTCCTAGGAGGGGGTAGGTTATTAGCAGACAAAACAATCGATGCCTACCACACTGGCTATTTTTATAGAGAATTTACATTTACCCAGATACAGCATCAAGTGGTGCTTCTGAATTATCTCATTAATTATCACAACAACCTTGTAAGTTAGGTTTGTAAAACCCATTTATATTGGTAGAGGCTCAGGTTACATAACTTCCCTAAGGACACTTAACTATTTAGTAAGTAACGTTGGGCTCGGGTTCAACCCAGATCTGATTCCTCTCTCAATCATTAGGCCACACTGCCTCCTTCTGGCCTTACATGAGTTGTTAAAAAAAATTCTGGAATGCACCACTGGAGACCTAACTTTAGAGCCCTCTTTATTTCGTTTGCTCATTTACTCTTTCATTGAAGGAGACTCTTCTAACATGAAAACCAGAAACTTCCTTTGCTGTCCTGGGACCATTGTTGTTTATCTTTGAGAAGGGCCGGAAGACTCGAGATGGCTGCTCAGCCCCTGTCAGCCACACTGCTGTCCCCTCCACATTCCTCCAGCTTGTCCAGGATACAGAGAACGGGGGCAAGAACACACCTTGCTGCAACGATGATGCAGTAGGTCTGTAGCGGTCTCCTGATCCACCAGCCAGTTAACCCTCTCCAAACAGGAAATAAGGGTCATCTGGCAAGATGTGTGTTTAGTGAACCAGTGCAGCTTATTTTCCAAGTGTTCTCACGCTGTCTGCTTAACAATCCACTCTCAAATTCTGCCCGCAGCTGGATGGCAGAATTGATGGAAGCCAAGCCTGCTGGTCTGTGGTTCCTCAGACCTCCTTTCCTTTTCTTTAAATATATTGATACAGCAGTGTTCCATCTCTAGTCTCCTGGTATTTCTCTGCTGTATCATGATTTCTCAGCCATCATGGGAAGTGGTTCTATAACGCCATCTGCACATTCCTCCTGTCTCCTGGGGTAGGATCCAGGTGGGCCTGTGATGGGAATCCACTGAAGACAGCTGGCCACTCACCTGCTCTCCCCTCCCCTACCTTAAGCTCTGGATCTTTGTTTTTCCACATTTGTCCTGGCCTTCCCAAGATAAAGCATGTTCTTCTCGGTGGAGAAGGCAGAGAGCGTATGGGAGCTGCGTTGTTCAGCTTTCTCACTGTCATCTGTTTCCAGCAGACCATCTGCCTAGCAGTAGGCACAGCTTTCCTTCCAGTGGATGAAACAACATTCCTGCTGTCCTTAGCATTTTTCACCACCTCAGTCACTGAAATGTAGCCTTCCTGACGCTATTCTTACATACTCCTGCCACGCTTTGTTTTCACCCATGGTCATGTACCCAATGTCCACCTTTCAATCATGTCATCTGAAAACCCCAGCTAACATGATTCACTTCCAGGGCAGCCCCCTTTTCTTCATCACTGGGATGATTTGAACTTGGCAACAGCTTCTCGGCAACAGAGATCATGGTTTTCAGACTGTCTAGGTAAAAGTAATAGTATTTATTGTTTGTAGAGCTGTATACGTCACAATAGGATTATGACCTAGGTTACTCTTATCTTCATTTTCGAGACAAAGAAACTGAGGCCTAAAGGTCACACAGTTATTTTAAGGTGGAGCTGGGTGAGTCTTGAACCCATATTGTCCAACTTCGGAAGCCACATTCTTGACCATTTCATCGGAAGCCACTCCTGAGCATCATGGCAGAGAAGGCAAACCTAGCACCAAAGTTCCCAGAAGGAGCTCTTGCAGGCCTTACTGTCAGTGGCGTGACTGAGACAGCTTGAGCCAGAACAAAGGGCCTGGACACAAGGAGAAGGAAGATGGTCCTCAAAGCAGGAGCCAACTTCATAGGGTGTTGAGAGGCTTAAATGAGATCATTCATCCACTTGCCAAGTATGTGTCAATCACTGCACATCCTCCACAAAGCCCTTAGTGTTAGGAGGTGAGGACTTCATAGTTCTGAAATGGCTCCCCCATCCCTTTCCACAGCCTCTCCGGACCCCAGGACACCTGGGTCCCTCAGGACAAGTGACTTGGAGCCTGACAATTTCAGTAGCAACACCCTAAGCCAGTTTCTGCTCCAGACACCCAGAGGGCACAGAGGCAGGGAGATGGTGTTTCTGGCTTTGGCCAAAGGAGTCATCACAGCTCTTTTCTTAACTTGGCCTTTAAATTATCTCAATAAAGAAGAGGCTAAACACTTAACCACTGTGGAGCATATCTTATTGATTGGAGGAGAGAGGCTCTGGCTTGCTTGCCTGGGGCAGCCGGCACTGTCCCAAAGTGGCTTCACGGCTTAAGGGGCTGCGATTTGGAGCTCATGGTCCCCTCTAAGACAGCGTGGCTAGTAGAAAAGAGATGAGAGCAAGAGGAGTGTGTTTTACTCCCAGGCGTACTCAAACGTGGACAACCCACTTCATGCCTCTGAGCCTCAGTTCCTGCATCTGTACAATGGGGATCGGGTTCCAAGCTCACAGGGTTCATGGAGCTTATGTGAGGCAAATGTGTAAAAGTGTTTTGGAAATTATAAATCTCCACATGAATAGAAGGCGGTTTATTATTCATCGTTTTTGTTATCAAAAATGAAATTGTGGGGCTTCCCTGGTGGTGCAGTGGTTGAGAGTCCGCCTGCCGATGCAGGGGACACGGGTTCGTGCCCCGGTCCGGGAAGATCCCACATGCCGCGGAGCGGCTGGGCCCGTGAGCCATGGCCGCTGAGCCTGCATGTCTGGAGCCTGTGCTCCGCAATGGGAGAGGCCACAGCAGTGAGAGGCCCGCGTACCGAAAAAAAAAAAAAAAAAATTGTGCTCTTCTTCTGCTTCACAATCATCCATGGCTCCTCTTTGCACTTGGATGAAACCCACGCTCCTCGTCGTGGCCCACTAGACCCCGCATGGTCTGGACCCCACCTGCCGCCTCAGTTTCCTCTTGTAGAACCCGCCACCCACCCTGCGAGCCAGCCCTGCTAGCCCTTTCAATGTTCCTGGAACAGGTTGAGCCCTTCCTACCTCAGGGCCTCCGTCCTTTCTGTTCCTGCTGCCTGGCACACTCTTCCCCAAGGCTGTTGCCTGGCTGGATTCTTACCTTCAGATCTTAGCTTAAATGTTACCTCCTCAGAGAGGCCTTTCCTGACCACACTCCCCCAACCTGGCACAGCACCCATCTCTGTTCTCTTCATAGAAATAGCCAGAAGTCACAATGTTTTTATATATTCACTTTACGGTCTTCCCCTGGTAGGATGTTAGCTCCGTGAACATAAGGATCTTGTCTATTTTGTTCACTCCCGGGTCGTATCACAGTACCTGGCACACAGTAGGCACTCTAAACAATTGTTGAATGAAGAAGTGAATGATTGGCAGGGAAGCCTGACTTGTTTCCCAAATGGCCCTTCTTCCTTACACCCACTTCTCTTTCTGTCTCTCAGATATGGAGATATGGTGCCCAAGACGATTGCAGGGAAAATCTTCGGCTCCATCTGTTCCCTGAGCGGTGTCCTCGTCATTGCCCTGCCGGTCCCTGTGATCGTTTCCAACTTCAGCCGGATTTACCACCAGAATCAGAGAGCTGATAAACGCAGGGCACAAAAGGTAAGCCTCAGACCCGGGAAGGGGGCAGGCAGCACCAGAGAGGGTGTTCTTGGCCTTGTGTCGCTGTCACAAGGAGCTCCTGGGAGAATCACTGCGCAGATGGCCTCTGGCTTTGGAAGGTAAAGCAGCGCCAGGTGCCTTCCTACCTACCAGTAACCTGCATTCCAGCCACAGACAGCTGCACGAGGCAGCAAACCCTCAATTATCCACAAGCTGGTGTTCCCCCTTTCAGAAGATATTCTGTGCAGTTTCCTTGGGCCCTGGCTCCTCTTCCAAGATCTCAGCCATCAACTCTGGGTAGTGCCCGGACTCTTCCCTTTCCCAGCCAAGAGCTTACTGGGGAACATAATTGCTTTTCAGTACTCTGTAATAGCCTATACAAAACAAAGTGACAAAAATAAATTTGCTAAAAAGAAAAATGAATACTCTGAAAGGAGGACATTCTGAGGCCATTGAGTTCAGGGACAAATGGCACAGCGGGCTTTAGTCACCTCATGGTATCGTAGGATAAGGCACGGAACTGCAATTGACGGTCAGGAGATTAACCATGGGTCCTGGAAAATTTTCAGTGATGTCCAGTGAACACGGCTTAGGAAGGCAGGGCAGGGTGAGTGCCCTCTCACCACAGGATGACGAAAGATGTCTGAAGACTTTGGTGCCAAAACAGAAGCCTCCTTTCATAACTGGCCGCCACCTTCTACCCAGAATACCTCACCTTATCAGCCAAATGTCATTTCTCTGCATTTTTAGGGCATCTGGCTGGTGAAGGTTCTTGGACCCAGGGGGCAGCTTTCTTCTTCTTTTTTTTTTTTTTTAAGTATTCAGCTTTTTTTTTTGAATTTTTGAATTTTATTTATTTTTTATACAGTAGGTTCTTATTAATCATCAATTTTATACACATCAGTGTATACATGTCAATCCCAATCTGCCAATTCTTCACACCACCACACCCACCCCCAGCCGCTTTCCCCCCTTGGTGTCCATACGTTTGTTCTTTACGTCTGTGTCTCAATTTCTGCCCTGTAAACTGGTTCATCTGTACCATTTTTCTAGGTTCCACATATATGCATTAATATACGGTATTTGTTTTTCTCTTTCTGACTTACTTCACTCTGTATGACAGTCTCTAGATCCATCCACGTCTCAACAAATGACCCAGTTTCGTTCCTTTTTATGGCTGAGTAATATTCCATTGTATATATGTACCACATCTTCTTTATCCATTCATCTGTCAATGAGCATTTAGGTTACTTCCATGACCTGGCTATTGTAAATAGAGCTGCAATGAACATTGGGGTGCATGTGTATTTTTGAATTATGCTTTTCTCTGGGTATATGCCCAGCAGTGGGATTGCTGGATCATATGGTAATTTTATTTTTAGTTTTTTAAGGAACCTCCATACTGTTCTCCATACTGGCTGTATCAATTTACATCCCCACCAACAGTGGAAGAGGGTTCCCTTTTCTCCACACCCTCTCCAGCATTTGTTGTTTGTAGATTTTCTGATGATGCCCATTCTAACTGCTGTGAGGTGATACCTCATTGTAGTTTTGATTTGCATTTCTCCAATAATTAGTGATGTTGAGCAGCTTTTCATGTGCTACTTGGCCAAGATAGAAGTCTTATCTCTTTCCCCGTTCAAGTCAGCTGGCAAATGTGAACAATATCTAAATTCATTATGCTGTCCTAAAGAAAGGGGCAGAGAGAAACTGGGATCTCCTTTCCAAATCAAGGAGCCTAAAACCCTGAAGGGTCAGGGGTCCTATAGCAACCTCAACCTCCCCCTCCCCCCGCCCCCCAGCACTGGGCAAGGGCTGACACAGGGTTTGTTTTTGTTTTTTTGCTTTTAAATCTTTATTGGAGTATAATTGCTTTACGATGGTGTATTAGTTTCTGCTGTATAACAAAGTGAATCAGCTATACATATACATATATCCCCATATCCCCTCCCTCTTGCATCTCTCTCCCACCCTCCCTATCCTACCCCTCCAGGTGGACACAAGGCACCGAGCTGATCTCCTCCCTGTGCTATGCGGTTGCTTCCCACTAGCTATCTATTTTACATTTGGCAGTATATATATGTCCATGCCACTCTCTCACTTCATCCCAGCTTACCCTTCCCCCTCCCCGTGTCCTCAAGTCCATTCTCTACGTCTGCATCTTTATTCCTGTCCTGCCCCTAGGCTCTTCAGAACCTTTTTTTTTAGATTCCATATATATATATGTGTGTTAGCATACGGTATTTGTTTTTCTCTTTCTGACTTACTTCACTCTGGAGAGGGTGTGGAGAAAAGGGAACCCTCTTGCACTGTGGGTGGGAATGTAAATTGATACAGCCACTATGGAGAACAGTATGGAGGCTCCTTAAAAAACTAAAAATAGAACTACCATATGACCCAGCAATCCCACTACTGGGCATATACCCGGAGAAAACCATAATTCAAAAAGAGTCATTTAGCCTGGAGGGGTGGGATAGGGAGGGTGGGAGGGAGACGCAAAAGGGAGGGGATATGGGAACATATGTATATGTATAACTGATTAAATTTGTTATAAAGCAAAAAATTAAAAAAAAATAAAAATAAAGAGTCATTTACCACAATATTCATTGCAGCTCTATTTACAATAGCCATGACATGACACAGGGTTTTTGAAGAGCAGTGAGGATCCAAGGTGTCCTCAGCTCACACACTAGCCCACAACACCCCCACTCAAACTGTGCTTCAGCCACTCCTGCGCTCCCTTCCTCTCCGGGCTCACACCCTTACCTACTTCTTAGAGCATCGCATCTGCTGGCGTTTTGCCTCCACAAAGAATACGACAGGGACCATTTCTCTGCAGAACTTTACAAAGTTCATCCTGTGTGATTAAGATCCAGAAGGAATCAGCTTAGGCTTCTTCCTCCCTCTAGCCCCTCAGGATGATACTCCCTCCCTTCTGCCTCCTTTCCCACCCTCCTCCCTCTCCCTCTTTGCTCTCCCTTGAAAACAGAGTAAATATTTGCAGTGTTCTCACTTCCCCTGGATACTGTCTCTCCCCACAGTAGGCTCAGCTCTGCCTCTTTCACCTTAGGCTTCCTGTGAGAGGAAAAGAAAAAGAGCACAAGAATACTGCCTGCTTCCAGCACTGGGTCTGTCACAGCGAGGCAAGGAAGGCAGGTTGGGGAACTTAGTGGGGAATGGAGAGATGGCACAGGAAGGGGGTTAGGGGAGCTGATGACTGTTCTCAGCCCAGACCACATACTCAGGAGCTGTGAAGGTAAGCTCCAGCCCATGTGCCTCAGGTGGAAAGGAAAGGCTCCAAAAGTTGTCATCCTTTCCCATCGTGACTGATTTGCTTGGGATTATTACTGAAATAATTCCACGACTCTTTGCTGCAGAGACAGGGTTTTCTAAGCCAAGTGAACTGGAGATCAAGTAAGGAGGTCTAGCAGTGGACAGAGAGAGGGGAACATTTTTAATGGAAACTTTAATTGGAATAATTGTAGATTCACATGTAGTTATAAAATTTCATATCCAACGTATGGACATTGCTGCAATCCACCAATCTTATTCAGACTTCCCCAGTTTTACTTGTACCCGTGTGTGTGTGTGTGTGTGTGTGTGTGTGTGTGTGTGTGAAGTTTTATACAGTTTTCTCACCTATGCAGTTTCACATCCCCCATCTCAGTCAAGGTACTGCACAATTCCAACACCGTAAGTGTCCCTCCCACTATATCTTTTATAACCACACCCCCCTCACTCTACGTCTACCCCCTCTCTAACCTCTGGCAACTATTTATCTGTCCTCCCTTTATAAAACGTTTTCATTTTTTTAAATAGTATATGAATGGGCTTATACAGTAGGCAACCTTTGTAGATTGGCTTTTTTCATTTCGTGTAATTCCTGGAGATTCATCTAAGTCGTGTGTATCAATAGTCCATTCCTTTTCCTTGCTGAGCAGTATTCTCTGGTATGGATGCATCCCAGTTATGGTCAACAGTTTGCCTGTTGAGGGACATCAGGTTATTATAAATAAAGTTGCTGTTAACAGCCATGTGCAGGTTTTTGTGTGAACATAAGTTTTCATTTCTCTGAGATAATGCCTAAGAGTGCAATTGCCCATGTTCTCTTTTGGCTTTTCCATTTCTCCCTCTTTTTCCTTCTCCTGCCTCTCCCAGGGTAGAGATGTCAATACTCATGGTCCAAGGGCACCTGCCAGCCAGATAGCTAGGAAGTGCTTCATCGTGAAACGCTTCTCGGGGCTGACAGAATTCTTGAGCTTATTAGCCTGAACTTGGAACTGTGCCCAGGGTGGCGGAATCCTCCATCCAAACCTCTCCTCCAGCCCTGCAATGTCTACAGCTGTTGAAAATGCAACTTCCTGGGCTTTGCTAATCAAGTTGAAAACTTGTCTGAATGGAGTTGAAATTCAGGGAAAGAGGAGAGGGGTGTTATGGAAGCAGCACTGGGAGGTTGGAAGACCTGAGCTGAAATCTTGCCCTGGACAAGTCACTTCCTCTCACATCCTCCATTTCCTTGTCTTTAAAATAGCCTAAAAAATAAAATAAAATAAAATAAAATAAAATAGCCTAGATGATCCCTACATTCTTCGAACTCTTACACTGTACTCATGTTCATGGAAGAGAAGGAGGCTGACCAGTCTACACAAGGACTGAGCCCATCACAACGGCTTTATTAACATGGATTTCTGACCGACCATGTGGGCTCATCTTCCTTCCTAGGCCATCACAAGCCTTGCTTGAGCAAATACTCAGTGCGAAGCTCTGTGCTAGGTGCTGAAGATAAAAATATGCATAAGTCACAGGCTCTGGCCCTCAGGGGCTCAAAGTCAAGCCAAAAGTCCTCACCAAATTACATATGCTGGTTATGGTTCTATAAATACATTGCAAACCTCTTTATCCTGTGTGGGCAATGATTAAACGATATAGTGCATTTGTTATGACAATCTGGTGCTTTAATAGTGCCCAGGGTAAGATGAGATTAAAAGGAGTGCCACAAAGGAGAGCAGGAGAATCTTTCATCTCCAGAAAGTAATGAAGACAGACCCCAGATACAAGAATGGTCTGGCTGTAAGTGGTGCAATCAAATTATATAAGGCTAAAATGAGCTTGACAAAACTGGATTTCCATATGCAGCTCTCAACACCAAGTACTCACCCAAAGCAATAATAGCCACATCCTCAAATGATGAAGAACTTGCGTGAATGTAGACATTGACCTGAGCGGAGGGCTGGAGCAGGATCCCCAGGAAGGAGAACTGTCCTGTACCTGGAATGCATGTTCTTTGCTCAGAGAGAAGAGGAATGGTAGGGCTACTTACCATCCTTTCTCTCCCTGCTTCCTATTTTTATTCTCCGACTAGAGGAGAGTTCTTCCTCAGTTTTACAGGCAGATCTTCTAGGCTCAAGTGCTGACCTCTTTGCCATATTTAAAAACCAGAGGAGGTCGTTGAATTGTCCCTGCAAGGACACAGTGGTCACAGGGGGACTTCCCAGGGAACAATAGCTATCGTGTGTTCTTTGTGCTTCTGTTGACAGCCTAAATCCAAGTCCCTGGCCTCCTTGTAGCAGATGAGCCAGCCCAGTAGGACACTTGGAGGGGACACTTCTCCATGCTGGGGAGAAGGTCACAAGAAATTTAAATTGCCACAATTTTCCAAGGACTCCTCTGTTCAGAGTCCATGCAAAAGTTAAATGTGGATTTTCCCAGAGGCAGAAGGAAGGACCCCTCTGCCCCGGAATAGGTTTGTGAGGCCTAGTGTGCTCTTCTTCCTGCAGCTGGGTCTAGATCCACAAGAGCCCAAACATGCAGCTGCAATTTTTTTTAAACCAGCAGGAAGCCCTCTACCCGTCCCTTCTCCCTCCCTCCCAGAGCCTCTTTCCTCTTAGGCCTCACACTGTGGCTGTGCCGCTGTCATGGTGACACTGATTATGGTTATTAGGAAGGAGAAGAGAAGTCAGCCTGTGCAGTGTGTCCGGCCTCTCCCACTGCCTCTGCAAGCAAGAGAGATGAGCTTGCGTGGTTGAGGTACCATTCGACCCTCGCACAGGATACTGCCGAAGGCTTCCAAGGATGGAGCTGGGAGATTCTCAGTCGCCGCAGCTAAAGCCAGGGTGGTGTATGGAAATGTGCTCCGTCCTCTCCTCTCTCACACCCACATTGGGCCCCTTGTCACACACACGCGCACCTACACTTGTTCCCACAGACATGCACCGCAAAATATACATGTATAGACACATCCCAAAGACAGACATGCAATTGTAAATTCTTCTATTGATTTACAAGTTATCAAGCACTGGGGATATATCAGTGAACAAAACAAAAACCGCTGCCCTCAAGGAGTTTACATTCCTGTGGGGAAAGAGACAGTGGCAAGATAACTATGTAAAACATATACCACCTTAGTACTGAATGCTGAGGAAAGTATAGAAAGAGGGGAAGGGGTTGAGGGGCACATATACACACTCCTTGCTTTGCTTATAATTAACTGGTATTTGGGCACCTGCTGTATGCAGGGAATTGCACTGGACCCTAGGAGAGAATCAGGAGAGCTATAACATGGGCTCCTTTAAAGAACTTGCAGTCTGAGATGAGAAATACCCCAATGCATTCAGTAGAATGGATAAAGGTCATGAAAGGTGAGTAAGGAGGCAGGAATTTGATGAGTGATATTTCCCTGGCCAGGATCACACCCAGGCTGGAGAGACAAGTGGAAACCCCTAGGCACTCTGACCATGACCATGCTCACTCTGCACAGGGGGGTCACAGTCTCTCTGACCCAGTCCCAGGTCTATAAACAGAGATCTCTGCAGCGGGGAAGAAGCAGCTTCCTCCCCCTTCATCAGACATCACCTGGGACCCCAACCTTGCTGGGACAGCCCACTGTAGCTGGCTTGGCCAGGCTCACTGTCTTTTTCTCTCTCAGTCTCCCTCACTCTTTTATTCTCTCTGCCAATCACAGAAGGCCCGCCTTGCCAGGATCCGTGTGGCCAAAACAGGGAGCTCCAATGCCTACCTGCACAGCAAGCGCAACGGACTCCTCAATGAGGCATTGGAGCTGATGGTAGGTGCCTGAGGGACTTGGGGTGGGGAGATGGAGGGGAGGACGGGCTTGCTTTTTCTTCCTGGGGGCATCAGCACTCCCACCCCAAAGCCCTAAAGTTTCCCCAGGTAGCAGCCACCCTCCACATACGTCTTCCATAGGGTTCTCATCATCACCCCTAAACCCCCTTTAGCTCAAGGGCTCCCAGCCAAAGGCTAGCATGGTCTAGGGTGACCCTAAAATTTGGTTCATCCAGATTTTTCCAGTCCCCCCCCCCCTACTGTGGAGAGTTGAAGGAGATGGAGAGAAGGAGAGTCAGCAGCTTTATACTCAGCCTCTCCTCTTTTCCTCCTAGGGCGCCCCGGAAGAGGAGCACATGGGCAAGACCACCTCACTCATCGAGAGCCAGCACCACCACCTGCTGCACTGCCTGGAGAAAACCACTGTGAGTCCCAGCCCAGTGCCACCTCCCTTCTCATCCCTGACCCCTGACCCTTTTCTGAGGTCAGAACTTACAGAGTGAGAACTCTGTCCTCACGTCCTCACCCCAGGCTTCAGAAGTCAAAGTTTTTCCCCTTAGACCCAAAGAGTAGCCGATGAGGTCTCTATCAGCCCTCAGGAGGAAGACCCCAAGGAGTGGGGCAAAGTCACCAGGGTCAGGAGGCCCGCAGCACAGAGGAGGCCATTCCCCCAGTCTTTCCACACACACCCTACATCCGTCCTCACAGCCCATGTCTTAGTTACTGAGGCCTAAGGGCTCTACCTATTAGTTTCTCAGTTCTGATGGGCATCCCTCTTCAGAGCTAGGGCTGAATTTATACTAGATTACTACAGGACAGCAGAGAAGAATGTCAGTTTTTGTCCTATCCCTGGGGCTAGGTTTTTGCAATCTGTGGGTCCCTTTTCTCCTTCCATTCCACTTGGAACAGGAGAGGGTGAATGAACGAGGCAGTGCATATATTTCTCTTGCCAGGGCTTTTACCAGTACCACCCCATCTCAGTCACCCTGCAATTCCCAGGGAATTCAGATTCTGAAAGGCTGATTGCTAAAATGAGTCACGGCTTAGGGTGCCCCAGCTGGAATGTGGAATGATGCTTGTGCCTCACCAACAGACTGAAAGGAAGGGCAGTGGGGTCAACCCTGGAGCCTTGGCAAAAAGTGTTAGGAATAGTAGGGAGGGAGGAGAAGTTAGGCTGGACAACCAAAGAGAGACAAAGAGAAACTCCTTCTTGTTCTTTTCTAGGACCTCCTTCCCCAAAAAGCTTATGGTCAGGGCTCAGCACACTAAGGAAGGAACTTTCTAATTCTCAGTGTTCCATATCCTGGCCTCCCAGATATGCGGGAAGTAGATGCTAGGTGAGTCTTAGTATGGACAGCTGTGGACACTGTGGATGGCAGCTGAACCCAGTGAGGGCTTCCAATGTGGGAAGGTACTCTGAAAACCCTAGTTTCCAGGACTTATCCAATGTTTCTTAGTGTCAAGAACCGTATAGGCGTATCTAGAATTTCTCTCAAAGACTCAGAGTTTGCCAAAGAAATAGGCCTGGACCCAACTGCCCTTTCCAAGTTGCATGTGCTGGGTGGAATGTGTAAGTTGAAAGGATATGGGTGAAAATATCTGGGTTTGAAGAGATGGAATGTTGGCATTGAAGGGGTGGAATGCTGAATTTGAAGGAAAGAATGTCGGATTGTGGGGATATTGGGATTAAAGAGATGGAATGCTGGATTTTAGGAATGTTGGACTCAAGGGGTGGAGTGTTGGGACAAAGGAGAAAGAATGCTGGGAGCAAGGGATGGAATGTCGGATTGGAAGGGTGGAATGCTGGGATTGAGAGATTGAATGTCAAAACTGAGCCTGGGAATGCTGGAATGTACAATCAATGGTGTTTTTATCTTCTGTTGGCATGTTGTCCTGTAGGGGTTGTCCTATCTTGTGGATGATCCCCTGTTATCTGTACGAACCTCCACCATCAAGGTATAACTTTTAAAAATTTCAATTGATGTTTTTATCTCTGATTCTTCTGAGTCTGTGGAGTCTCCTCTTCTTACCCCCTGGTCTGGTTCTCTGCATGTGCTGTTGATTCTTCTGGGCTTATCCTACCTCTGCTGTCACACCCAGTACCAGCTCAGGCTTCCAGTTTTTTTGTGCCTCTCTGATTCCCTTTTTGACCTCCCCAGGGCCTTGGAGGGGTGGTGGGACATGGCACCAATATTGGTATCTTGTGAGTGTCCATGTACCACGTGTCTGTGCCACCCGCCCAGCTCTATGGGAACTCCTGGTATTGGCTGTCAGGGCTGGTCTCTCTCTGAACTCTGTTCTCATGCTACTTCTCCTCAGACTTTCTCCTCACTCTGGCAGCCTTGGTCAGACCATTCATAGCATAAATGTTTAGTCACTTTGTCTAAACAGCCATATTTTAGTTATCCTGGGCTCCACTCCGCCCCATCCTGGTGGCCTCCATCAGGAGTCTGTTAGCATCCCCTTCCCATGCTTACACTTGACTTAGGGAATCCTGTGCCTTTAGGTATATTAAGGAGCCATACCCATAACCAGGTGGAAAAAAAACAGTAATCAAAAGCAATCATAACCCTGAGTGTGTGACCGCATTGGCCTTCAAGAGCAAAGCTCTCCCAATACTGTGAATAATCCATTGCCTTAAAAAACTTATGTCTCACACTTGCCCAGGATTCATAAGGATCTCACCCAGTAAATCCAGAAGAGACAACCCAGCATACCTACTACCCATAGTTAGTGACTCCTTACCTGCTGCTCCCTGCCCCCCCTCACCACCAGAAGATCCTGTCAAAGCCTGCAAAGTCAGTCAGGTCTTTGCTTCTAGCTCTGAGGATGCCACTAAATCCCTCCATGTCCTCCGTATCCCTTCAGCCAAAGCTGTAGATAAAGTGAAGTGTCACGTCATGATTTCACAACTGCAGTCTCCGTCCTCCAGTCTGCTGACCAGGGAAGGAATCTCCTCCTTCTTTCATTTGATGCCTGTGGGATATTCCCCATGTCCTGAATGCTTATCTGTGCTCCAGGCAGCTGGGAGCCCTTCTCCCAAGGCCCAGAACAGAGACAGGAAGCTATACAGGGTACGGGGGGCTCACCCCCCCTCCTCCTCCTCCTACCTCCTTCTCCTACCTCTTCTCCCTCTGCTTCCCACAGAACCACGAGTTTATAGACGAACAGATGTTTGAGCAGAACTGCATGGAGAGTTCAATGCAGAACTACCCATCCACACGGAGTCCCTCACTGTCCAGCCACCCGGGCCTCACGACCACCTGCTGCTCCCGTCGTAGTAAGAAAACCACACACCTGCCCAATTCCAACCTGCCGGCCACCCGCCTGCGCAGCATGCAAGAGCTCAGCACGATCCACATCCAGGGCAGCGAGCAGCCCTCCCTCACTACCAGGTGGGTGGCTCCCATCTCCATCACTCCCTAAGGCTTGAGACGCTCCCTTCACAGAGTGAAAGGCTCTCAGCATTAGGAGACCCCTGGGGGTCCTCAGCCTTCCCTCCTCCTTATCTAATGCATGAGTCCCTCACCTCACCTTCCTCCCCCCACCTTCCTTCTCATCCTTGCAAGTTAACCCAAAGGCCCCTCATATGCTTTGGAGGATACTATAGCAGGTGTAGGCCCAATGTGGGGTTAGATACCAGAAAAAATAAGAACAACAACAACAAAAATCCATAGATGACCTACCCTACTGCAGAGAATGGACTGTTTTCTCAAGACAATAATTTTCACAATTGTGAAATTATACGAAATTTCGGCTTATCCCAGGCTGATTTTGAATCATAGA
Organism: Mesoplodon densirostris; assembly: GCF_025265405.1. Classification (NCBI taxonomy): domain Eukaryota; kingdom Metazoa; phylum Chordata; class Mammalia; order Artiodactyla; family Ziphiidae; genus Mesoplodon; species Mesoplodon densirostris. Next base: position 100,672,296 of record NC_082662.1, on the reverse strand, counting down.
CTGACTACTTATATGTAGGCCACTTTCCACTACCTCCAATGAGTGGCAAGGAATTCAGGGAAACCAAAATCAAATGCCACAAGTGATAGGAAAAAAATCCACTGGAGGGAAAAACGTATACTCTGAATTCCAAAGCCCAGTATACATGACTTTTGCAATTCGGGGTAGTTTAGGAATAATAATCAGAATGGATAATTACAGGCCGATTACCAAAAGCAGAGATGGAGGGACACCCAAATCACCTCCCAGTTACTGTGAGCTAGACAGGTAGAGGGTCAAGGAAACTTTGGGACACCAGCAAGACGAACAATCATCAACTCACTCTTTTTTTATCCCAGTCGTTCCAGCCTTAATTTGAAAGCCGACGACGGACTGAGACCAAACTGCAAAACATCCCAGATCACCACAGCCATCATCAGCATTCCTACTCCCCCAGCGCTAACCCCAGAGGGGGAAGGTCGGCCACCCCCTGCCAGCCCAGGCTCCAACACGAACATTCCTGCCATAGCCAGCAATGTTGTCAAGGTCTCCGCCTTGTAAAACCACTGGACAGAGGGCCAGTGCGAGTAGTGGGAGTGAAGGGGGCTGGCATGTTGGTGGGTGGCCACTGTGACCACTCCCTCCCCCTCCCCCACTATTTCTGCCCACCCTGTTGCACCCCCAACACTGAAACCTGTGCCTGGAAGGAGAAAGAGGCAGCAAAGGGGCACCTGAGGTTCACTGCTGCTAGCGTGGACATAGCCCTGTGCCACTGCATTGCACAGGGGCCAGAGGAAAGGGAGGGTGGGGCGGGTAGGGATGGGACTGTGCGAGTACAAGCTGCGAGCCAGGACAGGGCCCGGAGGGGGGAGCCTCAGACCAAATAACCATTGTTTCTGGAGACCCCAGTGAGGAAAATACAAGACCAAGAGCAGCACAGAGGCCGAGTTGTCACATGCAAAACAGGAAGAAAATATAACACTGTGTATTTAAGCACCTTTTTCAAGGCTCTTAATGGATAATATTTATTCATGGGAAAAGGTGGAAAACAAAAACACCAACGGAGTTTTGTGAAATGTTTTTCTCCATGGACCCAATACCTTTGAACCAAAACAATGCATTTTGTGAGGGTTTTTTTTTTTTTTTTTCTCCTTTTATAGCAAAAGCTTTTAGGCTAAGAAGTCAGTTACTGCTGAGTTCTCTCTCCGTTCCCCCAGGTAGGTGAGGTCGACTGAGCCTGGGCCCCACTGCCCAGCTGACCTGCACAGAGCTGCCACGTGACCACACAGCAACACTCACCCTCTGTCTGCCCGTCTCCTTTGTCTCTGTACCTCTCTGCTTCACCCCCTGGCTGTTTTTCTCTGTGTCCAGCCGTCTGTCTTCACATGGACCCCAGTGATCCTGAGACATGTTAGTAAAGGCTTCTCCACTGCCAAGCACCTGCAGACTCGTGCCAAGGACGTGAATGCAGTGGTGGAAGAGAAAAGAATAAAGCAAAAATGGGCGTTTAGGGATGCGGGAAGTCCACCTTAAAGAACAGAGTGCTTCCCTTGTGGTTGGAACCACTGGTGTTGTTTGAAGTTTCCATTTCTGGGGAAGAAAGGGAATGTCCACATTTATCTCACTGGGATCTTGGAAAAGGAAATAGCCAGCACCAGAGAGGCACAGTCAATGCCAGTGTGTGCCAGTGAAGAGAGAACAGAAGAACCCAGGGCTCCCAGCTGCAGCCAGCCCCTGTGGCACCTTGCTCTGTACCCTTCTTTCAGGACCCACCATAAAGCCCATCCAGAGCTCTGACAAGAGGCCCCATGAGCAGTTTCCCGCAGAGAAGGCAGCGGTATGGGGACCAAGCTTTTGACTTATCTCACACCTGAGGCAACTCCCACGGAGGCTGCAGAAGGTTAAGCCTGTGTGCCTCATGAAGGATGCTCCAAAGAGTGAAATCAAGTAAGAGATTATAGATGATTCTTATCTGGTCTGAATGATGCCTTGAGATCTGAAGAGTCTTCAGGCCTGATGTCCCTGAAGATAACTGAAATGGGGGAGAAGCCTGATCACCTCCCTGCAAGTGAGGAAGTGAATATTATTCTTGGAAAACCTGGACACATTTCTGTGCAAGTGGTTTGCATCCTGATGGGGCTGGGAACAGCATTTCTGGAATCCAATCAATTTTCACTGCTTTTAGCAGAGCAGGTGGGCCTTGGGGTTAGTGACCAGGCCCTTTCGGCCTTCCCCAATCTCCAACTTCCCTATTGCAGTCTCTCTAGCCTGGACTCTTAGCCACAGGAGCTCCTTGGGAACTCTTTATCCATTCAACAGCTTAGTGGTTAGCTGTTTAATGGTAGACCAAGAATTTTTCTGCCTACTTCAGCCATCCAGAAGAGTTTCACTAGCTGGGAACCTAAAAACACCTTCAATGGGCTTCCCTATGACCCCAGCTCTACTGACCCTGTAGAAGGAGAAAGTCAAAGGGATGTGAGGTGGCACCTAACCAGAAGGTGAGCAGAAGGGCAGAGGAGTCGGAGCCTTCTCCTTTACACTATCCTCACTGACCACTGACTGAGTCCCTTCTCTGGGTCTGGCCTCAAGGATTTCCCCCTAACCCGAGAATGGGGTGGTCTGGCCCTCTGAGCTTATGGTGTAAGTAGGCAGAAAAGCTTTACAATTACAGAGGAATACATGTGTACACACAAACACACAACAACCTAAACACACTTGCATACTTAATCCCATTCACATCATCCACATATCTCATTAGGGAAGGCAGAGGACTGGGCTGGACTCCATTTAGAGGGCAGGCAAAGGACTAGAAAAGGAATTTTTCTTTTGAAAGAATGGGTAATGGAACAAAGTTAAACAAGGTTTAAGTTTCTAAGTATATATCATAGGAACTGAATGGGGTAAAGGATAAAGAGGTAAATAGGAACATGGTTACACACACATAGGAACTGCCTGTGTTTAAGAACAGGTCATCACAGAGTTAGAATAATGACTGCTCCAACCCAGGACCTGTTTGGTAGTGCACCAGGGGAGCTTACTAGTGGTTCCCACAAAAATTAATGAAATTAAAAAAAATCATGTCCCAAATAATTTCCCATTTTCTTGACCCTAATGAACTGAATGTTTTGTATTTCTTCAATTTCATTTCCAAATCCCACATTACACCAGTTCCTAAACCACCATTATTAGACTAACCCCTTCATCTCCATCCCCCAGTGTAGCCTTAGCCAAAGATGAGAGATCCAGTTCACACAAGAAAATGGCTCATCTACACAACAGAATAGAGCAAGACTACACTGCTAAGGGGCATTTGTAAGTAAAAAGAAGGTCCAAAGTGTGCCAAATCAGTTGAATGTCTAACTCATTGGCCAGTGACTGAAGAACCAGGATATTATCAGGGTTTTCAGGGGGCAATGGCTTTCTGGTGAAATGACTCGAGCTTTCATAGTTCATGAACCACTTCAGCATAATAGATTTACAAAGCTACCTATCCCATTCAATCCTACTCAACATTAGGGAGGGTTAAAAACCAACCAATAAGCTAGATTGAAATGAATGGAAACTTAGAAAACATGGAATAGAGTGAATCAGAACTAGAAGAGATTAAAGAATATCTAAGTCATTTTACAGTATAGAAGGCTGAGGCCCAGAGAAATTAAGTGACCTACTCAAGGTCATGCAGTTATTTAATGACAGGACTGGGACCAGAACCCAAGTCCCTTGGCTATTAGTCTAATGCTTTTCCCTACACCCACTGCCTCTCAGAGCAATGATGCTTTAGAGAAGACCCATCAGAGATTACTTGTTATATCTAGAGACATAGTCTTATGTGAATGTCAATTATTACTTGGACACAGCCCTTGGAAACCACTGACTGTACTAATACAAACCATACTTTGGAAACCACCATCCACTAGATATAACTAGCTATGGACTATCAATTCTGTCAAAAATAGGTAAGTGAATAGTCAGTTTTTTTCAGTCAAATGCTGTCTCTCCTCAATGAAGAGTGGGCTAGGACAACATTTTAAAACATACCTTCTATAGTCCTTTTAATCCTTTCCACAACCTCTGGTGGTAGTAGATCAAATACCTAAATCCTTGATTTACAGAGAAGAAAACAGGCAGAAAGAAGCTGAGTAACATTCAAGTTCACATGGCAAGTTAGTGGCAGAACTATGTTTGCAATCCAGGGCTTAGACATCTTGTCCCAGGACTTTTTCCTCTACATCATGTTGCATTACTCTGAGGATTGCTTATATATTTTAATATCTGGATTTCAAGGCTGGTGATTAGGGAGAGGAAACATTATACTCAAAACCACCCTGAACCAGGACCTCCAGAAGCAAACTCTGTACTATTTCTTCTTCATCCCCTCTTTTCATAACTAGTGTCAAGCTCAAGACTAACTGCATAGAATCCTGTTCAAAAGACTATATAGTCTCAATGATAGTTGAACACATGAGTCTACAGTCATACAGGAGTATAAAGTCAGCAAGTAGAAAAGTGAAATTAAGAAAAATAATTTGAACAGAAATTAAAGTGGATAGTTAATGCTGATCGACAATTTTAAAAAAGTCAACTTGTGGATATGTTGAGGACTTTACCCAGTTTTCAAACTATGATTCCTGCAGTTCGGGATCATGTCACTTGTCAGAATATTGGCAGGGAAAGTACATTGAAAGATGTACCTAGATTTTTTTCCTTATTTTTTTTTTTTTTTTTTTTTTTTACTTTGCAGAGGTAGTGGTTGAAATTTATCTAAACCTAGATGTTTAGGTTAATAATGAATTCTAGTGATCCAGGTTCCCTCATTTCAATTACTAGGTAACTACAAGGCAGAAAGATCCTAATGCTGTTAATCTAAGGCAATATTTGTTTCCCTTCTAATCTAGTTGGCATGGTAACGATGACAAACAGGAACCAAAAAGACTTTTATTTTCCCTTTCTGATGTCCTTATGAAATCTCAGCATTTGCAACGCTTTAAAATGATTGAAGGAAAAGCGTTGTTATGACCCATCACCCTCGGAGCCCAAAGAACATCATGAAGAGCATCATTAGAACTAAGAGAAAGTGGATCAGAAAAAGAAACAGCTTTAAAGGGGTTCCTTTTGAGTCTTGTTTTCTACTCAGAATGTTCTATGTTTTTCTCATCAAGTGTGGGAATATATTTATCTTAGCAGGTTACTTAACTACACTGGATAATGTCACACTAACCAGTGTAGGGCACTGACCCAAGTCCTGGGGGGCTCCTTGGACCAACAGACTATTTTACAAACCTGGGTGGTGGGAGGGATGGTATATTTTTGATAATCAGACATTCCAATGTAATGTTTTCCTTAGAGGTCACCCTCCCCCATTAATGTTATCGTGGAAAACATCAAGTGTGTTCTTTTCTATTTTCATATAATAAATGGGCTTTGCTTACCAACATCACAATGGCAAAGAAGAAATACTGTACAAAACTGCAGGAAGATAAACATGTGAAAACTTTCTATGGGGAAAAAAAAAACTCTTGAGTTTCCTGTCGTCTTCTTTTGAAACTGTAGTGCATATGTTAAAATGTATATCATTTACAGTATTGAGTCATGTGCCACTGCTGTACCTGATGTATCCAATCTGGATTAAACAAACTATGTGCCGCAAACCCTAACATGATTACGATTGTTTATTTTAATACCAGTTCTCCTGCTATACATTAGAAAATAGGGTAATTTTGTTTGGGGGGAAGTTTTTTTTTTTTTAAACATCTTTATTGGAGTATAATTGCTTTACGAGGTGTTAGTTTCTGCTGTATAACAAAGTGAATCAGCTATACATATACATATATCCCCATATCTCCTCCCTCTTGCGTCTCCCTCCCACCCTCCCTATCGCACCCTTCTAGGTGGTCACAAAGCACCGAGCTGATCTCCCTGTGCTATGCGGCTGCTTCCCACTAGCTATCTATTTCACATTGGTAATGTATATATGTCCATGCCACTCTCTCACTTCGTCCCAGCTTCCCCTTCCTCCTCCCGGTGTCCTCAAGTCCATTCTCTATGTCTGTCTTTACTCCTGCCCTGCCACTAGGTTTATCAGTACCTTTTTTTTTTTAAGATTCCATATATTTGAACAGAGACTTTCTTCCTTGCCAGAAGACTCACAGAATCTCAGAAGGGTACTTAAGGGCTAGTCTCATCTTCCCTTCCCTGCCCTCCCTCAATGCAAGCAACTCCTCTATGACATCTGAGATGGTTCTTGCCTGCTTGTATGCTTTAGTCATGGATGGTTCACTAACAGGAAAAGCATTTGGCATTTGCCAACAGCTCTATTTTGAGACACAGCCCTGTATTACTGAAAGAAAATATGCTTTTAATCTGCACTGGTTCTGCTGAGAATACACTGAATATCCACCCCTTCATCTAAACCAACATCTCAAACTAAAAACTCAAAATTAAATGCTATACAGGGTATAGCAGAAAGCTTGGAAATCAGATGACAGAGGCCCTTAGGTTCTATCACTTATTTATATGGCTTCATATCAGTCTCTTCTCTCTTGGCCTGTTTGTTTTCTCCTCTTAAAAATGAGGGGATTGGATTAGATATCCTTAAGATCTGTTCTAACCTTAATAATTCTAGTTTAGGTAGTGAGAGCAAAAGGCGTTTTCATATTTCACCGTAATTTGGCAAGAACAACAGGGATTCTTTTGATTTACCCACAACAACCAGATCCCAATAGATGAAAACTGAAATAGAAATGGAAGGCTTAGGCCAATGCGTGATGCCAGAAGGCCCTAGAAGTTGGCTGTGAAATTCATTTCAATCACTAATGTTCATATCCTTATCACCCACTAGGTGTCACTACAGATTCACAGCTCAAATAATCTGGAGCAAAGTAACTGGAAACCAGATGTGGTGCGCAATAACGTGCTTTTTCATTACAAAGCACTAAATGTTAACTGGGATATATGTGCTTGTTCACAGCGGCACAAAACAATATTCTGCCAAAACAAGAGAATAACCTTGTCAGAGTTCCAATGTCAGCTATGACTATCAAAAATATAATTTTATCTTTTAAGATTAACATAGGTTTATTTATATTTGGGGGAGAAAAAAACCCCTCAAACTACTCCCTTGTCTCATGAGTTGATCTGTAACTACTATAATTTCTGTTCAATTATTTTTAGTATTCAGGGGCTGAAGTTTACCTTTAAACTTTTTTTTTAAGGTTAGGTTATGTTTAAAAGGTTAGCAATTATTATTGCAATACTTAAACTACTTTAGAAAATATTACTTTTAATTACCCAAAATAACTTGTATCCTCTAAGTCAGAATTATCCAAAGCAACAGGTTTCTCAAACATTTCTCTACATGTTAATAATACTGCTAGCCTAATTTAAGTTAAAGCCTAACTTGAACAGCTGTAATAAGTGTATTGATTTAGTATTCTAGAATTCAGACATTAAACCAATTCACACTAGCCCTCATCCAAATTAAGTGAATGTATAAAGGCTCTCTATACTCATAAAAAGATTATTCTTTTCTCTAACTAGAAATTATCTTCTCTTACTAGTCATGTATTAGTTAAATCTTAGAACTAGAAGGGACCCTAAAAATCTAGTCCAACTGCCTCCTTTTATTGGAGAAAATTGGACCCCGAGAGGTTAAATGACTAGTACAAAGTAAAAAATAGGTAGTAACAGAGTCAACCAAGACAACTGCTCCTTCTACTACACAACAAAACATTCTCAAGTGAATGTGCCTAAAAGCTATCTATAGTCCCCAAAAGATTAAGGGGATATGCACCTAGAATGACAATTCCAAATTAAAATTGCACACAAACACAGTAACACACAAATGCCAGCAGATTCCTTCCACAGCCACAATAATTACATCCCTTATTTGGGAAGGTAACTGCTGAAATTTCCCTAGCAAATGCTTATGAAAAATGAAACAGTATTATTTTCATGTTATGTACATGCTTACCTCCAGCTTATTTTTCTATTAAAAAAAAAAGCGATCACAAGACAATCCTAAAAGAGAATCCAATTAATTTCAAGACTAATGGGTACCCTCATCTCTAATTAAGATGCAGGAGTATCCTGATTAAAATCCCCTAGCAATGACAAACTGTGAACTTGGCTGTATTGTGGGGGAAAGGGTAGAAAAAAAAAAAAAAAAACCCAGGAAAGTTCAATTATATAGCAGCAACAAGATCTTAAACATGTAATTAAAGTCTTTTTAATGACATTCTGGACCTAATTATGGATTTGCTATTTACAGTGTTAATTAATTCACTCTAACTTGGCAATACATGTACAGTACTGATACATATAAATAAAGCATATCATTGCGCAACCCAAATGACAGGAATCTAAGTTAAACAGTTTAGGGCTGTTATGTGAGTGTCAGACAGTAAATGACAATGGCTGTGGATGTTTGCTGACAGCCGTGGGGGAAAGTGTTTATATTGCCTAGACAAGTATGCACACAGGAAAGGAGAGCTTCCCTTCCCTTTTAAAAAGTAAATACATCTCTCTATTCCTACTCGGTTCTCACCACAAATCCATTCACAGAGAAGTTTGGGAACCAATTGTATATTCATAAAAGAACTGCCACAGAGAAGAAATTAAAGAATATGTAACTTCCAATTACATTTATCTAAATCATAATTTACAGATACAGCATCTCAGAAAAATGCTAGAAACTTCCCTTAGCATACCAGCAGAGTACGGCAGTTCTTAACCTGGGTTCCACTGATGGGCTTCAAAGGGTCTATGAACCCTTTGAAATTACATATACAATTCTTGATTATACAGAGTGAGAAATTTTCTGGGACAAATCTATAGCTTTCATCAGATTCATAAAAGGATCCAAAAATTAACGAAGATTAAGAGCTGCTCCTTTTCCTGAGAAACAAAAACAAGACAGCCACTGATGATCCTTAGCTATTTAATGCACATCAAAAACACAGACAGGGCTTCCGTGGTGGCGCAGTGGTTGGGAGTCTGCCTGCCGATGCAGGGGACATGGGTTCGTGCCCCGGTCCGAGAAGATCCCACATGCCGCGGAGCGGCTGGGCCTGTGAGCCATGGCCGCTGAGCGGCTGGGTCCGTGAGCCATGGCTGCTGAGCCTGCGCGTCCGGAGCCTGTGCTCCGCAACGGGAGAGGCCACAACAGTGAGAGGCCCGCGTACCGCAAAAAAAAAAAAAAACCCAAAGAACACAGACAGCTTCTACAATTCTAAAGGCAAAAGATATTCAAAAGATGAACAAACATGTCAACACACTTGGCTAAGTTTCTATGTTTACTGGTAATAAATATTTTTACTGGAAGCAAACAGCATCAAATCAAGGACCTTTGGGAAAGTCTGAAGCAATGTTTATTCCTTCCTGCCTAAACCTAAAAGGAGAGGGGGTTTTCTGATCTACCATGCTACAAATTTCTACAAGAACACACCTCTATGGAAATATAGCCCAAGACTTTTGGAAAGAACTCCACAGCATAAACTTGCATTATTTTTCAAATCTCAACTGTTTTTATTTCTTTTAAGTAAGCAGTGGCATATGTCTTTTCAAGTGTTTCTTTTTGGAACGGCTTACAGAAAATGGCACCCTGGGACCTTTAGCTCTATGTCCCCCAAATTTTCTTTCAAGAATCTCATCCAGGAAGTTTTTTTAAAGAAGATAATTCATCTGACCTGAATCAGGTTGATTTAGGTCAAAAGAATCTGAAAACTACATGTGTCCCAGTGGAAAGCCTCAAAACTTCTCCAGTTCCTCAAAAATGCCACTATATGCCACTCTACTACAGGTCAAGGATGGCAATCCAAAGGTATCACTTGTTGATATTACCAGATGGCATGACGTACAGCCTATAATCACTGGTTGCCACGCATCATTTCTTGTAGATAAATGGTATTCATGTGATAGGCTGCCATCCAGCTTGGATGCCTCTGAGCATTCCAATAATACGACTGAGAAGCAGCAGCATAGTATTCCTGCCACGCCCAGTAGTAAGCTCTCCAGTACTCCTCATAGTCCTGACAGGTGTTAGAAAAACTCGGATGTGTTTCCCTATGGCGGTCATACCAACCATCTTCCTGGGGTTCTGTATGCAATCGATAGGAAGACCGCCTGCGAAGGGTCCTCCGGCTCTGCTTAGCTCTCTGGTCATGGTTAGCTCCCTCTTTATGCCTTGCCTTTATTTGGATTTCAGGTGATTCTTGATACTCTACTAGACGAGGGGTGTCATTTCCATTCAGAGGTTGTTCCAAAGAGATATGGCCACCCACAGGAATAGATTCCGTGTCTTTCAGCTGAGTATCAGAAGAACCTTCCAAGTATGACTTACTTCCTTTGCTCTGGGAAGAACTCCTTGAACTGTAAGAATCACTGTCACTCTCAGAGTCTCCAGATTGGCTACTACTTGCCAATATCTGCACGCTGTCTTCAGTAATTCTATTTCTCACAAAACCATTTTGAGGATTCACAGTCTGATCCCCAGGACCTGTGTAGTGTCTGATGACTTCCACAGGTTTCTCTAACCCCTCTTTAATATAGTGTTCATAATCCTCCATCAATTCTGCAAAAGTCAAAGTACATGGCAGATGGGTTTTAAAGGAAGACAGACAAGGAATTTTGGGGAGTGACACAGAAGCTTCTTTGACTTGGTGCTGACTGTTAGCAGAGTTTTCAACAGAGGTCTGAACAGAATTCTTCATTTGCTCTTCCAATTGTACTGCACAGCCCAGTTCTTTTGGTGACATGGCTTTTTCTATAATTCCACACTCTGAGTGGCTTTTCACAGGAAGCTTTTGTTTGGTATTATTTTTTGATTTGACTGATAGTGCAGATACAGAAGTATTTCTAGATGAAGCCATGTGGTTACCATGAGCTTTCTGAGTTTGAAAGGTGCTCTCTATTTTTTGAATTGGTTTTAGGGTCTGTGTAGGTATACTTGCTAAGCCATATGTATGCATGGCAGCTTCAACCTCCACATCCCAATCCAAACATTCTTCCATCAGACCAGGAGGAATAGGATCTACATAAAAGGAATAAAAAAAGTATTAAATTCTCGAGCTGTTCTAGACCAGCATTTTCTGAATGGATTAATAAAGCTTTCCATGGTCAAATAAGATTAAGAAACAAAATATACTAACACTATACTAAGAAGCTTAATATATTAGTATTTTAAAAGACCTAAGCAAAACTTGCAGTAAGGAAATTTGCCCAAAAATATAAAAGACCCATCCCATACCCCCTCACTCGAAAAGAGCTTATTATTCTAGGAGTGAGGTATGCCTCTACAGCGATTCTCCCATCCTTCCTCGTCTCCCTCTCCCCAACTCCTCCCCATTATCTCACTACTGATAACAGCAAAACAAGATATTAGAAAATGGATTGTGCTCCCCAAAGCTTACCAACTGGGAAATATTACAACTGCAACTCTGTACCCAAGTAAATCTGCCACCCTATATTCTACCAGGGGAAAATCACTGCCCTCAACGGTGGAGGAAAAAAACCTCCACGGGGAAAAAAGCCAGATGACTGTGAAAAGATCTGTGGTACCAATGGCACTTGTAAGTTTAAAAAAATTTGCTGGCTCTAACTCTCTAAATTCCCTATCCCATCCAGGCATGACAATTTGCTTCCACCTGCACTCAGATCTTTCCAGAGTGTGACCAATTTTCATCTTAGGCAGACTAAGTACACAGAGGCCCTGCTTTACAAAGACCTCACCTGTCTGTTGCTGCTAGTGATGTTGCATGTAGTGTACCCACTACTCATTCCCTCAGATCTGGATTCTTCAGCTGGGACTCTTGATCCTTCACTGAACAGACCCTCTAACTAAACTTGGATTCCTACTAAGGTGCCATCCCTTGCTTGCGGAGACCTATCATTCAGGCCAATTCCCCCCTGATCCTGCTCCAGGCAACTCACCCGAACAGTCTGTTGTCACACAAGTGCCTAGTCCAGTATAGATCTAACACTATAAATATCATTTTCTCATCATTTCGGGGCTCTGTTAACTTTTCATAAAGATCCAAATATGTCACTTTCCGGTAACCAAAGGCAAATCTTATTTTTATCACTAGATGTTATGATACTGAGTCCTACCACAAGTCCTAACTCCCTTGTACCAATTTTCGATTTATTTTTTCCATTATTTATAACTATAAAGATCACCAATAGACTTATACATAGAGAGAATTAACAAAATATAGTCTTAGAACTGATAGAGAACCTAAAGACCATCTACTCTAAAAACAAATATTTTGTAAATCAGGACATAAGCTTAGAGCAATTTAAAAAATCTGTGAAAATGAGTTATCACAAAGCCAAAACTACTAAAATCCACAGTACTCCCAAACCTGTGCTTCATCTAGCTTTGTAAAAATCACTAAAGGAGTTAAATATAAATTGGTAAAATATTCATTGTTATATTTATTCAATAACTACATATTCCATCTTCCAGAAGGTCATGTATACACTATATAAGTATACATTTATGTATCTATACAACGTATATATACACACACTAACATGCATACATTAACATATACAGTTGACCTTTGAATAACACGGGTCTGAACTGCAGGTCTGAACTGTGCAGGTCCAGTTATATGCAGATTTTTTCCAATACGTACAACAGTACTATACAATCTGCTGTTGGCTGAATCAGTGGATGTGGAAAGGCAGGGATGGAAGACTGACTATAAGCTATACAGGGATTTATGCTGCATGGAGGCTCAGTGCCTCTAAACCCCCCATTGTTGTTCAAGGGTCAGTTGTATAGCAAATAAACCGTATTTCCACCCAGGAGTTATTGTGGGTTTTTTTTTTTTTTTAGTAAGTTTGTTTATTGATTGATTGACTGGCTGCATTGGATCTTCGTTGCCGCGCACGGGCTTTCCCTAGTTGCGGTGAACGGGGGCTACTCTTCGTTGTGGCTCACGGGCTTCTCATTGCAGTGGCTTCCCTTATTGTGGAGCACGGGCTCTAGGCTCGTGGGCTTCAGTAGCTGTAGCTCGTGGGCTCTAGAGCACAGGCTCATTAGTTGTGGCGCATGGGCTTAGTTGCTCTGCGGAATGTGGGATCTTCCCGGACCAGGGATCGAACCCGTGTCCCCTGCACTGGCAGGTGGATTCCTAACCACTGCGCCACCAGGGAAACCCCAAGTTGCTTTTTAAAACTGCTGTCTTGGAAACAATGCATGTTTGAAACTATTAATGATCTCTTGAAAACTTTTTTAGAAACCCTAAAAAACTGGGCGGGCACTTCCAGGAGCCACAGCTACTGAGCCCACGTGTCACAACTACTGAAGCCCGCGTGCCTAGAGCCCACGTACTGTAACAAGAGAAGCCACTGCAATGAGAGGCCCGCGCACCGCAACGAAGAGCAGCCCCCGCTCACCGCAACTAGAGAAAGCCCGTACGCAGCAACGAAGACCCAACAAAGACCCAACACAGCCAAAAATAAATAAATAAAATTTTTTTAAAAAGCAGCTTGATAAATGATTCATTACAATCAAAAGAAAACACTTCAACATTTTCAGAACAGTGTTCAAATTAAAGATACTATTCCTTCCCCATGGTGACAAAGGAGAATATGGCAAGAATTACCTTCATAGCAACATAAGAGGTAAAATACATCCCTTGATATAAAAGAATAAAATCAAATTTCAGGGCTACAAAGTAAAATATGGAGTTAATACAGTAGGAAAATATTTTTCATTTTTCATGTGTTGTTAGCTTGCCATCTTCTCCCTGCTACTTATTAGCTGTAAGACCTTAGACAAATATTTAACCTCTCTATGCCTCAATATCCTCATCTACAAAAGGTAGATAATAATAGCACATACCTCACATAATTGTGGTGAGAATTACATGAGTTAACATATATACTTAGAACAGTATCCAACACGTAAGTACTCTATGTTAACTATTATTTTTTTAGGCCTATCATCATTATTTTTACAGCAATATGAAACAGACAAAATATACCTGGTAAAGGCAGAAGATTGATCTTACATTTCTGGGCAATTTTCATCACCATATTTTCTTCTTCTCCCCTACAGCAGTAGGTCACTGTCAGTCCCAAAGTACCTAAAGCACAGAAGGAATGTTAAGTAGTAAATCATTTTCACATATATGACACTTCAAGTCCACCTGTCACATTATAGCTTCCTCCCCTTAAAGAAAGCACCCCAACTTTTTTCTTTTTCTTTTTTTTTTTTTTACCAAAACGGCCAGCTCTGCCAATCCGATGCATATATGTCTCCCAATCCAATGGTACATCCAGGTTTACAACCAGATTCACGTTCTCAGCATCAATTCCACGGGAAGTCTTGAATTGAAGAAGAGAACAGTTGTATGTGTGCATTAGCCATTGCATGGCACACTATATTATTCAGTATAACCAAGAGCCAAATTAAGAATAGGAGGATATTTAAGAACAAGGAGGATATTTAGGAGCAAAGGAAAAGAAAATTCATCTCTAATGACTAATTTCAACAATAAAGATAAAAATATAAAAGACATTTTTAGGAAGAAGGCATATTCCCCAGGACTGGAAAGACAATTATCTTCTGGTATTCTTGTCAGATACACCCACCTAAAATAATAGATGAAATCTGTACATTTGATAACAGAACATACGTCCAGATGGATTAGTCACCCAAACTGAACAGGAAATTTACCAAATCTGTGGAAACGAGGACTCTGCAATGAAACTGCTTCAGTTTAGCCATAGCATCAAGACGCTGATTCTGATTCATGTTGCCTAAAAAGACCCAGAAAGAAAGTCATATAAAAACAAGTGAACATACATTTATCAAATCCACAAAAATCAGAAACCGTAATTGCCAGTCTTAACACTTTAACAACCAAAGTTAATTCTGTCCTTATATGCAAATCTAGGTTAAGAACTAAAGTCAGGAAAAACAAACAAACAAACAAAACCTAAAGTCAGAATCTTCTAAAATATGGTTAGGCAATCAACTCGAAATTCAATTTTAAATGGTGACTAGGCTATGCCTGCAGATATAACATTATATCTGGGCTTCCCTGGTGGCGCAGTGGTTGAGAGTCCCCCTGTCGATGCAGGGGACATGGGTTCTTGCCCCGGTCCGGGAAGATCCCACATGCCACAGAGCGGCTGGGCCCATGAGCCATGGCCGCTAAGCCTGCGCTCCGCAACGGGAGAGGCCACAACAGTGAGAGGCCCGCGTACCGCAAAAAAAAATTTTTTAAATTAAATTAAATGTGGGAACAGATGTATATGTATGACTGATTCACTTTGTTGTAAAGCAGAGACTAATAAAATAAATAAATAAATAATAAAAATTTAAAAAATTAAAAAAAACATTATATCTACAAAGTGCCATATGAGGTTTAACAATTCTTAGGAAAATAAAATTGCTTTAACCAGCTGTTTACCAATTTGGTGTTGAAGTGTGACCTATCATCCAAATACTGGTCCATGAGAAAACAGTCTCCCCAGTATCTCATGATATACCACAACTAAATGAGCTTATGCTAACAGGTTAAAAACTAAGCTGAGATAGCAATCAAAACTCTAAAAAGGATCTCACTTAACAAAAATTCCTTTAAATCTTTCATTCCTAGGTCAACAGTAGTAATTTAGCTTTGTGTCAAAAATGAATTAGTTTTGCCTTCCACAAGACTGTAAAAGTCAATTTAGTTAGCAATTCTTTGCATTTTTTACAATGATTATCTTAAGATAATAAAGACAGACTCTATTTTGTAAAGTTATTAAGTTCTTTGTGGATATAACTCCAGTTTTCTAGTTTTTTAGTATATACCATGTTACTTCTTAAAAAGACAAATCCCAGTGAAAAATAAACCTGAAATTCCTTTTACTCTGAAGACTCAGTGTAACCTCACACTCAC
Source organism: Mesoplodon densirostris (assembly GCF_025265405.1). Lineage (NCBI taxonomy): Eukaryota > Metazoa > Chordata > Mammalia > Artiodactyla > Ziphiidae > Mesoplodon > Mesoplodon densirostris. The sequence continues at coordinate 100,656,421 of NC_082662.1, read as the reverse complement.
AAGACAACTCAGGAAGTGGTATCTCTTCCTCCTGACTTTGGAGAAGCTTCAAGTCAGGATACTAAACAAAGATTAAAGTTAAGAGATGAACTTACCTGAAATGCACTCTGCAGGAAAGCCTTTAGAAGAAAGGATATCAGCCAAGTGTTGTGCTCTATGAAAAATAACACAGAGGGTTATAACTTTACAGATACTGCCCCACACCTATCCTTTTATTTCACAAGTTCCCCAGATGACTTTTCTTTTTTTTTTTTTTGCAGTACGCGGGCCTCTCACTGTCGTGGCCTCTCCCGTTGCGGAGCACAGGCTCCAGACGCGCAGGCTCAGCGGCCATGGCTCACAGGCCCAGCCGCTCTGTGGCATGTGGGATCCTCCTGGACCGGGGCACGAACCCGCGTCCCCTGCATCGGCAGGCGGACTGCCAACCACTGCGCCACCAGGGAAGCCCCCCAGATGACTTTTTAAGGTACATTACCTGCTGTGTAAATTAGAAAAGACTAAGGCTTGATTAAATGGAATTTTGCTGAACAATTCTTGTAAATGCTGAGTCTTTTCCTCAAAAATCTTATGGGCCAAAGGGTATGAACTGACAACTTTGTAGTACTGCTTCAAACCTACAAAGAAGAGTCTTCTGTTAAAATGAACATATTTTCTATAGCAAATATGAAAGCAAAAGCCAACTTAGCAAAGGAAAGCTCCAGAATATCACAAACCAGCCCACTAAATATCCAATGTCTGTACACACCTATGAGACTCGGATCACTGGAATTTAGTCTTACAAAAGTGGGCTCTCTCATGTACTTTGTCAAAGCATTAGCCAAAAATTCAGGGTAAGTAGCTGACACTGCCAACATCTGTTTACTGGCAGGCAAGGAAGAATAAATCCAACTGCAAAATAGAAGAAAAACACACACACCATGGAAACTATTCAGATGATAATCACCACCTACAAAAGCAAAAGACAGATACTTTGGGGCACCATTTTAATAGTCAAGTTAGTTATTTTTCTTACTTTATTTGCTCCTGGAAGCTGCCTTCTTCTAAAAGCTTATCTGCTTCATCAAGAATAAAGAGACGTATACTGCCTGGATTCAAGTAGTCAAGTTCTATCAGTTGTTTAATTCTGCCTAAAGTCCAGAAAAAAACATATTCAAATATTCATATGCACCAAAACTGTGCAAATTTCAGCCAATGTTGTTATTCTACTTACAGGTTGAATTGCTGACTTTCCTGACCCAACCCTCATTATTCTTTACACATTAAACCACAAATTAGAAATCCTGAGTTCTGATCCTCCCTAAATCCATTATTTTTTCCCTCACATTTCATCACCAATATGTATGGAAAATAAACACTTCCTGTCAAAAGACTTGTAAGGCACTGAATGCTAGATTATGATTCTGAGTGACTCATGACCAAAGGACTAATACGGAAGCAAAGAATAATCCCAATCCATGGCTTAGAAGGGCTTTCTGAAATCTTCTCCTTCCTCTTCTTCTCAGAAGCCTATCCCATACTTGTTCTTAAACATCCTTAGAAACAGAAATTTCAAAAATTCTGTTGGTAATCCAGTCATGTGTTTATATCTCACTAATCTAATGCTCTTCATTTTTAATCCTCAAAATAATTATCATAATTATCAAAGATTGCCATATTCTTATTGTTATATAGAAGTGTTCAGTTACTTAAAAGCTCCAGTTATTAACAGGCATTGATATCTTACCAGGAGAACCAACAGCAATATGACACTTTTTAAGTCTGGTTTTGTCTTGTGATAATGGAGTCCCTCCGATAAACACATGACACTCTAAGCCTTCCATTTTTATTCCAATGGCTGTGATAACAGAATGTATCTGTACAGCAATTTCTCTTGTAGGAGCCAAGATCAAAATCTAAAAACAACATAAAATATACCTTTAACAAGTCGGTAAAATAAATACATAAGGCAGGACTCAAAAAGCTTTACAGTGTTTTTGAACCCAGATATGAGTATCTGGGTTAAAAAACACTGTTAAAGAGTCATCATCAGATATACATGACTGAGAACTTGAAATACAGCCTGCTGTAACTACTAAACCACAAAGTAAGACTATGAGGGTCATACCTGATTCATCTTTATATCCCCAATGCCTGGCGTACTGTTTAAACATGACATGGGCTCAACAAATCTTTGCTGAAGAAATCATCTCCAAACCCAAATCTCCTGTTAATTTGGGTAAGGTCCTCTTAGACCCTACTCTGAGAGAGCCCAGAAGACGGAAGATCAGTATAATACATTCACTGTAAGAACCACATGCAGTTGCCTACAATAGCCAAACACCTCATTACCATGAATCAGGTCAAATGCTAAACCTCACCACAATCTAGTGTGCAAATAAAAGAATAAAGAATCCTTATCTGTATTCTCAAGTAATGACAAAATTGACACACGTGGGAGACTCATTTTATTTAACACGTAGTAATAATAGAAATCGCTAAACTTCTAACACTAATAATGTGTATTTGGTCACTAACCACACCAACACCACTCAACAGCCTTAATATCTACTTTACTTGTATACTTTTCATATGTCTTAACACGATCATTCACTTCTACCTCTGAGGAGCTACTGGTATTTCATCTGACCTGTAGTAAATCCACATAACATACTCTCCTTGGGTCCTCCGAGCTAAACTCACCTGGGTACTTAGGTTTTCAAGAACAAGAGAGTCCAAAGCAATGGTGGAGAATACACAGGTTTTCCCAGTGCCAGACTTAGCTTGAACAATTAAATCTGAGGAGGAAAAAAAAAAATTATCATTAGCCAGGACTGACTAAAGAAGCTTAGGTACCAACATGAAATCCCAGAACTAGACAGGCCTCCAGAGATCACATCCTTAACCACCTTCGTTTTTAAGTTAACTCTAAAACAAGCATGTGGCCATATCCAGAAACAGGCTTCCTCCCGGAACCTCCACCGTTTCTCTTCTTTTTTTGGCTTAGAAAGCAGAAATTTATTTTCTCAGTTTTGGAGGCCAGAAACATGAAATCAAGGTATCAGCCGGGCCACATTCCCTCCTAAGGCTCTATGGTACAATCCTTCCTGTCTCTTCCAGCTTCTGACGACTGAGACATTTCTTGGCTTGGAGCTGTGTAACTCCAATCTCTGCCTCCATTCTCACATGGCTTTCTTCTCTGCCTTTCTCCCTTCTCTTATAAGGACTCTTGTCACTGGATTTAGGGCCTACCCTAATCCAGGCTGATCTCATCTGGGATCTTTCCTGCCGTTTATATTCCCAAACGTAGAACCACCTGACAGCGTGGAATGGACCTCAACTATCTCCAAATTCAATACTGCGTCTCCGTTTGACAGAGGAGGAAACTGAGGCTCGCATGCGTGCGGCGTCTTGCCCCGGGACGAGCCCTGCAAGACGGCCGCTCTGGGCCCTTCCCGGCTCTCGCCACGGGCTTGGCCGCCGCCGCCCCCTCCTGCGGCCCTTCCGGCCCCTCCAGGGCCCCAGCCCTCACCAAGTCCGCACCGCCCCAGCGGTATGGCCTTGAGCTGCACGGGCGACGGCCGCTCGAAGCCAACCGCCCGCAGCCCCTCCAGCACCGGCCGCGACAGCAGCAGCGACTCGAAGTCCCCCGGCTCCGCCAGCAGCACGTCCCCGGTGCGGGTCCGCGGACCGTTGATGTCGTGAGCCGTCCGTAGACTCCGCACTGGCCTGGGGTCTGGCTCCGGAGCCGCGAACTGCGCGGCCACGCGCTCCGCCGGCATAGTGCTCTCCACGGTCTTTAAGGACGCCGGGGGTTCAAACGCCGCCGCCATGCTAGCCGTGCTGCCGGATCTCGCGGTACTTGGGGCGAGGCGGGGAGCCTGAGAGCGAGAAGGGGAAAAACTTTATTGGCAGTCTTCCTGCGAAGACACTGACACTCCCGGCCTCCAAGAGGAGGGGTAAGGGACGGAAGTCGGAGGCTTAGAAAGACTCGGAAAGAGCTGTAACAACAAAAAAAACGTGGCCTGAGGAAGGCGGGAAAAGGGAGGGGAGGAAAGCTGAGGCTACCGGTGTGTCGCCGCCTGCGGCCTGCAGAGGGCGCCGCGCGCTTACGGTGGGAGCACTGCCCCGCCCTGCGCCCGCGTTGCCGACCTCACAATGCTGCCTTTGTGAAGAGCCCAGTGCGTCACGCTCCCAGCCTCCGAGCTTCGGCTCGGCGGTCGACTCCTCCGGCTCCCCACCGTGTCCCGCCCCAACTCTCTGTCTCCTGTGCTCGCAGAGAGCTCCCGAAGTACAGCGAGATTTAGGATTGGCCACGTTGCCAGGTATATATCTGTGTGCTTTCATCTCTGCGTTCTCAGCCCCTACCACAGTACCTGGCACACGCTGAGCTCTGATAAAAGCAAATCGAATTGGAACCAGCAACTGAACTGACAACTCCCACATTAGTATCTACACCTCCGACCTTCCTCTGAACTCCAGACTTGTACATCCATCTCCCTTCTCAACACCTGCACTTTATGTCTAATAGCTCAAATTTAACATTTTCTGTGTGTTGCTCCTATCCCTCCCCACCACCATCCCATGGATGACAACAGTCTTTACCACTTTATTTTAGGTCTCTGCTCAAATACCACCTTTTCAAAGAGGACTTTCCTGAACACTCTATCTGAGATAGATCCCCCATTGTGGCAGCTCCCCGGCCTTTCCCATCACTCTCTATTCCCTTGTTCTGCTTTATTTTTCTGCTTATCACTAGATGAAATCATATGTTTGTTGTCTGTCTATGAGGACAGGGACCTATTCTCTTTTGTTCTCTGCAGTATCCCTAATCGGAAAAAACAATCTGACACAGAGTAAGTGCTCAATATTTATTGAATAAATGAGCTCCTATAACAAAGTCTGAGTCATAACTCCAAATGTAAGTATTTTTGGAACCTAATATTCACAATTACAAATCTAAAGATTATATCATAATTCTGTTCGTTATCTCTCACCAGCCTCACACTTCCCTACACACACACACACACACACACACACACACACACACACACAGTGATGATTCAGATTCCAAAGGAGGTAGGAGGACTTTGGCAAGGTAATCCTACTGGAAAGGTATTCTCACATGCATCTTTCTTAGAAATTTATAAAACATTGAGAAAATGTTAACTGTTCATATGAAAGAAGGGGGCCTGTTGGGAGTGTGCAGTAAAGGTTCCAGACTTCCTCTTAGTACCCCACCTCTTTCATCCACCTAATCCCTAAACCCCAAACCTGGGAATTAATTATTCTTGACTCCACCTTCCATTATCCCTCTCCCCTTTCTGTTTTGGGGGGGGGATTTGGATTGACCAGGGATTGAACCCGGGGCCATGGCAGACAGTGAAAGCACTGAGTCCTAACCACTGGACCGCCAGGAAAGTCCCTTCCCTTTCTAACAATTACTTGAGGGCAAGTAATTTTGCTTCCAAATATCTCATCCATATTTCTTCTCCAGTCTCCATAGCATCTGTCCTATTTTAGGACCTTTTAGGTCCTAACTATCACAACAACCTCCTGAATGGTTCCCCTGCCCAAATATTGCAGTTATGTTACTAGGCATAAATTATATTGCTATAGCTAAAAACAAGTCAATACAATTTTTTTCCTCAGTAGTTAAAAACTGTAATAATGCTGTTGGTCGTAATTTTTAGTGCCATAAAAATAAAACATAAAGGTAAGAGACCATTTAATAACCAGGGAAGGTATGAGAGTAACATACGCAGAAACCAGTTGGACTGTTGTCTGCCTGCTGGCCTCCTTCAGGATAAAATCACGATGGGACCCCAGCCTCTTTGTATGCTGTTCTGTCTACTTGGAAAATCTTTCCTCACCTTATGTACCTGGAAGCTAGAGGGGGGAAGGATTCCTGTGAATTGAAGAAGTGGGAGTAAAAGGTAGACTCGGAATGGATTTTCAGGTTCAAATGGTCCCAGGCAATGATTTCACAATGGAAGTTTCTGCACCCAGAGGAAAGGAAAATAATGTAAACAAAAGCATAGACATAAGGTGCCCCCCTCAAATGTGAGGATCCGTGGGAATATGTGGAAAGAAGTGAAGGCACTAAGATTTTTATAGCCTGCCCTTCTGTCACATGAGAACACAGTGAGAATACAGCAATCTATGAACCAGGAAGTGGGTCCTCATCAGACATGAAATCTGCCAGCACCATGACCTTGGACTTCCCAGCCTCCAGAACAATATGAAATCTCCCCTTCCCCCCACCAACTGGAAGATGTTAACTACTTGATGACCATGAGCACATAGAGCCAGGCCTCCTGGAGCCTAAGGACTGATAAAGTTAACCCCTGTGACACCACCCTGTTCCCTCATCATCAGCCAGTTAGAGAATTGTCCACGATCTGATCACATAACCTGCGACCCCACCTCCCTCACCTGGCTTTTAAGAATGCTTTGCCGAAACCCTTCTGGGAGCTTGTGGCTTTTTAGGGTATGAGGCACCTTGTCTCCTTGCATGGCCTTGCAATAAACCTTTCTCTGCTCCAAAAAAAAAAAAAAAAGATTTTTATAGCCTAATACGCCTCATACGAATCAGCCAGATGCTGGAGATACAAAACTGGGACAAAATAAGCAGAACACTTGCCCTCAGGAAGAAAGACACATGCAAACACGTAGCTCTGACCAAGGAGGAAATATGCAAGTAGCACAAGGTGGTGTAAAATTACATGCAGTACTGACATTTTTCAGGGCCTTAGCTGCTCAAAGTGTGGCTGTCATGTGGGAGAGCGTGAGAACATCTGAAAAATTGAGAAAAACAGCTTTTGGTATTCAGAGACCAATAGCTGTCTTCTCTATGCTCTTCTCTCCCCATCCCAAATCAAAGTGATTTAAAGCATGCATGGAACTATAAGAAAACTTCCATGCCCAGGTCACTCTTTTCCTAATCCCTGGAGCCTAGCACTTCTGCCAAGATAGCTGCACCAGGAGACAAAGCTCAAGTCCCTTGAAGCACTGGGGGGTGATTTTCTGAGCTGATCCTGAAGGATAGATGTGCCGTTCATCAGGCAGCGGGGGTTGAAGGAAAGCTCACCAGGCAGACAAGTTAGAGAGGTATTCTGGGCAAAAGGAACAGTTTGTGCAAAGGCGTGGAAACATGAGAAACCATAGTAGTTACGGTAAGGTATGAGCTTTAGCATGAACGGAAGCAAGTATGGCAGCACTTACCAGGAAACAAGGTTGCAGAGATATGTTGGTCCTATAGTATGGAGGACCTTGTCTGCCACCATAAGGAATATAAAATTAATGTGTTATGCTCGCCCAAAGGAGGATAGTGTTATGTAGCAATAGAGACAAATACAATTGGAAATATAGACTAGGGCTTGATCAGTGACAAAGCTGAGGAGTTTGGATTGTAACTTGCAGAGCATCGAGCATCATCTCCATTTGGGATCTTCTATGAGGTAGTAACTGCAAGGCCCACTTTATAACGCTGTTTCTCACACCTAACAACCCCTGGGTCTTTTGGGTGTTGTCCACTGCTTTCTGAGTGTCAGTGCTTAACCTGTGTGCTGCTTAGCCAGCAAACAGTGACTGAGCACATGTTTCCTAGTTCTCTCTCCCAGGCAAGGGGAACATTCCCTCCTATATTCTTCAGTTCATCTGCTCAGTGGACTAGCACCATCAATAAACTTAATTATATCAAGTTATATTAAGGAACAATATCTGGCCTTCTGGACAGAATTTTTCACGACCCTGCTCAGTCCTATGCAGCTACCTTTCAACGTGGAGAATAACTATTTTCATATGTGCCCCCTTGGCCTATGGGGTGACTATGTCTTCAGTACCTTTTCAAACAGGAATGAGGAGAGGGGAAGAAGCAGCAAAGGCCCAGGTTCCTATACTCTGCACGGCCACCTCTCACCACGGGGACTTGCTTAGCTGGCTTTCAGTAAAGGAGCCCAGGCCATCCTCCCTCTCTCTAGACCACACTCCCCTCTGCCCAAGGCCCACGTTGATTAATTGCCCCATTTCATACCACAGCCTCAGTCTTTAGGGAGGAAGGCGTCACGTTTGCTCTTCTTCTGAGAATGGGGCCCAATTCATTCTTGTCCAGGCAGCATAATAAATAACCTGCCCCTGTTGGCAGGGAGTTTATTAGAGACTGATGGGACATTTAACAATAACTGGGGGCCTGTGATTTATTAGGTCGGGAGGTTTGTGGCGTCTCCGAAGACTGGGGATGTGGAATTTAATTGATAAAGCGGCTGTCAGCAGCAGTGAGATGCACTCAATAGAACACGCATTTGAGGGCTTCTCTTTGGAGCTGTCAGGAAGGGTCTCTGCTAATCATACACAGCTCTGCAGATGGCGGTGTCTGCTGGTTATTTGGGTGAGATACAAATGGCAGGGAGGGGACTCTGAAAGGGGCCCGGGGAAGGGTGCACCTGTCAGCTGCCCGGCCTGATGGAAAAGTGTGACACAAATGAGCAAAAGGAAAGATTTCCATCACCCCAAGAGGGGGCTCCCCTTCAAGAGGACTTTGTTTCTCTCCTGTGAGCTGCTCAAGAGAACAAGAGGTGCTGAGCACCCACTTCCTGGAGAAGGAGGGAAAGGAAAGAGTTAAGTGGCAAGAGAGATTTGTTCCGGAATTCTAAACTCCCTAAACCTGACCTATCTGCACCAGAGACCCCCCTGCCTGGCTCCCCAGCCACAGACACTCACATACACATCACACCCCCTCACACACCACTGTTACCTGCCTCCCCGCAACATCATAGTTACCCACATCCACACAGCCTCCTCCTGTCACTGCTGCTTTCATGCCGAGAACAGAGCCACAGAGACTCAGATGGATGGAGCCTCACCTTTTTTCTACTGTTGTCTCCCGGCTCTGGAGACCCCAGAATCCAGGCTGAGAAACTGGAAATAAATTCTTTGTCTGGAGCGTGCAGAGCATACCGCGCCTCACCTCCTCGGCCCGCCCTCCACCCAGTTTCCCGACAGCAAGGGAGCTTGGTTTTATCTCCGAGGCCATCCATGATGGCACTGCTGATGGCCCAGCTCTGTCCTCAGGCAGCCCTGAGCCTTTCCAGGCAGCTCTGCTCACATTTGCTGCTCCCCTCGTCCCTCAGGCGGCTGCTTAGACTTAAACAAGGCCACGTAAGGCACGAGCGGGGCTTTCTGAGGCCAGTCTGCTTCCCTCCTATGATCCTCCCGCATCTATTCTTAGGTCCCAGGAGACTGATCTGCCTCCGTTGTTCCCTCCAGGGAGAGAAAGGGAGGGGGAGGCAAAGCCAGGGAAGAAGAAGTAATTGTCACTGTCTAATCTGAGCCTCAGTGGTGACACTGAGGGACCTCTGAGCAGAATGGATACAGCAACTGGTTTGATTAAATCAAACCTCTCCCGCAACCTTGTTAAATTAGACTGACAGGCCGGGAGCAGATGAGGGAGCGCAGAGGGATCATCACCTGCGGTGGAGGCAGGGGAGGCCGGGAGCTGGGACTGGAAGGAAGATCAGATGGTAGCAGAGCAGCGGCCTGCCCTTTCCCTTATTTGCTGACTGTAGATAGGAGATGAGATTTATGGATGTGAGATGCCTAAGTACCTGTCTGAGCACAGGCTGTGAAAGTGACGCAGAGGCAGACTGCGGCCTCTCAGTAGGCTCTGCAAATTCCCTTGGCACTGTCCAGTGACAGTGTTCTCGACATTTCAAAGGGCCTTTACACTTTACCTTACAACAGGCAGGTAGCAGTGAGATTATTTTCCTCACTTTGCAGTCAGAGAAACTGAGGCACAGGGGGATTACAGGGCCAACTAGCAGGCAGAGATGGGCAGTGGAGCCAGTCTAAGACCCCCAGGTCTCCCACCTGCCCGTCCTGGCTCACTTCACCTCCAGCTTATGCCATTTGGCGGAACTTCCCAGGACTTAGTCCCTGGACTGCCATCTCTTCTCCCACCCACCAGAGAAATGTAAACCACACAGCTTGCTTCGTGGGCCATCAGGAAAATGCCAGTTCCCACCTGGCTTGGGGCAGCCCACCTGCAAAGCACACGGCTGGCTTCCAAAGGTCACGAGGCCATTCTAATGTACTCATGTCACTCTCCCACCGGCCCAAGCCCTCCCGAGTCATTTCCACTCCACCTAATTACAAGTTAGGGGAGGGGAAGGGGGTGGGCAAGATATTGTTAGCAACACCAGCAAACAGCAATAGGAGACAGATAACACCGATACCCTGCTGGCTTCCTCACCTGTCACCCAGTTCCTCACCTGCCAAAGCTAATTTTCCACTCACCAGTGGGTGAGAGCTCATTTCAGAGTGTGTGAGCCACACACACACTCACACACATGCACGGGTACCCAGTGCCATTGTGAATAGAGTAAAGCCTCATGCAGGATTCCCTTGTTCTCACTTTCCATGCACTCCAATGATTTGTTTATTGACACCTCCACCCTTTTCCAATCTATTTTCCGTAGGGAAGGCACTGGGATGGGGAGGCTGGCAAAGACAGTGCATAGTGATTACTGGAGACCCTGTTGACCCCTACCTCCTCCAAGGCACACTCACCACACGCCAATTAATGGTCAGAACCTGGAACAGGGAGAACAAAGGACAGAGGGAAGGGGAGAGAGGAGCAGACTTTCAACCACTGCCACCATGAAGGAAGGTGGGAGAGAGAGCTGGCACAAGGTGGTAGCATTTGCTTGATGAGGACAAACAGCTGGAAACAGCACCCACCAGGGGAGAGTATGTATGGGCCACACCAGACAGGGCATTGCCATGCTCTTCCCTCATGGTTTTCATCACCACTCTTGACCTGAAAAAGATAGCAAAGAGCAGGCAGGCAGATAGGTCGAAGGTACTTGGACAAACATCACCAGCTTCCTGAACTCACCATTGGGGTTGTGACTGGCCGCACCCAAACCCAACATGTCCAACCTATCGGTCTGAAATCATAGAAGAGACCTCTAAGGCAAGGAGTTGGATTCCTCTAGAAACAGTGTGATGGAGGGGAAAGAGGTCTTGGCGGGGAATAGGGGGAGGGTGGGAGGGACAGGGGAGGGAAGATCACTGGATCTGAGTTCCTTTGCTGATTCTGCCATTAGCAACCTGGGTGACTTAGGGCAAATCACTAAACATTTCTGGGCTGCACTCTCCTAACTTGTAAAGTCATATGCTTGGGTGTGAAATGCAGACTGTCAGACTTAGAGATCACAGAGGAGAAAACTGAGACACAACGAGGTTAAGTTACTTGTTCAAGTCCACATGGTGAGGCCTTGGAGTGACAGAAGGCATGGGTTCTGAAGCCAGAGCCTCTGGGTGAACCCAGGGGAGTTCTGGCTCCTCGTCCCTTCCTCATCTGCAGAACAGAGGCAATAGGAGCCCTGCCTCCGAGGGTCTGGGAAGAACAGATGAGTGCCTGACACAAGGAAAGCCTTCAATAAATGTTAGCTAGCTCTATTTTCAGTGACAGACTGGAGGTTCAGACCCACAGAGCTTGACTTCTAGTCTTTCCATGAGGTCACAGTTCCCTGATTATCTATAAGGTCCTTTACAGCTCCCAAATTCTATGATTCTAAGTCAAAGAGATTAAAATGCAAGTTATTTCCAAAACCCTCCAGGCAGAGACACAAAAGACCATTTGGGGGATTCATTATTCACTCTCCATTGCCTCAGTCACTTTCTATGGATGACGATTCATGAGGAATAATCACAGCAGGGAAAACCTGTCCAAATGCAGGGAGGAGGGAGGGCAGTAAAAAACCCAAACTCCTTTGCGTGTTCAGCTCCTGTTCTGCAATGTGCATCTTCATCTGTTAAATGATGGCAGTGTTTCTTGGCCTCATTGCCTTTCCGCTCTGGGAACCGGAGGCTGTCTCTTGGTACAGACTGCTGCTGCTGCGAGCCACTGCCCCCACCCCACTCACTCCCCACAAAACCCCAGGGCTCTGGTCAAGCAGAAGCCCTCACAGAAGCAGCTGTCGCCCTCAGCACTGGCTCCCCTCAGGGTCTCCAGGCTGAAACCTCAACTGTACCCCAGGGCTGGTGTCTGATCAGGCTAAGGACAGTTCTCTGCCACCTGCAAAAGACCAAGAAGAGGCTTAGGAGCCAGCCTGGTGGAAGCAAGTATGCACAGTAAGCCAAACCTGAAACTGACCTCTTTTTGTACTTACCCCATGGCCTCAGTGGGAGAAGCAGGTAGCCTTCTTTCTCTCTTGCTGACAACTCTCCCCCTGGCAGGCTGCCAATGCCTGGTATCTGTTTACAGCTACCAGAAGCTAGTGGAGATGACCAAATAGTGTGTAATAAAATCAGGTTTTGCCCTGAGTTGCAGGCCATGGTGATGTTACAGGGAAATCAGCGCTGGGCCTCTAGGGAGCCAGATGTGGCAGGATATCCCCAGAAGAAGGCAGGGAGCAAGTCACTTTCCTTCTCAGTGCAGTTTGCATCAACCAGCATTAATTTGCACAAGTTCCATAAGTATATCCCCTAGCTGTGCCCTGACATTCTTCAGGTGTTCTTTGCAGTTGAAAAATACTTGCTTTTCCAGCAAATGTTTGCAAAATGGAAATGTTTACTTCCTAGTAGCAATGAGACCATCGCTTAGGCACCATAAGCACAGGCCCATAGCTGCAAATAATTCCAAATAGGGGTTGGTAGCAGCCCATAGACTAACTGTTCGTTATTCAGACTAGTCTAATTTTGCACTTACAATTCCTCTGAATTGTTCAGGTGAAATATTCCATTCATTCATGAAGTTTTCTCAGACGACTATCCTGCTACTGCTTCCTCCAACACCTCCCTTCTGTCCCTCTCCAAAAAGTTTTAGCACCTGCATAACTGGTCTTGCAGCCCAGGGACTTTGTAAAGAAGTGATGGCTGTGACTGTGGCGTCTAAGTTAACACAGTATGCAAGAGTGATGGCCATTGTGCGGATGGGGAAGTACTGGGACTCTCTCCTTCAATGGCTCATCATCTCAGTAATCCACATGCCTGCTGCTTTCCGCAGAGGAGGGCAGTAGAAAGAGGTTACCTTGGAAACAGGGAGATTTTATTATATCACCTTTCAGACCCATCTCTTTGGACCTCAGTTGCTCTATCTGAATAGTGAGGAGAATGATACTCTATGTTTGAGGACACCCAAAGCTAACAAGCTTCCTATGACTGAGTCTTTGATTCCACCACCCAGTCAGAAGAGTTTTCCCTTAAACACCAAAGTGAATCTTTCAGAGACAGCTCTGCTGTCTCTCCTGGTGTTGGGATTGTAAGAAGCAGAGGAGCCCAGGCCTCTGTCTAAGGTGGACAGAGGAAGATGTCATGAAAACTGAGAGTTAGATTATTCTAAGACGGGTTAGGCTTCTGTCCAATTCCTCCCCCACCATCCCAGTGTTTCACACCAGCCACGCAGTCTCTGCTCAGCACCTCTGGGCCTGCCTGCCAGGAGAGGTCCTCTGCCTGGAGAGAAACTGTTCTGCAGTGATATCTGAACACATTCCAACAGCACGTGTTTATCACTAGGGTCAGCCTTTCCTGTTGATGCTCAGGAGGTGTGGGGGGAGTGGGGCCGGGGATTGGGATAATGGCTGTTGGCAGCCACAAAGCGGGGGAGGCATGAGGGCAATGGGGACACGGACCCACCCTTGGGAGGGCGATGTTATGATGAGGTTTCCAGACGGTGTGTGGCCACATATCTCTTTCCTCACATCAGGTTATCAGGATGAGCTCCTCAGCTCTTGTGTTGCCAGTGGAGATGAGATGGCCATTGCCTTAGCCAGGGGTGCCTCATCCAGAGCAGGCTAGGACTTGGTGGGTTGGGACGTCCAGGTGGGAACCATAGGATCTGGAGCCAGGAGAATGGCAGTGTTGCCATTGTTTAGTTTAGGATCTGAGTTCCGTTGGGATACAACTGGTTCTGCCTCTCCCTCTGAGCTCAGTGATCGGTGCCAGGACCTTCAGGCTCTGGCAGTAGGGCAGAGTGGACCACCTTCCCTGACTAGGCTGGGCAAACCACAAGAGTCTGACACCTTTAGGCACCGTTTCCAGGAGCTGCTCCTCAAGAAAAGTACCCACAATACACTTATCCCCACCAGCAAGGGGCAAAGCTGAGATGCTTCTGAGGGTTCTACTCCAGCTCTGGACGGCTTTGAGAAAGTTAAGTTCACATCCAATCTCAAGACCTTTGATTTATTCTTTATTTTCAAATGAGGTAATCTCATCCTCCCCCCAGGCTGAGTGTTGGGAGGGGGCGGGAGGGAGGAGGCTGAACCATTTGATTCCTCTTCAGCAAAAATGAATCGTCCCCTAACCCCCACCCCCATCCTCAGCCCAAGAATATTTATCCCTGTTTATACAACCATGGCAACAGGCTTTATTCTCTACCACTTAAGAAAAAAAGAAAAGGTGGAAGACAGAGCTACCTCTTCAGAAACCAGGTAAGAGAGAGGGCTCCACACACCGTGCTGTAATGTTGGCCTTCTCAGAGGCAAGGGAGCAAGAAAATTGTAGTGGCCCAGCATCATAAAAGCACTCCAGAGTTTGACAGTAATTGTCCTCCAAAGTCCTGTGGGAACCACACGGTAATAGCACTTATGACTTGGCTGGGACCTGTCTCTTTTGATCACTGCACTGAGTTTATGGCCATCAGTTTTTTTTCTTGCCATATCCTTGACCTTAAAAGTGGGTAGAATGCTATCTTTGGCTTTGCTAACAATATATTCTTCATCTCTAAGATGGATTCCCCTTGTCCTGACTACTTCACAGATCATTGTCAAAATAGAGTTTTGTAAGGCATATAAAAGTGTGAAGATTCACATAGGTTTAAACTATAGCAAGGGAAACTGAGGCCAGTAAAAGGAAAGCATCTGTGCAAGGTCATACCGTGTTGTCAATACTCTAGAAGGCCTAATCACCCGGTCCTAAATTCTTGTGAAGACATCAGCCTGCATCTCTGGGAGTTTTAACCATAGCTGCTCTCCTACTAACTTCCAAGAGGATTCCAGTCCTTGAGCTCGCAGGCATGGAGAAAATTAGGCCTGAAACTTGACTCCCAATACTATTTCAGCCACACACCCGCAGACTCAGTGCCTCCTATACCCGCCACTGCTGTTGGGTGCTGCACAGCAAAGAACCGGCCTTCCGGGTTGAGGAGCTCTTTTGTGGTGTTTCTCCCCACATAAAACTTCCTCCGTGAGCTATATGTTAACGGGCAGTCCCAGAGGATTCAACTCAAAAACTGGTTCACCTGGGCTGGAGACCTCAGCCCCATCCTTGGGAATGGCTCCCACTCTGAACTCTCCTCGTGTCCTACCCAAAGGGGCCCCTTGGGGATCTCGATTCACAACTGCCAGGAAGCCGGGGGCCGGGCTCTGCAACGCTGAGTGGACCAGCGGGCCGGACTCGCCACGGGCGGTGGCCGGCCTGGGAGAGCAGCAGGAAATGCATTTTCGGGCTCTCCCAGGGGGCGTTGGAAACTCGGGGGCGGATTCTCAGCTCCACCCCGCGGCCGTCGGCTTTTCTGACCCACGCGGGATCCTGTGCCGCGATCTCGAAGGGAGCGAGGCCACCTGAGTTGGCGAGCAGCCACCGAGACACAGGCTTCGGACTGGGTTCTGACCCACCTGTGTGCCTTTTCCTTTTCTCTATCCAGCGGCTACCGCTGCCCAGCTTCATCCAAAGGGGGCAGTCAGGGCTAGGCCGAGAGCCCTAGGCAAGGTCCACTATAATTGAGAACCCGGGGCTAGGTGGAGGCCACCCGACTGGACTCTGCAAAGTCTTCATTTCTAAGACGTTCATTTTTATCCTCCCTCCCTCCTTCGCTCTCACCTCTCCATTGGTAACAGAGGTGGCGCTCTTTGCTGACACGGATCGGAATGGCCGAAGTTTCTGCCTTCTTTCTTTGCCCCTTCTCTCGCGTCTTCAAAGTTGTCTCATTCGGAGATCCCTAAATTCTGCCTGGGGCAAACTTTCCCCCGTTAATTACCTTGAAACAACAAGTCGCCAATTGCGCTAATTATTCTCGGGCCCTGCAACACCGCCCCCCCGCGGGCCAGGCCGTATTGCAGGGAGCCTGGGCACCGGGTGGGAACCGCAGCCCCGACGCACGCGGAGGCCGGCGTTGGGGGTCCTGGGTTCAGCTGGGAGGAGCGCCCGGGCAGGCCTGCGGCCCCTCTCGGGTCCATCGCCCAGGACCTGGCTGGAGCTCGCACACCTCCGGGGCATGGGCCGCGTCTGTTGAATAGAATGTTAGCAGCTTTGAGGCCTCTCTCCCTCCCCCGACCTTACAGAGAGCTTCGCAAGTGGCCAGAGCAAGAATTAGGATAACTGACGCCGCCGGAGTACTGCGGGAGAGAAAGACCTGCTCCTCCACGCCTGCCCACCCTACTGAAGGCAGCCTCCGTCCCATTACCCCATTTTATGTTTTCATGAAGAATCATTACCTGAAATTATGGTGTCTAGTTTTTATTTTTTTACCTGTCTGTCTTATCCCCTTCCCTTCCGCTACCCCTTGTACGTTCTTGAGACCAGAGACCTAGCCTGTCTTGTTCAGTAACCGCAGACCTATAACCCTGCAGAGGGTACAGTAGAGCCTCCATTGCTTCGTGTTAAATACGTGAACGGACCGAGCGGCGGCTCCTCCACTCCAGGGGTGAGGAGTAGACTGGAAGGTGAGGTAGACCCACACTTCCAGAGTCCACTTTTTTGAACACTTCAGAGTTCAAAAGAGCTGCCGAGTGGCATTTGGGGTGGAGGGTGTTCCTTTTCTGATCGGAGTTTGGGAAACAGTGTTGACACTGTGGTACTCAGCTTCTTCCGAGACCGCTACCCAGTTCCCATCCGTAAGACGGGGCTCTCTCTGGGGGTCACGTGCTTTGTTGGGGGGACGTCGGTACAGTCTGGCGTCACGATATCCCCCGCCGCACCGGCCAGGACCAGGTAGGTGTCCCTCATGTCAGCCCCCCAAGAGCGGAGGCCCTCGCCTGGTGCACCCACCCGCTCCAGGGCCCACCCACTGCAGCCCAGCCCGCGCCCCCCCGTGCGTTCTTCTCATTGGCTGAAGCCATCCCTCCTGCATTCTCATAGGCTGTCCCACTTTTCCCTCCGCCCCCAGCACGGACTGCGCGCCGCGAGTAGCCGGGAAGCGGCTCCAAGTCCGGACCTGGGAGCAGAGGCTCGGCTCGGCGCTGAGAGAGGCGCGGAGCGCGGGGGCCGCGAGCCGGCCGAGCGCGGTTTCGGTGGGACCGGTGTTCCCATCCTGGGACTCTCTCGTGGAGCCGAGCCCGGCCAATAGGCGCATGAGGAAGAAGAGAAGGGAAATGGACTGCTATTTGCGCCGCCTCAAACAGGAGCTGGTAAGAGCGGAGTGGGAGCCGGGGGCTGGGAGGGCTGCTCCACCACGACGGGTAACTGGCCTCCGCCAGGACCCCGGGACCGCGACGCGCGCGGGGCCGAAGCCCAGAGAGGAGAGGAGGGCACACGGCGAGCAGGCGGAGGACAGGGCCTGTCCTGAGGGAAAGGGGCCCCGAGGAAACTTGGAGCAGAGACTTGTGTGAGAGGGAGGCAGGCACGAACGAGTGAGAGAGACGGAAGGAGCCAAGCAAGCCCAGACCGAAATGTGCCCAGAGACCCGAGGGAGCAAAGAGGGCGCACCCGAGACGCGGTGGGACCCGGGCGCCCGCACGGAAAGAGCGGGACGCGGCTGCCGGGCAGCTGGGGCTGCGCGGGGCGCCGGGAGGAGGGTGCGTGGCCCCAGTCCTGCGCGGGGCAGGAGGTCGGCCAGGGACTGCTCGCTCGAGGGGAGCTGGCACCTCCGGGCACCCCCCCAGCCGTGGCGGCCGGGCTTGGCAGGGCTGGCGCGGCTGCAGGGGCAGGCCCTGCCGGCTGTCTGCCCGAACTTGCCTGCCAGCGGGGAGGGGGCTGGCAGCTGGACCGGCGGGGGCGGGCCCGGCGCGGGAGGACGGGCGCCGCCTGGCAGCTCGCGAGCGGGAGTGCGGAGGCCCAGCCAGATGTCAGGGGTCTGGGCTGGGGGAACGAGGAGGGAGCGTGCAGAGGCCGGGGTGCGGGGGCCGGGAGAAGTGGCACAGTCTAGGGGTCGGGGGGTGGGCGGCGGGGCGTGGAAATCGCCCAAGTGGGGAGAGCGGCGCCTGCCGAAACTCCGTTGTGGGAGGCGCATTGCTTCTTACTGACTTAATATCCCTCCCCCTCCCACCTGCCCCCTCTCTTGTTCTATCCACCACCAGAATTCAGACAGATATTATGCACGTCCCCCACCTGGGCCGCCACAGCCGTCTCTGTCAACCAGGCTCTCCTAGGGCTTTGCCTCCGCCTCTTTTTGTCCCTTTTAGTTTGTTTTTCTTGGAGTCGACCTCTTTTCGGTCTCACTTTTCTCCCCTCTTT
Organism: Mesoplodon densirostris; assembly: GCF_025265405.1. Lineage (NCBI taxonomy): Eukaryota > Metazoa > Chordata > Mammalia > Artiodactyla > Ziphiidae > Mesoplodon > Mesoplodon densirostris. Next base: position 100,638,052 of record NC_082662.1, on the reverse strand, counting down.
CTTCTTGCTTTTCAGGGCCAGGGGCACCCAGGCTGACAACAGCAGACCTGGATCCAAAAAGTGCCAGCCCATGGCTCTCCAGATTCCTTGACAGCCTCTCCCACTCCTGCCTGCAAACTGTCCACTCTTCCCGCTGGGGAGGGAACTTGGCAGCTTTAACAGGGGCCAGCATGGGGGGAGGGGGAGCTTGTAGCAGCAGGTGTTCTCGTTGATGCTTCCTGGTCAAGTGGCCCAGGCACTCTTTCTGTCTGTCCCACTACGGGGCCTGCCTTCTCAGGTCAATGGTCACTTCTCTGGGACTTCCTCCCCAAGCCCTTTTGGTGGTGACACTCAGATGGGAACGTTACCCAGAGGAATGCTTCTTAGATGAGGGGCAGAAGAGTCTCCATCATGTCCTTTCCCATACTCATTTTCTCATGCTTTCCATGTCAGTTTGGGATGGCTGGCCCCAGCCCACACATGATTCTGACTTGTCCCATTCACTTGTCCAATACCAGAAAGAAAGGTCAAGGTTGCCACAGATAACGTCTTAAGTCCAAGGGCCATGTTGAGAAAAGAATCTAACAGAATCCTCTTTCTTTTGCTTGGAATCTGGGACCACACCACCCACCTCAGGATCTGCCTTAATAGAGGGTTTGTGGGTGTTCCTGGCACGGACTTGAATTTTAAAATCCTACTGATCTGCATTTTTTACAGCACCTTAGGTGGGAGGTGGTGAGGGGGGGCAAAGACAGTCTGTGGACGCCGGAAGAATAAAAAAGGCAATAGGAATCTGCACGGAGCTGAGCTCCAGGTCTTGATTTGCATGCTCTCCTGCCAAGGACTTGAGCCCCAGTCCCCGGAAGGAGGAAGGGGAGAGGCTGAAGTCACCCAGCTCCCCATTAGCTTTCATTTGGCTCTTTGTCTGAACAGCTTCAGCCTTTGACTCTCTTGGAGAGGAAGCCAAATGCCTGGCCTGGGGCCCAGAAAGACACTCAGATGGGAGAGCTCTGCACCCTCCCTCCACCCATGGTGTTCCGCCCCCTCCCCAGTGCCAGCCTGCCCAGAAAGGAGACAGAGCAGAGTGACAGGCAGAGCTATTAGAGTCTTGTTCACTCCCTGATACCTCAGCCCAGTGCTTAGGCAGAGCCAAATCTCAGTGACTCTGTTTTCCCAATGGAGTGAAGGAGAAAGTGGAGCTGAGTTAGCTCAGGCTCAGCCTTTTGGCTCCTCTAAGGACTTTGGGGTTTGAATTCACCACAGCTTGGTTGTGCCTGGGTTAGGAAGGTGTTGGCTTGTTTATCCTTGGGTCTGCAATGGGGTGGGAAAGGCTTATAGTCAGTATGTGTCATGAGCTTGAAGTGTGTGTGTGTGTGTGTGTGTGTGTGTGTGTGTGTGTGTGTGTGTGTGTGTGTGTGTGTGTGTGTGTGTGTGTGTGTGTGTGTGTGTGTGTGTTCATCCCAGGCAGAATCTTCCCTGCCACCCAGGAGGACTGTGTGGTGCTTGGCTTTGCCCTAAGTTAGTGTGTGCCCAGGAATGGCACTCATGTAATACTAGTCAAGTTCTACATTCATTTATGCCGTTAAATTCCCTTCAAGAAGCATACGTCCTACAGACACTGTGGGTTAAAGCTGCTAGAAAAAGAAACATTAAGGAGTTGTGAAATTATCTTTGTCGAGGGTGTTGTGCACTCCTCTCCTGCCTCCTGGTCCTGCCCTTGGCCCAGAAAATCTAGACAAGAAGAGTCTGATCTTGAAAACCAAAGTAGCAGAATTTCCCAATTTCCTGAAGCAGAAAATTTGCATTGTAACAAGTGAGCACTGGAGAGAGGCTGAGAATTTGGGGATCCTGGCTCAATTAGGTTGATGTCTGGAGAACTGGCCCTTCTCCCCTGTTTGGAAGAGGACAGGGATCTGGTTTCAGGGCTGAAATGTAGCAGGAGAGTAGCAGCAGCTGACACACTTCTTCCTAAGGATGAGGGGGTCAGGGCTGCAACTACTCAGTAGGGAATATATCTCTCCCCCCTCCAGCAGCCAAAGAGGGGCCCTGCCTGAACACAGGCCTTGGGACCAGCTGTTCCTTATACACTGCTCCCTTGAGGGCTTCCAACAAATGGGGTAGACATAGGCACACAGAGGAAGCAGATGTAAGATGCTCACAGGGTGTTGCTCATAAGTTCAGATCAGTGTAGAGCAAACAGAGTGCATAAAGGCTGAGTAAAATACAGCCAGGGTGGGAAGGCTTCCTGGAGGAGGCGGAGGTTGATGGAACCAGCTCCTTTAATGTCGATCCTAGCTGAGGCATGGTGAAGCAGCAGAGAGACTTCTCTCAGGCTGGGGAAGGTCCTTCTAGAACAACTTGGTGTTCCTAGAAGGCAGTTATCTAGCCACTAGTGGCCACAAGTTCAGGAGATTCTGGTACATGGAGGAGTACCAGAGCATAACGGCAAAATAAGGAAGAGATAAGAAGGTGATAGAGGAGGTACATTAGGAACAGCCTTCAGCTCTTGGGACAAAAGAGCAAGTTTCCTGAGGCAGAAAAAAACTTCTGCAAAGGATCTCATAATGTGGTCTCCCTTGATGTTTAGAGCTAGAGTGAAGAGGACTTTGCCCTAGACAATGTGGGGTGGGAAGAGCATGGAGCACAGGATTTGGGGTCAGGCCAACTTGAACTCAAAACCTGGCTCTGTGTGACCCTGGCAGATTATTTGACGTCTCTGTGCCTTAGCTTTCTCATCTGTAAAATGGGGTTTTAAAAGTACCTACTTTATACAGCTACCGTGAAGATTATGTCAAGTGCCTCCCCAGCTGTATGTCCCTAGCACATAACACAGTACCTGATGTGTTGTAAGCACTTGGTAAACTCACAGTGATGAACTGATCAGACTGGTGTGCATGTGTCATTCGTTCACAGAACACACTTATTGAGTTCATACTATGTTTAAAGCACTTTGCCAGGCACAAGTACTGTGGTTATAAGTATAAACAGACACTGATCCTGCCTTCAGAGAACTTAGACTTTAATAGGAGTGATAATAATAACAACATATTGATGTTAACAGTTATTGATATGCCAGATATCTCAGGTATTATGTCAGTTGCCAAAGCAACACTAAGAAGTTGTACTTCCATTATCCCCATTTTATTAATGGGGAGGTTAAGTGACTTGGCCAAGGTATAGAGCTGATAAGTGGCAGAGGTACCATTCAAACCCAGCCAGTCTGACTGCAGATCTCACACTCTTAGCCATTATATGCATGCAAATGTCTTGTATAGAAACAGAGGATACATACTAGATGAGAGCCACACATTCAGTGCTCTGAGAGGGAGGAATTACCTCCAGCTAGGGGATCGGGAAGGCTTCATGGAAGTGGTAGCATTTGAACCACACCTCGAGGGATAAATAGGGATGGGAACAGGAGAAAAAGAGCATTTCAGGCAGATGATGAAACAACATGACCAACGTGCAGAGATGGAGGTAATGGGGGTGTTTGAAGACTGTCTAGAGGAGACATTTGAAGACTCACTGGATTATGGCTAGAACATAGGGTATATGCAGAAAAAGAGTGGGCAACAGGGCTGAGAGAGCTGTTGAGAGCAGAAGCGGGGGTGGGGTTGAATGCCATGCTAAAGAGTCTGACCTTTTCCATAAGCATTGCTGAGCAGCGTGGTTAGAGACCTGCCTTGGGATCTAGGAGGTGGTGGTGGTGGGGATGGGGGGAGGGAGGAAATTGAGGCGGGAAGATGAGGTAGGTTATTACAAGAGTCCACACAGGAGAGTATAAAGGCCTGAATCAGAAAGGAGAAAAAGAAGGTAACTCTTTGAGGTCCCTTGGTTGCCCAAGGAACTTGGTTGACTGGCTGCATTGGAGAGGGGCTAAAGCTGGACAGGGGAGAGGTGAGGCTGAGAGGCAAGCTCCCTGCAGGGGCGAGACTGGGCCCCTCTCTCCGTCTGTCTGCGTCTTGCCCAAGCCCATGGCCCCCAGTAGATTATTCAGTTGGGTGAGTGGGCTCATCCATTTCACACTTCCTCCTTTCTTTACCCTTCTCCCTCCTCCGGCTCTTGGCACAGTTTCTACCTTACCTTCCTGTTGAGAGTTCCAGCCAAGAGCAGGGGGCTGTGAAGGTCCCTATTCATGGAGGTGGAGAATGGGCCACTTGGCAAAAGCTGGGCTTTTCCCATTTCCGGCCCTGAACCCCCTTCTAGCTTCCAGAGGGGCTGAAAGGAACTGTGTGGGGATCTTGTGAGTAATGGGGGTGGGGGGAGCGAGGCAGGGCACACTGCCAGGTCCATGGGCAAAACCGGAGCCTGTGTCAAGGGATTCTGGCTGAGCTGGGAGAGGGCGTGAGATGGATGGATGGAGGGCACAGCTGTGGGATCAGTCAGGGGCCTAGGAGAGGGCTTGGGAAGGTTGCCGAGGATGCTGGTGTCACATTTTCCCATCCTTACTCCTCCCAAACCACAAAGGCCCAGCGAGTGCCATGGAAGGGAGCTGTCCATGGGCAGCTGAGCCCTCACCACCCCACGGAGGGCTCAGGGCTGGAGGGCCAGGATGGTGGGGTTTGGCTTCCCAGCAGCATCTTCCCCCTTCAGATGAGTCAGTGAAGAAACACCTTCAGTGGAAGTGAACTGAATGGGGTCTTGGAGTCCCTCCAAGACTTCACGTTCTTCCTCCCTATGTGATGATAATTGCCCTCGCACGGCCCACTGACTCTCCTGGTTTCTTCTCACAACAATCCCATAAGGCTGAAGAGTCAGGGATTATGATGACATGGAAAGCTCACTGGCCTGGAGTAAGAGAGCCAGGCACGGGGTCCCAGCCCTGCCACTAATCTACCTCAGAACCCCAGGCAATAGATCCGTGTTTCCACTGGAGGTGCTCAAGATGACATCAGGTGATACTCAGATGAAAAACTTAGTTTCAATAGATAGATAGGTGGCATTACCGTCTGTTTATGGCAAGTGATATATACATTTCATATAAGTTTCCATATAAATCCATTAATTTATATAAACAGATTTAAGTAAAGTATTAAGTAGGAGACTAGATCATATATAGATATGGTGAAATCATGAAGGAAAGTCTAGGGAAGTGTGTTTAGGAAACACTGAGGGAGAAAACGAACCTCTCAGCTCCCTAGCTTCCTAATTCATTAACTGGGGATAACTCCAACTGCCTCGTCAGCCTCCCGGAGCAATTGTGGGGGTCAGACAAGGTCATGTAGAAGACAGAGCAAGTGCTACACATGTGTGAGGGGTTATCATTTCACGGTCAGAATCCGAAGCACAAAAGGTTGGTGAATCTGCCCCATGTGGAGTGGCCAAGTTAGTCAGCTGGAGTGGGCCAGGTCTCCACAGGACAGCATGGGGCTCTTGACAAACCCTAGGAGGGTGCCCCGGGGGTCATCCAGCTCCACCACAGGGAGCTAGCCAGGGGCTGGTTTAGACTGCAGTGGGAGAGACTAAAGTTTGACAGGAAGAAAATGTTTAGAATGAGACATTTGGAGGCCCAGAAGATGCCGGGGGTGGGAGATGGGCTGTGGGGTGGGGTGGATACAAGGAGGGTGGTGAGACCTTTCTCAGAAAGGGTTCGCACAGCCGTCTCTAGGATACGCTTATCACGGGTGTTGTGCCTGGAGGTGGAGCAGGCTAGCTCTGTGCCTGTGTGCACATGTGTGTGTACAAGCGTGTGTGAGTGTATGCGAGCTGGGGTGGAGAAAGAGGGTAGTGCCTGTTAGAGCCATTCCCACTTAAACTAATCAGAACTAATTAGGCCTTCATGTGACTTTTCCACCTGAGCCCTGAGGGCAAGTTGGGTATGACTTGGTGCCGTCCTGAGGCACTGGGGGGCCAGAGAGGAACTCATCACCTACAGCTTGGGAGTTAGTGTTTGTTTCTAGCCTGGGATTTTCTCAGATTTGGCGCCTCTCCTTTATGCCCACCCCACATTGCTCCGGCAAGAGAAACCTTGGGATCTGAGCAGGTCCCACGCTCTGGGGAGGACAGCAGCCTGCCCTCTGGCTCTTTCTCCTTGGGTGACATCACTCCCCCGGGGCTGGGAAAGGCAGCTCGCTTCTCCGTCAGGCCCCAGCCGATGCTCCTGTCTACCCACTCCCTGGCCTCCCTGTTTCCCACACTTGGGCTTCCTTCTTCCATCCTCAGCCCCCTCACGGCTGCCTTCTTGCCCTCCAAGGTCAGCGCTCTGTGGCCGGCTGACCTAATCTGGCTGGACCGTGAGCAGGAGGATGCAAGGCTTCCCTTTCCTTCCTCTGTGTGGTGCCAGGGTGGGAAAAGGGACCAGACGAGGCGTTTCTCCTCAATCAGACCAGACAGGTGAACGGAATCCTATCACTACTGCGTGTTCAGGTTCACTGAGGAAGAAATGTTCTGGAAGTTCTCAGGAAGTCTTAAGATAACAGCCAAAATTCACCCGTAGGCCATGCATAAACACACGTTACCTCATCTCGTCTGTCCAAAGTTGGACCAGGCAGGAACTCTTATTCCCATTTTAAAGAATGGAGAAATTGGAGTTCCCTGGCGGTCTAGTGGTTCGTAGGATGCAGCACGTTCACTGCAGTGGCCCAGATTCAATCCCTGGTGGGGGAACTAAGATCCCGCAAGCCGTGCAGGGCGGCCAAAAAAAGCAAGAATGGAGAAATTAAAAAACAGAATTTAAATAGCTTGTTTAGATCACACAGCTATTACATGGCAGAGCTGGGATTTGAACCCTGTTCCATTTGTCTCCAGAACCCAAGATCTTAACCAATGCACTATCATTTTCCATAGGGCTGCACCTTCAGCTCTTATTTACTTAAATGGGGCCTCTGTTTTATGGGCATCCCTGAATTCATACATACCCACACATTCGTTCTCACTTGAAAAAGGTACAAAATGTCAGCATTATTTCTTAAGGATTTTTCCATACTGGAAAGGATTGAATGGGGTCATTTCATTCCTTCCACCGCCTCTGACCTGGACTGTGTTTAGCCTTCTGGAAGGAAGCTGGCAAGCTCCGACTCTGTGCCTCTTGGTGAAATGAAACCTTGAGAAACATTCCTAACCCTTTCTCCCTGGGTAGTGACTTACTGAGGGCAGCAAGCAATTTGGGGTGCTCAGTGGTACTCAGTGTATGTTTTATGGATATGTAGTAAATGCAGAGGTGCTAGCTGGGTTCTGGGGCAACAAAATGATGTGTAGATCTCAGTCCCTGCCCCCAAGAAGTAGATGCTCAATGAATGTTTCATCAGTGACCCAGCACTTAAATGCACAGAGGAGCTGTGAGTAGCAGGACGACAGGGAAGAGCATTTTTTTTTTTTTTTTTTTGCTGTACGCGGGCCTCTCACTGCTGTGGCCTCTCCCGTTGCGGAGCACAGGCTCCGGACACACAGGCTCCGCGGCCATGGCTCGCGGGCCCAGCCGCTCCGCGGCATGTGGGATCTTCCGGGATCGGGGCACGAACCCATGTCCCCTGCATCGGCAGGCGGACTCTCAACCACTGCGCCACCAGGGAAGCCCGGGAAGAGCATTTTAAGGATCACAGAAAAGGTTCTGATGGGAGTGTGGGGTGTATATGGGAGTAGATTACGCTTCTGAGTGGCGAGTGACACGGTCGGAGGTGTGTGTCGGGAAGACTGATTTGGTGGCCTGCAAGGAGGCTTCTGCAGCATTGCAGGGGGTAGAAGGGCAGATGTGCAGCCTCTGGGGACAAGAACGGGCAGTGGGGTGGGAAAGCCAAATATGACCCTGAGGTTCCAGGTTGGGGTGAGTGCTGTGAGGCAGGGGGCAGAAATAGGAGAGTCAGTGCAGCAGTTTGCCGGGAAGGGACCTTGAGGAGTTTGGTTTGGGGCTCAGAGTCTCCTGACTCTGCTCTGGGTCTTCCAGTTGTGGCTGAGCTGCCTCCAGAAGGAAGGGGTCAGGAAGGTAGAGGCCAAAGAGGCCAGAGCAGGGGGCCATCAGCAAGCGTGGCCACCCCGCAGGCTGTGTCTCCTGCTGCTGCCACTCAAATGGAGCACACGTGCCCAGCAGCCTGGCAAACCCCAGGCTGTCAGGCCCCGAACCACCACGTCTTCTTGCTCTTTCTTGGGGAAGGTGCAGGGTGTGGGCAATCCTACACGCAGCAACAGCTTCCTTGCCCTCAGGGACAGTCAGTCCTCCACTGTCTGTTAGCACTGCTGGCTCAGGAGAGCCTGGGCTGGCCCCTAACCCCCACCAAAGCCCGAGTTGGCAGGGGAGGGTGTGACCCTAAAGCCTGAGAGGGTCAGCTGCCAGCACAGCGCTGCAGAGCCTCTGCGCCTGCCCTCCCAGGCCCTCCACCCCTCCACCCTGTGGGCTTAGCTCTGTGCATTAGGACAAGGCTGGGAGGTAAGATGATCCCGGTGGGTCTCTGGGGGGCTTAAGAAACAGATGGTCCCCTTGCCTGAGGTTTGCCGTTGTAACGTGAGCAGATCTGTGGAGGGAGCTGGCGGAACCAAGGCAGCTTGGGCCCGGGGACGGGAACCTCGTGAATGTTATCAGACGAAGCATCCCCTGCCCAGCCTCCAAACTCGGCCCTCACCCAAGTCAATCTCTTAGCCCCTTCCAGCTGGCACCTGGGACTCGGGCCTTAGACACCCACAGAGGAGCTGGGGAACTGGCCCCCAGTGTCCCCACTCTTGCCTAGGACAGCGGAGCCAATTGGGCCAAGAAGGCAGGAAGAGCACTGGAGCCAAGTTTGAGAGCAGCTGAGAGGGGACAGGTGTTTGGAAGGGAGAGAAGGGCTGGGCAGAGCTGGGCAGGGGTCTCAGCAAACAGGAGCTTTGTGGCTCCTTATCTGTCTCCTGACCTGCCAGATGTGAACAGCAGTGAAAGGAAACCCCAGGCCTACCCTCCCTTTCTCTTAGGGAATCTGAGCCCCTCCTCTTCCCTAGCGTCCCTCTCAGCCCTCCTCCACTGCCCAGCCATCCTGAGGCAGTGCTTGGTGGTTAGGACTCTAGCATTTGGAGTGAGACGTCCTGTGTTTGAGTCCCAGCAGCGTGAGCCGTGTGACCTTAGGCAAGTTACTTCACCCTCACCGTGGTTAACTCATATGTTAACATGAGAATTATAATACCAACCTCCTAGGGTTTATATAAAGATGAAATGAGATGATGTGCACAGAATACTTAGCTCAACTCCTGTTACACGGTAACTGCTCACAAATTGTTATTTTCTTCATCATCCTCATCTCAGGGAGGCTCAGGAGAAGAAGAGGGCACAGACACAAAGGACACAGATGGCCACCGGAACTTTCTATACCGTCAAACTGATCTCAGCGCCACCTCTTACTATCTATGTAATCTTGAGCAAGTTACTTATGTGCCTCAGTTTCCTCATCTGTAAAATAGGAACGATAATACTACCTCATAGAGTAGTTGGGGAGATTAAATATAGATTAATTATACATATGCATATATGTATACATATATGTAGCTTAGGACGGTGCTTGTCTTAGCAAGTCAGCTGCTATTAATAGTATTTCCTTTATCCAACCATATCCGTGTCAAAATTCCTCCTCTCCCAGCCCTGATCTGCACTGTACTAGGCTGTACAGAGATGGGGTCAGTGGCAGGCTGGACTGACCCTGGAGGTGTGTGTTTGGGGAACAGCCCTTCCCCCTGGCTCACAGGCCCTGTGCTCTCTCCCCTGCAGATGTCCATGAAGGAAGTGGGCGATGGCTTGCAGGATCAGATGAACTGCATGATGGGGGCGCTGCAAGAACTGAAGCTCCTGCAGGTGCAGACAGCACTGGAGCGGCTGGAGATCTCTGGAGGGGGGCCTGCCCCAGGCTGCCCTGAAAGCCCCCGGACGCAGCTCGAGCCCCATCAGTGGGAGGGTGGCAGCGGTCCTGCCAGGCCTGCGGGCTGCTCTCCCTCCAGCCAACCCTCTCTGGGCAGTAGCGCCAAGCTTCCACCTCCTAGGAGTGTGTGTGGGAGGGAACTGGCTCCCCCGCCCAGGACACGGCTGCCAGAGCACCAGAGCTGTGCCCAGCGGGGGCCAGAGCTGGTGGAACCGGATGACTGGACCTCCACGTTGATGTCCCGGGGCCGGAATCGACAGCCTCTGGTGTTAGGTGACAACGTTTTTGCGGACCTGGTGGGCAACTGGCTGGACTTGCCGGAACTGGAGAAGGGTGGGGAGAAGGGTGAGACCCGGGAGGCAGGAGCCCCCAAAGGAGGGAGGGGCCCGCCGCGGGAGCTGGGCCGCAGGTTTGCCCTAACAGCAAACATCTTTAGGAAGTTCTTGCGTAGTGTGCGGCCTGACCGTGACCGGCTGCTGAAGGAGAAACCAGGCTGGGTGACACCCACGGCCTCTGAGCCCAGAGCCGGACGCTTGCAGAAGGGCAAGAAGCGGGGCCATTCCAAGGGCTCTGGACATTGCCCCTTCCCAGGTGCCTCGGAGCCCAGACGAGGGGAGAATCCTTCCACCAGCTGCCCCAAGGCCCTGGAATCCTCACGCTCTTGCTTTGATGTTAACACAGCGGTTTGGGTCTGAATCCTAGCGATAGAAATTTGACTGACCCAAAAGGGCCAGGTCCCAGTGCTGGGCCCCTGGGAAAGAGGCCAGGTGGTATGGCTTTCAAAAGCGTAACTCCAAGTCCCTTCCGCTGAGAAGGGAGGGAGAAGCAGAGGGTCTGGAGCAGAGCTGACAGGCCTGTGGTTGGGCGAGGCCGTGCTAGGGGCTGGCTGGTGGGGGAGGCGGGAGTTCCTGGACAGAGAGGAGAGAGAGAGAGAGAGAATGTGTGTGTGTTGCTTTGGGGCTGGAGGTGACAGCAGGAGAGGGGCAGGGGGAGAAGACCAGGAAATGCTTCTGACATTCCTTCACTGCCCCCAAAGACCTCAGTGTAACATTCTGCATGGATCGGGCACTGGGGCTGCAGGTTCCCCAGAGATGCTGCCAATAAAGACCTTCTTTCTCGTGTCCCCAGCCTCATAACTGTTTGCTTCCTTGGCAAAGCGCTGCTCCAGGCACAAGTAGTAAAGCCTGGCCCTCCTGGGAGTGGGAGCAGAGAGGCAAATTCCCACCCCCTTCTGTTGCCCTTGAGATTTCAGCCCATCCCTGGACCCTGAGAAACGGCTGAATAAGGAGTGTGTATAAGGAGTGCTTGGGGAAGCCCCAAGCCTTTTCAGAAGCACAGGAAAGGAAAGCTACTATCTGTATAGCACGTTAAACGTCTGAAAGCCTTCTCATATCCATTATCTCCTTCGTAAATGGGCGAGAAAGGCAGGTATCATCCCCATTTTCCAGATGAGGAAGTAAGTCTGGATGTGCTACCTGTCCAGGTACAGGCCGCAGGCGGGGGCTGACTGAAGAACAGACGCCGGGCCCTGGAATCACACACACTGCTTCCCCAACACCCTGTCTCCAGCTCAGAACCTCCACCCAGGGCACAAGAACATGTGGATTCACCAGTGAGGCAAGGTGAGCCAAGAAGAAATACGTGCTCATTTTAAAATGCCTTTGGCCTCATCTTCCCACCTCATCCAGGACAACCCAGGGTGGAGGGGCAGCAGCTCAGCTCTGGCACCCGTGGCTACACCTAAAGCCGTGCCGGGCACGTGGCCCGGAGAGCAACGCTGCCAGATCCAGGGCCCGCCTGCCTGTCCCTCCCACCCTGGCAGGGAACGCCCACTGGCTGGGAAAAGACAATGTGGGTCCCTGTTTGGGCCGAGCCTGACCAGGAGGGCACTCCATTTCTCCTCCCTCGCGTCCTCCTGGCTGAACTCCCCTCTGCCTGATGGGGAGTGACAGCTGCAATTAGAGGCAAGATGCCTTCCTGCCCTCAGAGCATTTAATACCAAATTGTAGAGGAAAAAAATAACAAGAAAGGCTCTTCCTGCATCCTGGACCCCTGGGGGCAGAGATGGAGGGAGGGGACTTAGAGTGTAACAGCCCCACAGCTCTAGTTGGAAGTGATTTAAGGTCACCCTCAAATTCCCACGCAGTCAAATGGTAGATGTGTAGTTTTCGGTGGCAGAAGCTACAAGAGGAAAGGTGCTTAATTTTTGTTTGTGTGTGCGCGCGCGCTGGCTATTGGCCAGGCAGTGTGCACATGGTCTTTCAAACTTCAAAATGACCCTAGAAGGTATTGTTAATACCTGGTAATTCAGTGGAGGCTTTTAGGGGTCATGTAAGCTGCCCATATGAGGTTACTAGCAAATGAAAGAACCAGGATTTGAAACAGAGGGATGTCTGGCTCCAAAGTCTGTTCTTTCCTCGTGTCTCCCTGGAGTTTACCAACCGAACTAGCCCTTTCTGGAGGAGGAAGCCCCTGCCCATCCCTCCTGTCTCCCCACAGAAATCTGAAATCCATCCTGGGTGAAGGCCCATTGGCTGTGGCTGCCTTGGGTGGTGGAGTGATGTGTGTGTGTGTGCGCACACGTGTAGAATGTGTGTGTGTGAAGATTCCACCTCCTGAATCGCTGAGTCCGGAGAGGAGGGAGCCATGGGCTGCTGGATGGGGGAGAAGCTATCCAGCAGTTATTCAAGAAGGCACCAGTTCCAAGTCAGGAATGATCCTACAGGAAACCAGGTCACCTCTTGGCCATTCATCTGTGACGCATCAGTTTTTTGGACCGGTCATTGCGATTCAGACCAGCTGAACAAAACTTTCTGAACACTTCCCAGTGCCAGGCATTGTGATAGGAACTAAGAACAGCAATGACAAGGACCCAGTTCCTGACTCAAGGGGTCCAGTAGGAAGAAAGAAGAAACTCTTAACCCAAAGGTTAGCCAGAAGGGATCCAAGGGAATGAAAACTCACTGTAACTTGGGCCAGAACAAAACAATTAGTGACATATGCTGCCACAAAATTCACAGGTGTTGGGCGCTACCTTCTTCGTGCTCTTATTTCCTTCTTAAGACATTCTGGAAATGGCTGCTGTTACTCCTATTTCACATGGAGAGGCTCCGAGAAGTTTAGCGACTTGCCGAGGGTCCCAGTGCCAGAGCTGGGATTGAAATAGTTCCAGCTGACTTGCAGGCTTGCGCTTTTCACACTGCCCCACAAACTGTCCATATTTACTCCAAAGCCAAGTCAAGAGGAACAACAACAAAACCCATCCTCCCCGCATTATCCATGCATGGAGAATAAATGGAATGCTGGCTGCCAGGGGCAGAATTTTGCACGGGTCTTGACAGGGCTGATGTAGTGCCCCGTCCCGTGCTTTGCTGATGAAAGATTAGGGCCGATTCATGTGTGTCCCCCCACCCCCATTATTTTTCCTTCTCCATCCCCTTCTGGGCTCCTGCCAGGCAAATGATGGAGACTATTTTACTGACCCTGAGGGGAGAGGTGAATGGGAATGCGTGCTGCCTAAGTGATACAGGAATGTGGTGGTGGGGGGGAGCCATGTGTGAGGGGAAGTAGTGGAAGGAAGTGGACAGAAATTGACAGCTTAATGCTGCCCCTGGGGCTCATTTTATGGTTAATTAGGACATGCAAATAAGCTGGAAGCTCATTTAATACCCTCCCTGGCATGGGGTCCGCCTCACACCTGGCCCACTTCTCTGGCAGGTACCGGGGCTCCCTGATTGGCTCAGGCATCTGCTCAGGACCCCACCTGCTTCTCTGTGGCCCTGAGACCAGAGTATGTCTGTAGATGATCCCTGGCCACAAGCAGGAGCTAGAAGAGTCCCTGTGGCCGGAGGGCCTGCCTAGTCCCCTTCCTTTCTCTTCCCACCCCTTCAGCCCTGGGACCCCTCTTTCCCAGAAGGTCCCTCTTCCTCAAGCACTTCCGCTGCACCACCCCTCAGGTGGAGATCCGAACTCAAACTTGCCCCGAGGACCAGGGACCTGGCTCAGCTCTGTCCCCACCACGTGGCCCTGTTCCGCAGAGCCCTGTGGCAAGCGGGGCACCTCCATCTTTCCCGAGTCACAGCAACACTTCCTACAGGGCCCCCATAAGGCAGGAGCACAGCCTGTCTCTCGGCTGGTATCTGGCTTTCAGTGCCCGCCAGGTGCCTTCCCCAGCCAGGGCAGTCACGGCACTTCTGCCGGTACCCGGGCATGGGCACTGGATTCCGGAGTCAAACAGGACAGGAGACCCACTTGCTGTGTAAGCTTGAGTGGGTGGCTTAACCTCCCTGAGCCTCACTGTTCTTGGTGTGAAACGGCGAAAACGCAGGGGGCTGCTGTGAGATGTGAAGGACATGAGGCACCTCGGGCTCTAGAACCCAGCAGAAGCTCAGTATGTATCAGACGAGCGAACGTCACTTCAGGCGCGGACCAAGTGACCCAGGGCAAAAAACACTGAAAGATCAACAACAGCTTTCTCAGAGCCTTGGTCTCCTCTTCTGGCCCTATTACCTCACAGAACTGTAACAAGGATCAGAGAAGACAGTAAGTGTGAACATGTTTTTGTACATTGTAAAAATATTACCCGGATGGGCTATTTGCCAAACGGCAAACAATTTACACTTTTCCGTGGAAGGATATGTGTGTGCACGTGTGTAGGGGGCTGGGTACGGAGGGTCAGCAGCATAGGCTGAGCTCAGGAATGGTGCTTGAAGACCCCCCACTGCCTGAAGATGTGCTCTAGGGAGCACCCCCACCCCCGCCCGCTCCCTCACAGTAAACCCTCAGGGCCCGCGCATTCCTGGCAAGGACTAGAGAGGTGGAGAGCCAAGTTCTGATGGTTTTGAGGAGTCGGTGTCCCCATCCCACACCCTCACCCCCATCGCTCTCTGAAAGCATCTTTGTGTTACTGGCCAGAGAGAGGCCTCCAAGGAACAAAGAGGGAGGGAGCCTTTCTTGGGCACCTATTCCTCAACACAACACTTGGGGCAAAAATAATCTGGCAGGGAGCCATGACTGCACCTCACATTCTGCCTTTTCCCTGCATCTTGGCCAGGCTGGGCCCTGGGTCGGGGAGGGGGCAGGGTCTCTGACTCTCCACCAGGTCTCAGGCCACAGCTGCCGCGCTTCCGCTCCCTGGCTTCCACTCCACTGAATCCATTCCCTGTACGCCCCTCTGGACCCATCCCTCAAGACAGCCGCCCTGTTCCGGGGGCACAGGAATCACTGCCAAAAATGCCCTCCTGCGTGCTCCGCGCCTCCAGCAGGAGCCCACCACGACCCAGCTCTGGGCTCTCCGCCCTGCCCCCTAGTTCTTCCCACTGGCCGGGGGTGGGGGGGCGGGGGGTGGGTTCAGGCGCAGCAGATGCCACCTGGTTTTCAGGGGAGGTGCCCCCATCCAAGGGAAGAATCAGGTTTTGTCTCCCTGTTTCCCCCGCTCTGCACATGTTACTCCCCTGGCTTCTTTCCCTTTCCTCCTGTGCCTCCCCCTCAGGCCCCTTCCTCACCTCCCCCAGCTGACCGGAGGCTGGAGCCTGCAGCTGCAAGGAAATGCTGCCTGGGCTCTGGGAGGACAGAGGAGGTGAAGGAAGTGTCTTCAAGATCCTGTGACTTCATCCTCATTTGGCCTATCTTCCGTGGGTGTCTGGAGGCCCAGTCCTTCCCAACAGACCCCAATGGACTGTCTCAGCCTTCCTTCTGGGCACTTGCCACCCCCCAACTTGATGCTCCAGGGAGGTGAGCACTTTGCTCCAAGCTTGGGGTTTTTATGCCTCTAGGTCTTTGCATTGCTGTTTCCCCACTGCTTCCGACTGGCTGACCTGTTAACGCACCTCTCACTCTGCAGTTTAAAGGGCCTCTCCTCTGCGAGGCCCTCCCCAGGGGCTTTATCTGTGCCTGTACCCAACCACAGGACTTACTTTGTAAGTCACCCTAGCAACTCCTCTCCCACCACTCCTGTACCTCCAGCACCGCGGAGCACAGGGCTCTCGACGTGACCTCCACTCCTCAGAGTGAGCCCGGCTCCTGCATCTCCTGCTTTAGGCAAGACCAGCAGTCAAGGCCCCTCAGCTGCCTCCCCGGGCCCACTTCTCACTCCACTCCTCAGTCCACTCCCCAGGAGAGGGGAGCAAGGGCCAACATCATTTTCAAGAGAGTAAACTCCCCATCCTGAGCCCCCTCCCCAAGCTGTTGTGTGGTGCCTTCTGTCCCTGGCCTGTTGCTTTGGCGTCTCCACCCTAGCTTTCCAGGCCAATTCTACTGTAACACGGGCTGAGGAGCCCTGGCCCTCCCCCTCCCACCCAGCTCCCTGCCCCTGGCATGCTGTCATCCGGCTGCCCAGAGCTCAGGTCCTGCAGATGACTGCAGCCATTTCTCTTCCACGCCTGCTCAATCAATCCCAGTGGCTCCCTCTTTCCATCCTGGAGGACATTGCTTTTACACCAGCCTCCAAGTTTTGTCCCCTTCTACTTGCTCCCCCTCAACAGGTCGTCCTGACCTGGCTCATCTCCTTGTCCTTTTTGGCAACAACATCTGGCCCCAGACTTACCCTACCATAGGAGTTTTTCTTAACCTGCTTTGCCAGGGATCCCCACCCCTGCTGGGGACATCGAGTCTGCTAGATTCTGCTTCCCCCATTGTGATTGTGGAGGGTCAGGGTGGGGCAAGGGGGAAGGAAGTTGAAAGCTGGGTGCTCAGCGCCTTCCCTCCCTCCAGCCCCACTACTGGCCACACTCCAGACATTGTCTCCCAGCAAGGCAGCATGCCTATCAGTCGTTTGTGTAGAAGTGGTGGGAAAGGGGAGGGTATCAGGCATAAAAAGTTTTCTAAAAGCAAGAAGCAGCAACAGAGGTTCCTCCAGATGGTGTTCAAGTGCAGCCACTGAAATCCCCGCACAGACTCTGCTCCTCAAGCAGAGGTGCCAAGGCTGGTGACTTCATCCCGGGCGGCCACTAAGTAGTCACTCAAAGCCTCCTACGTGCACTGCCTAGGGATGGGCCTAGGGAGCTTCCTCCTCATCACAGGGAGCACCAGGCAGATTGACTCAAGCAGGTGTTAGAATCCCCGATCTGAGGTTCCAAGCATCTGTTCAAATAAGTCAATTTATATTCCAGAAAATATGGAGTTAGGGACTGTATCAGTGATTTCAAAGGCCCGAAGAATTCCAAAGCTCCTGGTCTTGGCTTCGGGACCCTACAGGGAACATAGGGATCAAGTATCTTCTTTAAACTTCTCCATTAAATGTATCCCCTCCCAGGGAAGGCAGGCAGGGCCCAGTGCCTAGTCCCACAATTCCAAGTCCTACTCTCCATAATGGGAAGACTGCATGCTTAGCATCCCTTAACGCCGGTGGCTCCTTCAAACTTCCCAACCCACCCAACTAGAGAGATACTAGTGATGCAAAGGGCAAGGGAGACGGGGGCTACAGAAGTGTGGCTTTGTGGCTTTGCTTTCACCCACAAGGGAAGGCCTGAATGACGGGGTCTTGGTGGGAAAGCTGGCACCTACCCAATAGGAGTGGATTAAGGAAAAGAGCCTTAATCAAAAGGGTAGATCCCCAGGGAGAGGAAGGGTCTGAAGGACCAGAGGGGCTGCTGTCTCCTGCTGTGAAGTAACAGTAAAGAAAGGAAAACTTGGGAGGGTGTGAAGGTGGGAACTAACTACCCATCCTGTAGGTACCAGAGGGTCTGAGGGGAGAATTCTATCAAGTGAAGCAGAGGAATACAGAGCAAAAAAATAGACTTTTCTCTTCAATCCTCCCTAACATCTTTGAGTGCCAAAGTGTTAATGCTGGTTCCCTTCTAAACGGAGCTTTTGTTTGGGAATGATCACAACTATAAGCCTCAGAGGTCATCGTCATTAGAGAAAGAGGCAAAATGAAGTGCGATACGAAGCCTGGGAAGACCACTAGAATCCGTGGGGAGAAGGCTTTATAACCTCGTAATTGCCAATCCTCTTCACTTCTGAAATACCCTCATCCCCGTCCTCTCCAAGTCTCACCCAGATGATGCTATGCGCTTGTTATTTGCTTAGCTCAACCTACTAGTTGCTGACTTCTTGTTTCAAGGCCTGTCATGATACGGCTCCAGTCTCTTCTCTCCACATTAACATCAACTGAAACTAGATCACTCCTGGTTCCTGTTTTCTGCACTTGCTTTTGCCTGCAATCTGCCAGTAACACCTGTTGAAAATTCCGCCCTTTAAAGCCTGGTTCAACTCCCCTCTCTGGAAGCATTTCAGATCTCCCAGAACAGAAAGCATCTGTCTCTTCTGTCTCATGCTACTTTGCTTAAAACTTCTTTATGGTACCTTTTATTAGTTCTTTGTAACCTACCAGTTTCTATACCACATACTGTTTGCCTTCTGCCACTATACCCGCCCATGCTCCTATCTGGGTCAGCTTCTTCCCTTACATGCCTCCTCAGTGACCACTCCTATTAGCACACAAACATGCAGTTTCAACCAGCTCAACAGTAATCCATGCCTGACATCTCCACTGTCTTTCTTTCCATTTTCTCCTACACCTACTCCGGACACTGTCCCCTTCCACTCCACTGACAGCCCATCAAGGTCACCAGTGACCTCCGTGTTCTCCTTTGCTAATCCTTCATCTCCCAACCCCATGACAGAATCCTTGGATCGCTTCTGTCTGTACTCGACCCTAGTGATCCTATTCAGCTTCATGTTCTTAAATATTAAATGTAAGTCTCCTGTCCAGACCTCTTCCTCTGAATTCCAGACTCATATCCAACCACCTATCGTACAACTCTAGAACGTGACACACTTCTCACACTTAGTATGTTCAGAATCCAACTCCTGACCCCTCCCTCTTCCCCTTCCAAACCCGCTCCTGTCATAATCTTCACTACCTTACTAGCCAAAAATCTTGGAGTCATCTTTGACTCTCTCTCTCTCTCACACACACACACACTCTCTCTCTCTCTCTCTCTCTCTCTCCATGTGTCAGCATTTCCTGTTGGCTCCACTTTCCTACTTGATTATCCAGTATCCTAACTGGCCTCTCGGCTTCCATCCTGGGCCCTCTATAGGCTATTCTCAAATAGTATTCCTTATGGTAGGCCGTCAGACCATGTTTTATCTTCTGCCAAAAGCTCTTTCGTGGATTCCACTCAGTAAATGCGGAAGGAAGTGTGTCCTCCCCCATCCCACTACCTCCCTGTTACCTCCTATTACTCTCCTCCTTGATCCCTATGCTCCAGCCACACTGGCCTCCTTGCTGATCCCCCAACACACCAGGCATATGTCCACCTTATGGCATCTGCAGACCCTTCCCACTGCATGGAAGGCTGTGCTTTCCCCCAGGCAGGTGTATGGGCTACATATTTCCAATATTTATGCAAGAGCAACTTCAGTGAAACCTAAACCTGTGACCCACTACCACCACATTCCTTCCGCCCAGCACTCCTGCCCCTTTACACTGCTTAACTCTTCTCCACAGTACTCATCACACACACACACACACACACACACAAACACACACACACACACACACACACAGCTTTTGTCACCTGCCAGAAACTCCACGAGGGAAGGGATGAAGGGATTTTGGTTTGTATTATTCCCTGATGTAGCCCCAACACACAGATCAGCACCTGGCATACAGTAGAGGCACAATAAATATTTGCTGGTAGGCCTATAAGGATCATGCCTTGTTCTGCTTTGTAAGCCCTACAAGAACTTTTACATGGTTAAAAGTAGGCACAAGAACTTGCATTTGGTTAAGCTTAAAAAAATGCACTGAAAACAACAGCTCAAAATAAGAGTCACATCACTGCTTGAAATGGGAAGGTTTATTAAGGTTTTTCCTCAAAACGAACAGCCAAGCCCATGCTTCTTAAGAGAAGCGATTAGCAGGAAATGTATGTCACACCTTGGGCCCAGAACCACAGGAAGCTTCTTAACAAGCCAAAGAACTTGCATCCCCAATTCACTTTTAAAGCTCTTGTTGATGTCTGCAAAACAGAATCCATGTTGCCTCCCAGAAAACAGAACTAGGCACCCAGTTCAAAGTCTCCAGCTGTTCTCAACAAGAATATTTAAGCAAGATATATAGCATTAAATAAGTGCACTACACATTCAACAAACCCAAGATGAAGTTATAGTAAGAAAAATCCATGTTCAATGCAATGTCTATGCTACATTTTCAAGAATAACTTGCATTTTTTTTACATTTTTGGGGACTAGAAATGCTAAAAGCTGGGTGGTTAGACTGCCTCAAAGCTCACATTCATTTCCTTCCCGGCAAGATGGGCTCTTTCTAGATCCTGGACAAGCACCCAAACCACTCTGCCCTTTTAAGTTTGGAGCTGAGTCAAGAGGGGCTATTTTAACACACATTTAAGTAGCACCTTAAATAAGTATAAGACCCAAACAAAACAAAAGGTTATTTTACAAGTTATTTTCCTCCTCCGAATACCTGACAATTTCTTCACACTTTGGTTTCACTACACACATATTTATGAGTGTATTTTACGCCCTCTAACATTCTACTATGATTGCTTACAAAGGAAAATACTGAGGTAATCTTTGTATCTTTCTGTCCCTCAGTCCTGAAAACAAAAATCGGATACATGAACTGACAAATATATGTGTACCTATGAGGATAATGAGGCAAAATATTTGAAATTGGGCAGGTCCAGAAAATGCAGAATGTTCATATGTGGAGAAAAATAGCCTCAGACCAAGTAACCTATTTTAATAAAGTTGGTAATAAAGATCAGTATCTTCCCAAGGATTGACTTTTTCCCAAGTACATTCTAACTCCAAAGACGCACACTGTTTCACCAAGGAGTAAAAGGCAGCCAGCTATGATGGCAAACCAAGCTGCCAAATACAGGTTAGTTCAAAGTTGTAGGGGAAGAGAAAAACACCAATATCCATCTCTCTCTAAACATTCCTAAGAGAATTTGCCCTGCGGCCACAGTTCAATGAATTACAATGCTATTCATATCTTTGACAAATTTCTTATATCTTCTCTGCCCAATTAAATTGCAAACTCTTGAGGGAAGGCCTTCACACCTCTTTGTGAGGCACACAGTATTTATAGAATAGATGGCTTGAATATATACTTTTAATTCAATGGTAGAAGTGTTAACTGATACTGAAGCTCCCCCTGGTGGAGGGTAAAATTATAGATTATGTATTAACTTAGTTTCTAAAACTAAGATTGTTTGGGGACACTATTAAGCCATTAAGGTTGTTCGTATTCTAGTGGAAAAAAGCAAACTACCGACTGTGACATCAAGCCTCCTTTAAATTAGATATTACTCATATAACCAAAGTTAATATACTTTAAATAGCCATAAATACTAATATGGTGTCAGTTCTTGAATATTCACCATATGAGATTCATATAATATCCTTGAGGACTTTTTGATTTTTTCTGCTATAAAAATATATCGTATTTTCAGGCACCCTCCCCTCTGGAACCAAGACTAAGGACTTCACATAGGGACAATATAAAAGCACACCTATCTCACTTTCTGACAGGATACCTTTCCACCTTGCTCAGCAATGGCAGACTTCTTTGAGATAACAATGCATGTCTCTGAATTCAGCTGGTCCTGCTCTGCACACTACTGTGTGCCACAAGGGCATTTTTCTTCTCAGTTCTACCTTTATCCCAAGTAGACTGTGTAAGATGTAACAAAGAAACCCAGTACCTGCCATCTTTTCCTACCATGTCCTAAAACAGAGGACATCGAGTTATGCTACTTGTCAAGCAGACTGTAACTTGGGAGTTATTCTTATTTAAAATAATTCCTACTTAATCTGGCAAATAACGACACAATCTATGTAACAGGTACTATGTAGAAATGTTTGCTCGCTTATGAGATGTTTATCTATGATTTTAAGTCCAAAGGAATGTCTGAGAGGTGAGTTTCAAAGCAGAATGACTTTAGAGGACCTTAAAATATGCTACACTGACCTGGACAGACTGGCCCTTATGCTTCACTTTTTAAAAAAAATTTATTGCATTTATGAGATTTTTGGCCCCTCAGTCCCAGACATATGTATAACTGAATCAGTAGAAGGTAAGTATTTGGTAACTAAGTTTATTAGAAACTTAAAAGAATACAATTTCCAAAATTGCTTTTTACAATATTTTAACATTTTCTCAGGTTGGTCAGAGCTTACATTTGAAATCTGATCTTTAAATTTCAATTTAGTAACTGATGGGGCTGACCACACTCCTAGGAAGTCTCAACAAGGCATGAACACTGCTTCACACCTAGTTGCAACGAGACAGCATCTAGATCCCTGAGCAATGATTTAGACCTTCTAGGACTGGTTTCCTCCTCAACATTCAGGGACAAGGCACAGGGTTTCCTCAGCTTGTTTCTTTCCTTCTCTAGCACTTAAGTGGCTAACAAGCTGTTTTGCTCTACCTCTATGGTGTACATAAGTCATATCACCCTAGGTCCATGTCCTACTTAAGCCCCACTTTTTGTAAAAAATAGAAAAAAAAACTGGGAAGGAAAGGAAAAGCACCACTATATAGCCAGCTAAAAATTTAAATTAGCCATCTTTTCCATATGACTACCACTATACTACTCCATATACAGTTGAAGAAAAAGCAACTGACACATCCTTTATATGCTTTTTCACTTTTACCCACTTCTCTTAGATTCTTCGATCTATTATAAAGCAAACTTGAAAATATTTACATTAACATTTCATTGGTGGACTTATACTCAACAAATTAACAATGGCAAAATGACTCCCTTGAAATTACAACCTGTGGAAGATTTGAAGTAGTAAAAGTTAAACCCTGATACAGTATTAAACTTATCTTTTTACATATAAAAATAATACACAGTGGGATATTTTATTCAATAAGATACAATCTTTAAGATCAAGAGAGAATATACAAAACTATTGTATGTAGTCTGATGTATTTTACTGTATAATAGGAATAAATATATATAGAACAGAAAGTGCGAGGTCTGTTTGTAGAGAAATCACCATTTACTTAGGGGTTTAAAGTCAAGTGTTCTGCAGGTACCAGCCAGGAAGGAGCTACTGCTGCATTTAAAACAATGTGATCATTATAAAATAAAGGCCTTAAATCTATAAACAATAACAAAAACACACAAACCAAATGAAAATGTACTAAAATTTAATCATCCATAAAAGCTGTAATTTAATCTGACAGTAAAACACAAGAAGCAATATTAGAGTTGGTTTAGTATATTATATATTTTAGCTTTGAAAGCCATAGAAATCAGTTATCCCAGTTTTTTTCTCTATAAAAGACCCATTTTTCCAAAGCATTATGCACAAACAATTTTAATTAGAATATAATGACAGAATGATATTTCATAATTTTTTAAATATAAAATGAAGTCAATGACTCAAAAAAGTTATCTGCTGCAATGAGTCTGAGGGGAAATTTTCATAGTCTATATCATTACAGATATAAAGTATAATGGTTCAACTTTTTAGTGCTTGACAGGGAGGAAACATGATAAAAAGGTCAATATGAAATCATTTGATTATAGTAGCAATATCTAACATTTGAAATGCATCCATGCTCTTTTGTATAATCATATTAGAGTCAAGTATATTTATTTTCACATCTGTTATAACTGCTATTGCAAAGGAGAAATACTATTGTCTTATTTTCCAAGAGATATACACAGAGCAATTCTTTTCTCCAGGGAACTTGTGCAAACCAATATAAGATCTAAATTCTTCACATAATATATAAAACAGGAGAAGCCTCTTCAGATTTATTTTTTGAAGTCTGGAATGCTGGCACTTTCCAATTAGGCAACAGTTCTTCATTCCTGTAATCTAGAACATTGAATAGATACAGATATATATATACTGATATATATGGTTAACCTTGATGTCAGAAGATGATAGTAAATAAGTAGATATCTAATAATACAGAGAGAAATAATGATCTTGGCTGATCATTATTAGATAACTAAATTATATTAAACATATATAGTAACAAGGGATTTTAAACTCCCTTTAAAAATGTTTAAAAAATAGTTTTATTATACTTAGTGTTTCACAATGTATCTGGCAGTCCTGTCTGTAAAGAGGAAAACACTGATTATTTCATTTCTACCCCACTGTCATCTTATTTTTAAAGGTTCCTTTTCCACTAAGGAAACAACTCATGCCTGCATCAACTTCCCAATGGAAATTCTTTATTCAACCATTTTATGATTATTTATATTATGGTTACCTATTCCAATTCAGGCTAGGACAAGAAGAAATGATACAGAAAGAGCTGATGCCCATTTTCAAGGGCAGAAGACTCAAAGTTAGGTTTACTGCTCAGCAGAAAAGAATTAGGTTAAAGGAATAATTTCCTGAAGATGAATTTCTTTCCTCAGTTTTCAAAAGTAGGACATATTAGAAAGAGACTAACATGTTTCAGTATGATTTTACCTAACAGCTAAGGCTAGGTAAGCTGCCCTTAAGGTTCACATACTCTTACTAAAAACATTTATAGTGGCTATTTAAATTTATTCCATATCTCAGTACTTCTTAAATGGGATCAACATGGCACTTCAAGTCTAGAATCACAGCAAAATGCTCTGCAAAGTATTCTGATTACTAAGTGACCTATTATTTGGTATTATCAAATATGCACAGAAAAAAAATATGCACAGAGATGTCAGGTAACATTAAATAGATTGTAAGCTGAATTACCTATTAGAGCCTAAGAATTTATGCAACCAGGATGAAAGTCTTATTTCTAGATTTAGGTCAAGATTTCTCTCCTCTAAGGTAAAACTCATAGTAGTACACTGTAGGGCGTGTGCGAATGAATTTTTCCAATAGGCCAGGAGATGGCACCTCTTCCTTTAGACATAAGCTAAAAGGACATTTTCTGAGAACTGGAAATTAAACGAGGGTCAGCTAAGATAATGATAAAAATGAGCCAGTCAGGGGCCTCCCTGGTGGCGCAGCAGTTAAGAATCCGCCTGCCAATGCAGGGGACACGGGTTCGAGCCCTGGTCCAGGAAGATCCCACATGCCATGGAGCAACAAAGCCCATGCACCACAACTACTGAGCCCGCACTCTAGAGCCTGCAAGCCACAACTACTGAGCCCATGTGCCACAACTACTGAAGCCCATGCGCCTAGAGCCCATGCTCCGCAACAAGATAAGCCACCGCAATGAGAAGCCCGCATACTGCAACGAAGAGTAGCCCCCGTTTGCCGCAACTAGAGAAAGCCATGCGCAGCAACAAAGAACCAAAGCAGCCAAAAAAAAAAAAAAAAAAAGCCAGACAACTATAGAAGAGTTAAATACATTTCAGAACAGGAACTGGAGTTCTCATTTTTTTCTACCTTTTGTACCCTTACCTAAAGAAACACAAATACCATCAACTTTAACAATAATCACCTTCAAGGAGCTGATGATTTATAGTTATTGACTCAAGATTTCACTAAAAGCCTAAGCAAGCATTTGGCCAGAAGCTGTTTTTCCGAAATCTCACTACCAGAGGCAATCTGTGACCTTTACTCCTTTCTGTCTGTTTTCCCTCTACTTCATTTCAAAAAGGGGTACAATTACTCAGTTGTTTCCCCTAAGAGAGATTCATTCATATCTCTAACGAAGCACATATTAGTTAATTTGGTGCTCTAGAAGATGTAATCTACTAAACAGACCCAAGAGACTTACAAGAGTTTTAGCACAACCAACTTTCCTCTAAGCAGACCCAGTTTAGTAACAGTCCCATAATTAGCATCAAATTACATCATAAATCCACTCCATGAAAATATTCTTTTATGGTAATGTTTATAGAGTTGACGAACATAAGTAGAAACTGTTCAGGGGATTTAAATATATAATTAAAGGAAAACAAATGGTCCCACATGGCCTGGTTGCTTACGTGATAGGCAGCTTCAATGTGGCCACTAATTTCTCTCCAATGAGTTCACCTAATGAAAACTTAAGTGGTATTTAAAGTCGACTACTACCTACAGACGTACAGAAGAAACATTTGAAAGAAGTCAACCCACACCTGAGGGGAAATGACTTCTAAAACTACAGACATACCAACACACATCCAGCAGAATGGCTCAAGTTACAAAGACTGACAATACCAAATTTGGGGAGGATGTGGAACTTGTAAACTGCTAGTAGGTGTGTAAACTGGTACAACTACTTGGAAAAATTTCTTAGCAGTATCCACCAAAGCTACCACATATATAGTGTATAGTCTGGCCATTTCATTCATACACACACACACACACACCAAACAGAAATGCATGCACATGTACATAAAGACTTGTACAAGAAAGTGCACAGGATAGCTTCATCTACCACAGGGAATACAGCAGAAGCAAGAAGAACTACAATCCTGCAGCCTGTGGAACAAAAGCCACATTCACAGAAAGATAGACAACATGAATAGGCAGAGGGCTATGTGCCAGATGAAGGAACAAGATAAAACCCCAGAAAAACAACTAAATGAAGCGGAGATAGGCAACCTTCCAGAAAAAGAATTCAGAATAATAATAGTGAAGATGATCCAAGACCTCGGAAAAAGAATGGAGGCAAAGATCGAGAAGATGCAAGAAATGTTTAACAAAGACCTAGAAGAATTAAAGAACAACAAACAGAGATGAACAATACAATAACTGAAATGAAAACTACACTAGAAGGAATCAACAGCAGAATAACTGAGGCAGAAGAACGGATAAGTGCCTGGAAGACAGAAAGGTGGAATTCACTGCTGTGGAACAGAATAAAGAAAAAAGAATGAAAAGAAATGAAGACAGCCTAAGAGGCCTCTGGGACAACATTAAATGCAACAACTTTATAGGGGTCCCAGAAGGAGAAGAGAGAGAGAAAGGACCAGAGAAAATATTTGAAGAGATTATAGTCGAAAACTTCCCTAACATGGGAAAGGAAATAGCCAACCAAGTCCAGAAAGCACAGTGACTCCCATACAGGATAAACCCAAGAAGAAACATGCCGAGACACATAGCAATCAAATTGGCAAAAATTAAAGACAAAGAAGAATTATTGAAAGCAGCAAGGGAAAAATGACAAATAACATACAAGGGAACTCCCATAAGGTTAACAGCTAATTTCTCAGCAGAAACTCTACAAGCCAGAAGGGAGTGGCATGATATACTTAAAGTGATGAAAGGGAAGAACCTACAACCAAGATTACTCTACCCGGAAAGGATCTCATTCAGATTCGATGGAGAAATCAAAAGCTTTACAGACAAGCAAAAGCTAAGAGAATTCAGCACCACCAAACCAGCTCTACAACAAATGCTAAAGGAACTTCTCTAAGTCGGAAACACAAGAGAAGAAAAGAACCTACAAAAACAAACCCAAAACAATTAAGAAAATGGTCATAGGAACATACATATCGATAATTACCTTAAACGTGAATGGATTAAATGCTCCAGCCAAAAGACACAAGATTGCTGAATGGATACAAAAACAAGACCCATATATATGCTGTCTACAAGAGACCCACTTCAGACCTAGGGACTGAAAGTGAGGGGATGGAAAAAGATATTCCATGCAAGTGGAAATCAAAAGAAAGCTGGAGTAGCAACACTCATTATCAGATAAAATAGGCTTTAAAATAAAGAATGTTACAAGAGACAAGGAAGGACACTACATAATGATCAAGGGATCAATCCAAGAAGAATCTATAACAATTATAAATATATATGCCCGCAACATAGAGCACCTCAATACATAAGCCAACTGCTAACAGCTATAAAAGAGGAAATTGACAGTAACACAATAATAGCGGGGGACTTTAACACCTCACTTACACCAATGGACAGATCATTCGAACAGAAAATTAATAAGGAAACAGAAGCTTTAAATGACACAATAGACCAGGTAGATTTAATTGATATTTATAGGTCATTCCATCCAAAAACAGCAGATTACACTTTCTTCTCAAGTGCGCGTGGAACATTCTCCAGGATAGATCACATCTTGGGTCACAAAATCAAGCTTCAGTAAATTTAAGAAAATTGAAATCATATCAAGCATCTTTTCTGACCACAACACTATGAGATTAGAAATCAATTACAGGGAAAAAAACGTAAAAAACACAAACACATGGAGGCTAAACAATACGTTACTAAATAACCAAGAGATCAATGAAGAAATCAAAGAGGAAATCAAAAAATACCTAGAGACATATGATAATGAAAACACGACGATCCAAAACCTATGGGATGCAGCAAAAGCAGTTCTAAGAGGGAAGCTTATAGCTATACAAGCCTACCTCAAGAAACAAGAAGAGTCTCAAATAAACAATCTTACCTTACACCTTTCTAACCTTACACCTAAAGGAACTAGAGAAAGAAGAACAAACAGAACCCAAAGTTAGCAGAAGGAAAGAAATAATAAAGATTCAGAGCAGAAATAAATGAAATAGAAGCAAAGAAAACAATAGCAAAGATCAATAAAACTAAAATCTGGTTCTCTGAGAAGATAAACAAAATTGATAAACCATTAGCCAGACTCATCAAGAAAAAGAGGGAGAGGACTCAAGTCAATAAAGTTAGAAGTGAAAAAGAAGTTACAACAGACACCACAGAAATACAAAGCATCCTAAGGGACTACTACAAGCAACTCTATGCCAATAAAATGGACAACCTGGAAGAAATGGACAAATTCTTAGAAAGCTATAATCTTCCAAGACTGAACCAGGAAGAAATAGAAAATATGAACAGACCAATCACAAGTAATGAAATTGAAACTGTGATTTAAAATATTCCAACAAACAAAAGCTCAGGACCAGATGGCTTTACAGGTGAATTATATGAAACATTTAAAGAAGAGCTAACACCCATCCTTCTCAAACTCTTCCAAAAAATTGCAGAGGAAGGCACACTCCCAAACTCATTCTATGAGGCCACCATCACCCTGATACCAGAACCAGACAAAGATACTACAAAAAGAGAAAATTACAGACCAATATCACTGATGAATATAGATGCAAAAATCCTCAACAAAATACTAGCAAACAGAATCCAACAGTACATTAAAAGGATCATACACCATGATCAAGTGGGATTTATCCCAGGGATGCAAGGATTCTTCAATATATGCAAATCAATGTGATACACCATATTAACAAATTGAAGAATAAAAACCATATGATCATCTCAAAAAAAAAAAAAAAGGAAAAAATAGAAAGTGAACAGGCACCATACTTGTTCCTGGAAAGAACCCAAATGTCCATCAACAGCAGAACATATAAATATATTGCTAGTATAGTCATACAATAAAAATAAACTACTGCTGTATGCAACAAGGATTATTCTCAAAAACATTTTTGAGTGAAAGAAGCCACACATAAACACATTAAGTGTTTTTGTTTCTGTTAAGTTCAAAGAGAGGCAAAACTAATCCATTGTGTCAGGAATCAGGGCTGGGATTACATCTGAGGAAGAATGACTATTACTGATATATATGAGTGTGCTCACTTTGAAATATTTCATCAAAAAAAATTATTTTCAGATAAACCACTGTTCCACTTCAATTCAGCTTGAATTTCGGTGTGACCTTGGAAGGCTTTCTATTCATTCAACCACTATTGTTTGAACACCCATTCTGTACCAGGCACTGGGGACGTACTGGTGAGCAAAACAGACATGATCCTTGCCCTCCCTCAGACAGCTTAGAATCTCATGGAGAAAGAGACAAATTATCCAGTAGATGAACATATCTATAAGTTATGTAAAACATTTAGAAATTACAGAAGCCTGGAAATACCCGAAGAGGTGAAATGGGAAGTGGTTCATGTTGGGGAAAGCCCAAAATAAGAGGATGAGAAAGGTATTTGCTCTGCTTTTAGCATCTTACCTGGCTCAGAGCTGCTGCTTATTGTGGGTCTAAAGCAGCAGACATGATTTCTTTTTAGGCTTCTTCTTTTCCACTGGTGTTTTTCTATTTATCTGTCTGACCAGGTCATAAAATATCTAAATAAAAGCAAGAAAAAGTACTTATCCAACCAATATTTGAGACCTTGTTCCAGAAAACAATCTTGATTCTGTGAAATATTATTCTGCTCTTGGATCTGTATTTTGCTGCTTTGTTTTAACAGCAGGTTTCTAAGAAGCCTCAGCTGATTTTCAGTCAGGGTAAAGCACAACTTACCTACTTACAATGAGGAAAATACACTTGCTCTTAGAGATATTCAATAACAAATTAATAAAAAGAATTAGTAGTGAAAAAAACAAGATAGTGAAGTAGAATCTTCGATGCTTCAAAAACCTAATTATTAAGAGAATAGTTAATGCTTCACTTATATCTTTATACTTGCTTTATTTTTTAAAAAGTTCAAACTTACAGAAAAGTTGCAGGTACCAAGAACTTATGTATTTTCTTCACCCATATTTACCAGTTAGTAACATTTTGCCAAATGTACATTTTTCCAAAGAAGAAATGCAGATGGCCAACAGGCACATAAAAAGATGCTCAACATCGCTCATCATCAGGGGAATGCAAATCAAAACCACAATGAGATATCACCTCACACCTGTTAGAATGGCAATTATCAAAAAGAACACAAATAACAAATATTGATGAAGATGTGAAGAAAAGGGAACCCTCCTACACTGTTGGTGGGAATGTAAATTGGTGCAGCCACTGTGGAAAACAGTATGGAGGTTTCTCAAGAAAACGAAAAACAGAGCTACCATATGACCCAGCAATGACCCAGGAGGACCCACTCCTGGGTATATATCCAAAAAAACCCAAAAACACTAATTTGAAAAGATACATGCACCCCTTGGGACTTTCCTAGTGGTCCAGTGGGTAACACTCCATGCTCCCAATTCGGGGGCGCGGTTTCAATCCCTAGTCAGGGAACTAGATCCCACATGCGTGCTGCAACTAAGAGGTCCGCATGCCGCAACTAAAAAAAAAGATCCCTAGTGCCACAACTAAGACCTGGTGCAGCCAAAGTAAGTAAGTAAAGAAGTAAATAAATAAATAAATAAATAAATATTACATAAAAGATACATGCACCCCAATGTTCATTGCAGCATTATTTGCAACTGCCAAGATATGGAAGTATCCATCAACAGATGAATGGATAAAGATGTGGTGTATATATACAATGGAATACTACTCTGCTATAAAGAACGAAATTTTGCCACTTGCAGCAACATGGATGGACTTAGAAGGCATTATGCTAAGTGAAATAAGTCAGACAGAGAAAAACAAATATTGTGTGATATCATTTATATGTGCAATCTGAAAAATACAACAAACTAGTGAATATAACAAAAAAGAAGCAGACTCACAGATACAGAGTACAAACTAGTGGTTACCAGTGGGGAGAGGAAGGGGGGAGGGGCAATATAGGAGTAGGGGTTAAGAGGTACAAACTATTAGGTATAAAATAAGCTACAACGATATACTGTACAACATGGGGAATATAGCCAATATTTTATAATAACTATAAATGGAGTAAAACCTTTAAAAATTATGAATCACTACACTGTACACCTATAACACATAATATTGTACAGCAAAACTATACTTCAATTTAAAAAATAATGGTCCTAAGATTACAAGCCTAAATTAATTGTTGAAGGGGGGACCCCTTCACTTACCCCACTTTGGGATAAATAGATTTATCCCAAAGCTACTGACTCATTTATATTCTTTTCTTTCTGGTCCATCCTACCCACTCTCCCATTTTCATTAAACCATTTAATTCTATTATCTTATTTCTAAGGAAGTTGAAAACATGAGAGTTTATGAACAAAATGGTAGTTTCTGTTTCACAACTCCAAAGCCCTTCAAGAACTTAATATTCATAAGCCATAAGCAAAATCTCATTAGTTCCCCAGCCTCAGTGCATAATCTGGAAGTGAAAAATAACAAAAGGATAAACTAAAATAGTAAATTAATCAAAACAGCATGTTTCTTCATGGTAGCCATGGGTTTCTGGCACTAAACAAAATGGTAACTGGTTTTGTGGTATTACCCTTAAGGATTTCCTTGGCAAACGGTGCCTACCTCACAGCAGCAGTGATGAGGGCAAGTTCGAACTATAGTTATTTGGTTAGATATGCTGAAAGCCCTCAGTCTAGGTTCTTCCTCATCCTTCTGAACTACAGAAAAATCTAGAGGGAACACAGAATAATTTCTCAATCCCTCTATCATTCCTTAATTGGGATGTTTTGATTCCAATTATTATTCCAGCATCAGCAAAGAACAATTAATTCTTGATTAAGACTGATGTGATTCTGATACAACTATGTACTACTTTCAAAACACAACAAAAACGATGAGGTTTTTTTACTTTTTAAAAAATATTTATTATTACTTATTTATTTATTTTGGCTGTGCTGGGTCTTAGCTGTGGCACGCAGGATCTTCGTTGCAGCATGTGGGATTTTTTTTTTTTTTTTTTTAAGTTGAGGCATGCGGACTTCTTACTTGCGGAGCGCATGCGGGATCTAGTTCCCCGACCAGGGATCAAACCTGGGCCCCCTGCATTGGGAGAATGGAGTCTTACCCACTGGACCTCCAGGAAAGTCCCAAGAGTTTTTTAAAAAAAATTATATATTATATATTCTCTGATATAGATAGTAGAGAATTAGAGGGCAATTTAGTTAAGCAGGATGTCCCTGTATGATTTCAAACTTGAGTCCAAGAGTTCAATCGTGTGAAAGTATGATCTCTCTATCTTCAGGCACTCAGAAATCACACACATATTTTCAAGGCATTAGCTATCTGAGGAACTATTAACTACCCCCAAAACTCTGTAGTTGGATTATTAGGCTATCAAGAGAAAAATATTAAAAGAAAGAAATTATTACACTTTCAAGAATTTCTAGCATAAAGTTTGTATGTTTTCCAAAAGAGTAAAGAACCTTAAGTAGCTGATATATTTCATTTTGTTGTATTTTTTTTTCTATTTTTGTTTTATAAACCTTCATGTCAACGGTTGATTTTAACGAGGCTACTGTGAAAAAGTACCTCTGCTGCATGGGAAACTGAAACCAGAGGAGGGAGATTTAGTAGCATGTAAGTTCCCACAAACAGGTAATGCTTGAAAGGTAAGGAATACCTCCGGTCCACTGTGCTCACTGGACCCTGGCCCAACTCAACCTTGGCCGAGCGCTATGAACTTGGTGGTCGGGTACCAGTGAGGGTGATCACAGGACAGCAGGAACTAGATCTCTAAGGCCAATCATCCTGCAGATGGTCACCGTGCATGCACTACTACTCCCCTAGCCAAGCTCATTGTTTTACTTCATGTGTTTATGTGTTTTACCTCAAAGTTTTCTCTCTTTTCTTTTTTGGTGGTGGTGGGGGGGAGACTAAACCAAAAATTAACATTTTATGATCAGCCATGTTTTTCAGGATAACATCTATGAAACTGTAATTCCACAACAGAGAAAGTTGAAACTGGAAGCATTTCATACTTCCTTTCATTTACTTGGCAGTGAATTAGAAATAACTGTTGTTGAAGATCTCAGCAGGACTTGTTCCCCATTAGGATGTAAGCTTCTTGAGGACAAGAATAGTGTCTGTCTAAAGGACTGTTACCCTGGTATCTAACACAGTGGAACATAGGAACACAATGAATATTTGCTGAATAAATAAAATTTATGAATTTCTTATTTTTATGTATTTATTAAAACTGGTTTTACCTGAAAGGCAAGCTTTGACTTATTATTTGTAAAACTTATTTATTTATTTATGGCTGCGTTGGGTCTTCATTGTGGTGCGCGGGCTTCTCATTGTGGTGGCTTCTCTTTGCTGTGGAGCACGGGCTCTAGGGCATGGGCTCAGCTGCTCTGCGGCATGTGGGATCTTCCCTGACTGGGGCTCGAACCCGTGTCCCCTGCATTGGCCGGCAGGTTCTTAACCACCTCGCCACCAGTGAAGTCCCACAACCTTAAATTTTTTTCGTGCCACATGTTTAAAGTAATTTGGTCATTTAAAAAGTCAAATAATAGTCTACAACCATAATATCAGTGAAGGAAAAGTGACCAAAAGAACCAAAGGCCAGAGAGAAATTGTAAGCAAAAACACACCAGAGGACTCTGATAACCTAAACCAGTCTTAACTCTCATCTATGTTGTAAGTGTGCTGAACTCTGACTGATTACCTGTGATGCTACAAATGGCAAGCACACTGGCAAATGAAGACTTTTGTACTACTGGGAAAGGAAAGAAGCCTATTCTGCTTTTTTTTTTTTTTTTTTTTAAAGAAAAAAAAAAGCCTTATGTTAAAATTAACAAAAGGAAAGGAACCTCTTAAGATTTTGCTTGATGTAGTGGTCACAGTTGGGGATTGCACTAATCTTTTAGGGATCCAGTAAACTATTGGCCCTTTATATCCAGGCAGGCAAGCTTACTTGTTAAGCATTCCTGTCCCCAGCTATGTTCTCAGGATAGTGGAGTAGTTAAGTCATGGACAAAAAAAGCCTTATGCACCTGCTGTATCAGGCCTAAAAGACTGAGTGAATTATAGTTCTATATCCATCCACACTCACAGATTCTTCCCTTTGAGTCATGCACCAAAGGGAAGCAGGACTCAAAACACCAAATTCCATGATATCTTTCTGTACAACATAAGTTCATTACAGTAACTACTTTGATTTTTTTATTTTTCTACTTGACTTTACAACCTTTTTACACACATCTGCATAGGTAATTGTTACAATACAAGGATGATGTGACAATTTTCACACACCACTTTCTGGCTTATCATTTAGAGGCTTAGCAGGACTTTAAAAAACATATTCTTTAACTTAAACTACCTCTTTGCCAACAAGGTAAATGTAAGTGTCCTCATCACAGCCATCAGAGTGATTTCATATAAGAGAAGGAATATGGTTTCTAGGAATTACTTAGTGTTTTCCATAAATTGATAGATAAAGGCTACTTAAAAGAACACCACTTTTTCTTTTTAAAAAAATGTTTTTGGCTGTTAACTTGAAAGAAAGGAAACTAAAAAGGCACTTATTTGTGCTGCCTAGCAGCTGTAGTTTACCTCATTAACGTTGATCTTCGACTTTGCAGAAGATTCTAAAAAGGCACAGTTACACCACTGTCTTGCTAAATTCTGACCCTGTTCTTTGCCAACTACTCGCTCATCTTCCAGGTCACATTTATTACCAACCAAAATCATTGGAACCTGCGGGAAGGAAAAAATCATATAATAAGCCCTAACATACTTGTTACTCAGCCTTTTATAAGTAAGCAACTACCAGCCACTAACTGAAATGTGTTACTTGGGACTATAATCTTCATCAAGTGCTTAAAAAAAAGTGTATGGGGCTTCCATGGTGGCGCAGTGGTTGAGAGTCCGCCTGCCGATGCAGGGGACACGGGTTCGTGCCCCGATCCCGGAGGATCCCACATGCCGCGGAGCGGCTGGGCCCGCGAGCCATGGCCGCGGAGCCTGTGTGTCCGGAGCCTGTGCTCCGCAACGGGAGAGGCCACAGCAGTGGGAGGCCCGCGTACAGCAAAAAAAAAAAAAAAAAAAAAAAAAAAAAAAAAAGTGTATGTACGTGTGTTGGGGGGAAAATGGAGGGGGAAGAGACAGAAAAAATATGGACGAGATTCTACAACACTGATCTGCTAAATTATTTTAAGACTATAATCCCAAAATTATCAGGTGGACTAATGCTAATGGCTGAATTCCAAGTAGAAAAATCTGAAGGAAAAGGAACCTCCTGCAATACTCATTGTCTTGGTGTGTTTTAAGTGCCTCATCTCACAGGACCAAAAAATGCCAATAGTAGCGGCAAGACCAACACATTAATAAGTTTTACTTCTACAACTGATATCTAAATCTGAAGGCTAGCTTAGGCGGGATATTAAAGAGAAGTAAGAATAAAAATACAGCCACTGAGTAGCTATGTCTTCATCTACAACTCAATCTTTAGTTTATTACATGGGATAAAGAGATTAACATTACCAGAGTTCAGTGATTTGCATGTAATTGCCTATGAAAAGAGAACTCTCTTAGATGAATTAGTCATGGGAAGAAAGAGAACTATTCATTAGGTTATGGTTGGTCATGAGTCATATGGTGCAAATTCCTCCCGCCTACAGTGTTACCCAAAGTTGAGGTCCTAAGCAGGTGCCTATGTTCCCATTAATAATGAGAGAGAACACACAAAAACAGAGAAGAAGGTACAAATGAAATTTTGTATCCTAATTTATACAACTTTTGAAAAGGAACTTTCTGTAGCTCAAAACTGAGACAAACGTAAAATATACATTTAATCTTTGCAAAAAGGCACAACAACAATGATGCTATTCATCAAGAATTCTAAAACAGTATATTTTACCACAATAAAAAATTAACGTTAAAAAAGAATTCTAAAACAAAACAAAACAAAAACAAAATTAAAAAATATAAAAATGCAAGTTAATTAAAATCTTTAACATAATTCAAAGGAAAAAACTAAGTAAAAACTGTACCAACAGAATTTTAGAAATAGGAACACAGCATTATGGTTCTTAATAATGTTCTCTGAACAGTTTCTGACATAACTACCAACTTTCCAAGCCCAACTGGAGTCCCCCTTCTTCTACCAAGTACTCTTTGATTCTTCTTTCTCCACTGCACTTATGACCCACATAGCACCATGTAGGTCATAAGTGCAGTAGAGAAAGAAGAACTTTACATATGTGTCCTTCTTTTCTAACCATCTCAGCATATTATCTGTAGGTAAATTTAGAAAGCTTAAAAATGTTTTTGGTCACCAGGGCTCTTAGGCACATGGTAAATACCCTCTAAATCCTCTACTGATAGAGAAAATGGACACTTTTTATTTGGCCACAGAGAGATGGCAGTATGCTATATATAGAGAGAAATACTTACATCTTCTGTGTCCTTAACCCGTAAAATCTGTTCCCTCAGGTCTTGTAAGTCATTAAACGTGGACTGAGCTGTAATAGAATATACTAGTGCAAACCCTTGGCCATTCTTCATATACAAATCCCTCATCGCTGTAAATTGCTCCTATAATAAAAAATATACGATTATAAATATGACTTCTTAAATGTATATTGAAACAATTTAAATCAGAATAATCACAAGTGAGCTTCTGAATTTTTTTCTTTTTTAATGTATGTATGTATTATTATTTTTTTGGGGGGGGGCTGCATTGGGTCTTCGTTGCTGCACGCAGGCTTTCTTTAGTTGCAAGTGGGGGCTGCTCTTCGTTGCCGTGCACGGGCTTCTCATTGCGGTGGCTTCTCTTGTTGCGGAGCATGGGCTCTAGGCACACGGGCCTCAGTAGTTGCAGCACGCAGGCTCAGTAGTTGTGGCTCGCGGGCTCTATAGAGCAGGCTCAGTAGTTGTACCACACGGGCTTAGCTGCTCCACGGCATGTGGGATCTTCCCGGACCAGGGCTCAAACCTGTGTCCCCTGAATTGGCAGGCAGATTCTTAACTACTGCGCCACCAGGGAAGCCCTGAATTCTTTATTACATGTTATCATGACAGGAAACATAAGACGTGACACACGGTTTCTGGAAAATTTGAGATGAATGTTCCTGTCCCCTACGTACATGACTAGAAACAACTACAGAATTAGAAGGGAAATCTTAACCACTTTAATTGTTTCTGTGTGATTTAGAAAAACTGCATATAGTTCCTTTTTATATACAGATTTTAATTATTTTGGTGCTACAAAAGATGATGTCCAAGGTAGTGTTTTTGGAAAAGAGAAGTTCAAGTACTGAACCCTAAGGCCCTCCAACACTAAGAGGTTGGGGAAATGAAGACAAATCAGGAAAGGAGACTTAGGAGTAATGAATCATACAGGGAGAAAACCAAGCAAGTGTTGTTTCCTAGAAGTCAAATGAATAAAATTTTTACAAATAAGGATAATGATCTACTGAGTCAAAAGTTGCTGAAAAATCAAGGAAGTTGAGGATATATCCAAGGGATTGACTATGAATGACCATGGACTTGAAGCTGTGTAAAGAGGGGGTTGAGGATATGATGGATAATCAAAGATGTTAGATTTAACAGACTGCAGATTACAGTCAGGTTGAAGGGTATGAAAGGAAGTGAGATGGAGAAACAAGAGATGGTTAGTAGAGAGTAGGACACTTGAAAATGAGATTTAAGATGGTATTATGTTACTGGTAATCATATAGTCTAGGGTAAAGACCACGGGCATGAATGGCTGAAGCAGGGTGGAGGTCAAGGAACTGAGAGGCCAAGCTACTGGATCATCTATATTACCCGTAAAGATTCTATTTGGATACTAAAATCACCAAGAATTCGGACTAAAGCAGTGTTGGAGAAAGTAAGCAAAAATCCTCAAGGAGTAAGGAGTGATCTAGAACAAGATCAAAAAGCATCGACTACTTTCCAAACGTTATGCAAGGCACTGGGGACAGAGAAGTAAACAGAAAATTACAACACAGCATGCTGAGTGCTAGGATGGTAAAAATACAAGATATTTGAGAGCACAAGCGGAAGATCTCTGCAGAAAGGGAAAATTTTCTTAATTTGGACAAGAGGAGAAAGAAACAATGCCCTTACACTTGTGGAGGCTGTGAAAGGAAGAAATAGAAAGTACTTTTTTTTTCTAACTGTTGGGGTCTTTGGGAACAAAGGAGAATCATTGCTGATTCAGAAGCTAGGAAATTTGGGGGTTGGGCGAAGTGGCAAGACAGGGAGATCTCAATTCAGCTGATATAAGAAAGAAGGAGTTCCAATGATCCAAAGTTTCCTATTGGAATCAAGATCCATTTTCCCACAAAAGAGTAGAAAAATATGGTATAATTCGTACTCTAATTGCTCCAGTCTGCTTAAGTTTTTTTGATCTGAAGCTTTCTCACCATTTATAAAATTATAGTAGGAATATTTGTGCTGAATTTTAAAACAACTTAAAACATTTAAGAATACCATCCAGGGCTTCCCTGGTGGTGCAGTGATTGAGAGTCCGTCTGCCGATGCAGGGGATGAGGGTTCGTGCCCGAGTCCGGGGAGATCCCACATGCCGTGGAGTGGCTGGGCCCGTGAGCCATGGCCGCTGAGCCTGCACGTCCGGAGCCTGTGCTCCGCAACAGGAGAGGCCAGCCACAACAGTGAGAGGCCCGCGTACCGCAAAAAAAAAAAAGAAAAAAAACATCCATTTTAAAGCTAGAAATTGCCTAATAGGTAAAGTCTATGTATGTGGAGGAAAAAAAAGAAAGAAAATCATTCAATGTGTCCATTTTTTGTGGTAGTATCATTGTGACAGAAAAAAACCATCATTAATTAATTAAACAATTAAAAAGGTGATGACAAATGAAGACAATGAAAATAAAAGCAAATACACAGAGCTCATACTATATAAAAGACATTTTGTGCCAAGTAATTTATAATCACTATCTCATGTGATCATTATAAGCACCCTATAATGTACTAAACGTCATTATACTCATTTAAGCATGTGAAAAATGAGGCTCAAAATAATCCTAAAGATTTTTGTCAGAATACACGTATCTGTCACCAGTCCCTTGAGATGTTAAAATGCTAATAAAAAGCAAAAAAGTTTTTTAATAAATGAATGACCATGGTGTCAAGAGTTAGTCTTATGTAAACCCAGAGAAATACCTATTTTAACTAAAATTCTGTATTTAAAATACTTTCCTTTTGTTTGTTCGTTTAAAGCACTAAGAGCATAATCCTTACCTCAATACAGGGAAAAGAAACTCAACACACAGATTCTGTAGGTGAATGCAACATACAATTTAATAGTGATATGTGGGCATTAAGTACATCATAGATAGTTTCACGCACATAAGAAAATTTAAGAAGCCCTACATTTAGAGACTTAACGTTCTTAATCAGAACAAATGCTTTTACTCACAGAAATCATTCAGGTGACCAAATACTGTTCACAAATGAAAATCTGTCCCACCCCCCCGCCAAAAAAAAGAGAAAACATCCTTACTGTTCCTGCTGTATCCAGGATTTCGAGCATACACTGTTGGCAGTCTACTTCAACTTGCTGTTAGGGTCCGGGCGGGGGGTGGAGGGGGATGAAAAAATAACATCAAAATGTCAGTCTGTTTTCCTCCCACCTCTTCACTCAAAGTCCTTATTTACAACTATAACACCTTTCTCTAGCAGTTTGCTGTATTGGTGGAGACCAACTTGGTACTACAGTAAAGAACAGGAGGTCTCAAACACATTCTATTAATAATACAGAAGCTAGGACTGTTAATCCTGAGTTTAGGTATTTTTCTGACCATTATGGACTCTGAGTAATGATTTTTGTTATTATTAGAAGCCAATG
Organism: Mesoplodon densirostris; assembly: GCF_025265405.1. NCBI lineage: Eukaryota > Metazoa > Chordata > Mammalia > Artiodactyla > Ziphiidae > Mesoplodon > Mesoplodon densirostris. The sequence goes on along the minus strand of NC_082662.1, from coordinate 100,598,001 downwards.
GTCTTATTCTGCAATTTAAGAAAAACTGCAACAAACAGGTATAGTTCTAACAGGGAAAAAAAATGTATGAAGTATGTATATTTATATTATCTTCAAAACAAAGCACAAAAGCAGCTCAAAACACAGCCAATATCTGGGGGTAAAGAAAACTTTGCCAATTTACCAGATTCAAGTTGTCAAAATTTTACTAAAATATGCCCCAAATTTAATACAAAGGAAATTTTTAAGAGATAAAGGGAACACAATAACACTGAACCTATATAGTTCTCAAGACTTTAAAAAAAGGTACTTCTTTGGAAAAGCTGTGTGTATAAGGTGAAATTTCATATACTGAATTCTACTTTCCCAGGGCTTTATAGAAGAGAAGGTTGTCCTAAAGAAAGTATCAACTATTAGCTGTGAGGAAAATTTTTAATAAAGAAGGGATTAAGAAAAGTGCTTCAACACTCAAAGTACAGATCTCCGTTTGTAGTTAAAGCTTTAACCAGCAGCTTATTTGGGGGAAATTTCAGTAATGCACCATGGTCTTCTAAAAATAAACATATTAACCTAAGGACTATTTTAAACTCTGCTTCTCTGCCAGATCAGGAATTGATGGGGAGCACCACAGGTGGATGTACAAACTCACTGTCTACCACTTATGGGACAAATGTGATAATAACCTGCACAATCTGTGAATGGGCATGTTCAATGAACAATGAATTAGGTCTGTAGTTTCTCAATATATATCACAGTTTTGTTTCCAATTTACAGATAACGAAACTGCTCTGCCAGTAGGCTTGATGAACTTAATTCAGCAAAAGTTATAGCACTATTTAAAGGTAAATTTTAAAACATCTACCAAAGCAATCCTTCCTTATTTGTTGAAAAGCAGGTCAATCTTTTTGGGGGGCAGTGGGGTATATCGTTGGTTACTAGGCCTTCTTACAACACTGTCTCTTCCCCCCCATAACATACTTGGGAAATAAAATCATGAAAATTCTCCACAATTCTAGCTAGTCTTATAGTTAAATAAAAGAGTATTTTTTGTCAAGACCAACTATTAAATTTTTTTTTCCTTTTAAATAAGCTTTACTTTTTGGAAAGCAGCTTTTGGTTCACAGCAACACTGAGCAGAAAGTACAGAGTTCCCATACACCCTTTTCCTGCTCCCTGCTAGCCTCCCCCACTACCAGCATCCTGCATCAGAGTGGTACATTTGTGAGAATCAATGAACCTTCCTGTATCAACACATCATTATCATGCAAAGTCCACAGTTAGCAGTTTTACTCTTGATGTTACACTTTCTATGGGTTGGGACAAATGTACAATGTCATGTATCCACCCTTAGAGTATTATACAGAATCCAACTCTTTAACTTTTTACAGTTTAAAGGAGAAATATTTTTTAAGTTATTATGCAACTAAACAAAAATAACTTTCAGTTACTATATAACTTCAAGCATAAAGTGTTCTTAATTTTAGTTCACAAAAAGAATAATCAAAAATATACCTATTTATATGCAATTCTTCTACATTAAAAGAATTCCCACCAGGAAAATGTGTACATTAAAGAACAGATTACTAATCAGTAACAGAACATGGAGCTTTCTATAGCTAATAAGCAGTGTTCTACGAGAAGTATTTTGCCTTGGTGAAACTTTTAAAAACAAATACAGAACATCTGTATCATTTCTCAAAACTATTTTCAAAAAAGCAATTCCATGGATCAAGTTTTAAAGTCATAAGAAACTACTTGTAAGCATGTGTATGCAAGTTTCATATTTTACCTTTCTGTAGGAATCTTCTATCGTTGGGTCATATTTTTCAACAAAAATTCCCTGAACAAATTGAACTGTCTAGAAATTTAAAAAAAGCAGACAAAAGTTAAGGACTTAAAAGAAAAATCAGCCCCTCTTAAATGTTACTTAACTTCGCAAAGTGGTAACGGTTAAATGTAATTATATGAAAACTCTGTGTAAACATGCAAATGTGAAGTGTCATTATTTTTCAATATAAGGATACATTCATAATTAAGAGTACACTTATGAAAGGAGGTGGTCATGTTATAAACTGTCAGCAATGCTGCTGCTGACACTACACTGTTAAAATAATTACTGTATTAAGTTTTAAAATACAACGAAGATACAAATAAGGACATGGATTCTAATTTACTAAAATGTGAAAATTTATCAGTATTTAAACTCCTATTACCCCTCTATGTATCTATAGCAAGTTTTATCTCATACCCTCAAAGGAGAGAAACAAATGGTTGTAAATTTTAAAAAGTCTTGAAACAGTCTTTCTAATTGTGGGGGAAAACAGAAGAGGGAATTAAAATTTATTGAGTTTATTAAATTTATAATGACATTCAAATTTCATATTCACCCCAGAAGTAGTTATTTTTCTGATTTGCCAGCTGAGATTCAAACATATGTCTTCCTGATTCCAAAGCCTTACTCTTTGCATAGGAAAACATTACCTACTCATCTTTTTCAGATAATCTACTTTTATCTCTAAAATTTCTACAAGCAAAGATGGGAAACTAGGTATTTTACCATTCAGTAAATGAAAAGAAGTACAGAAGATGGTTGTGAAATATTTCCTAGATAGCTTTAGAACGTGGTCTGGTACATCACTGCCTAAAAGCAAGGGTAAGAATGTGGACTGAGGTCATTCACACTTCAATTAGCCAGAGGAATATTTTATACACTATTTTAGCTTGAATTAAATAGATTAATTTGAATATAGTAAACTTCTTCAACTATCTATAATGGTGGTTCCATTTCCTCAGCTCTCATTTACTCTTCAACCCACCCCAGGATGGTTATGGCATCATCACCTTACTGTAGCTGCTTTTATCACATCCAGCTACTATGCTATGACTTCTGAGCAGTCAAGTAAAGGTACATTATTTACATTCAAGTACAAGATACATTCTTCTATGCTGGATCCTCCAATCCTACCTACTCTTTAAAGGTTGAGAGGTACTCAGAGCCCAGTCCTGAGTTCTCTTCTCTCTCTAGTCTCTCCCTAGTCTCTCGTTAATTCCTATGGATTTTAAATTAATTTATTTTAAAAAGGTAATTCATGGACATAGGACAAAATGCAAAAGACACAAAAACATATGTAATGGTAACTAATTCTATTTACCACCTTTTCCAATTCCACTCCCAAGGAAGTAATTGATATGTTATCTGTAGCTTATTGAACCTTGCAAAAATAGCCTCTGTTCTTTTATAATATCTCCCCCCTCATTCTTCCTTTCTTATAAAACACATATGGTACTCTACACTGCTTGGTATCTTTTTCCTCCTAAGTAATACAGCTTAGATATCATCAATTATCAGTATATACACAGCTGCTGCATTCTTTTTAATGGTTTATAGTATTCTACTCAAAATACGTATTCAAAACTTATTTAGCCCCTACTGGTAGACATTTAGGTTGTTTCCAAACTCTTGCCACTGTAAAGAATGTTGTAATAGACATCCTTGACCATGTCATTTTGTATATGTGAACTTATGTGTGGGATACATTTCCAGAAAGGGACTTGCTGAATTGAAAGTTACATGCATTTAAAATAACGGATACCAAGAGGGAAGAGATATGGGGACATATGTATATGTATAACTGATTCACTTTGTTATAAAGCAGAAACTGACACACCACTGTAAAGCAATTATACTTTAATAAAGATGTTAAAAAATTAAAAAAATAATAATAAAATAACAGATACTCGCAAACATTCACCACAGAGGTACTAAATTACACTCCTAACAGTAATGTAATTTCCATGAAATAAATACCATAGATATATTCATGGCAACCCAAATCATAACACAAGTCTCTCTTTTAAGCTATTGTCTTGAGGATCTGATGTTTATTTGACGTATTTACTCAAACGTCTCACAAGCACATGACATTTGACATGACTCTTGATTTTCACTCTCAAATCTGCTCATTCTCCAGTGCTTTCCTTCTACTTCTTTAACGGTCCATTCATAAAATCAGTAGCTCGACTGTGAAATTTGGGAGTCACCCTCGACAGCTCCTTCTCTCCTAGACCCCATATCAATCTAGCACTAAGTTAATTGTCAATTCTATCTCCTAGTTAACTCTCAAAACATCTACTTTTCTCTTCTTCACTGCTAATATAAGCTTCCACAAACAATAATGTGGTGTATTGCATTAACTCCCAACTTGTTTCCCACATCTTCTCTGCCTGTCTTCTAAATTACTCTTTATAGAACAAAGTGCTCTCTTTAAAACATATATCCAAATCTGTCACCACCACCGCCCTCCAAAAACCCTACCTTCAACAGCTTCTCATTGTCATTAGGAATAAATTCCAAGTTCTTACATGGTCTTCAAGTCATGATCTGGCCCCTGCTTATCTCTCACCTCATTTCCCTCTACTTTCTTCCTGGTTCACTCTTATCCCAGCAACTGTGACCCTTCTCAGTTGTTCCAATGCTAATTTAGGTTCCCTTGTCATAGGGGTCTCTTAACAATATACACGTTTCTTTCAAAGTATCTCTCTCACAATTATAATCAAGTAGTTCTTTGATTAATTGTGTATCTATTACATCTCCTCCACTATAATGTAAGCTCTGTGAGGGAGACTGTGACTGTTGTAACTTTAGAGTCTGACGTTATAGAAGCTCAATGAACACTTACTAAATAAATACAGCATGTGTACAAAAAAATGACCTTTATTCCACTTAAGTCTGGGATGGGGGTAGGGTAGGACTTACTCCACTGGTACTTGTAATAATCAGTCTCCCATACTAGAATGTAAGCTCCTTAACAATGAAAACAACTTTATTCCTTTTTGAATCACAAACACTAGTGCTTAACATAAAATAGGTAGCCAATAAATATTTGATAAATGAAAGAATGAATGAGCCACCATTATAAAACTACACATCCATGGTTACTGAATGAGTCCTTGTACCCTGGTAGGCCAGATATTAGGCATATAAAACATACTGCCACCTTTTCTCTTGATTGACTAGAAGTTGTAAAGCAAGAAAATATCACCGTTCTTCTTGTATTATATTAATTAATTATAGTTAGGTGGCTAACTTACCAGAGCAGACTTCCCCACGCCTCCTGAACCAAGGACCACTAGCTTGTACTCACGCATGATGTGGTCTTTTTAAATACTGACAATCTGGGGGAAAAAAAAAATCAAAGATTAATAAGCATGCTAAGAATAGCCTAAGAATGTACCACTGTTACCTGAAATAACATGACATTTTGTTTTTTGTTTGTTTTTTCCCTTAAAACTATCAAGAGGAAGACAGAGGCTATACAACAAAACCATGAATATTTTCATATAAATTTATAGGACCACTGCCAGGCATTTTAATTCATTACAGATTATCTTTGACTAGTCATCAATCATTAGCCTGTTCATGTTACTTCGTATTTGATCAGAAAATAAGATGATTAAAACTAGTAGTTATAGCTACAATCACAAGCCCGACTCTTTACGAAGCTATCACTTAAACTTACTTACTTTTTGAAAAGTTCACTCATAAGCTTGAATATAATGAAAATGCTATTTTATTTGCTTAAAATATCATATATAATTCTATATTGTTTTGTTCATTACTGTATTATTGGTGAACCACGTAAACTGTTACCTCAAATATTATTATGATACAAATGGGAAAATGTAGATGAAATTGTTAAAACTCTGTAGGTAGGTACTGCTGGCTTATTTCATAAGGCCGAAATTGCTGGGACGGGGTGGGGAAGAAATAAAAACTTTATTTTTTATCTCCATGATTATCTTAAAAAGATACAAAAGAATTTCCAATGACCATGATGGTGTAAATAGGAATGAACTTTCCATCCCACAATAAACAGCTAAAACACCAAACAAAATATATGAAACAACTGTTTGCAAGACATCATTGGACAATAAGCAGTATAGCACTGTGATCTCTGAGAGATGGGAAGGAAATTAAGTGAGATCTACACCTGCCCTGGCTTTCTGCCTAGAGGTACTTTTCAGATTGTGATGCAGGGAGAAAAAACTCAAGCAGAGAAGTTACCAGAGAAGTGGGAGTTATGCACAGAAAACTCCAGAAATCTGCACAGGGGTCCACCTGAGTCTGTGGCCAAACACTAAGCCAGGCATGCAGGATGAAACTCCATGAGGTAAGGCAAAGAATAAATAGTAATCTGTAAGCTGAGCAATTCCCAGAGTGCTGGGAAATACTGACATTCTGACCAGAAGGGTCTTCCTTGTTGAAAAATAGGCAATTCACTTGAAACCCCAGAATATTCATACTTAGTACAGGAGTAAACAAACCCTGGAATAAAAAATACTCTACATGCTTCCTAAAAAGGCTTAAAAATAAGCCTCAAAAGGATTGAGTCAATCCATAGATAACAACTGCCTGTCAAAACAAGTCCAAGATTTTTTTAAAGAAAAAAAAATTCCACCATTCAACAATATAAAATTTTCAATGTCCACAGCATCCAATAAAAATTAATAGACACATAAGAAAGAAAGAAACTATGACCTGAAACTAGGGTGGAATGAGTCAACTGAAACAGACCCAGAAGTGAGATAATGGAATTAGCCAATGAGGACTCTAAAACTGCTTTGATAAATATGCTCAAGGATTTAAGGAAAATATGAGGAAAGAAACAATAGACATAAAAGAACCAAAATGAACTTCTAGTGTTCAAAAACAGTATCTGAAATGGAAATATAACCAGATGGGATTAACATTATATTAAATACTGCAGAAGGAAATTTCAGAGGAACTGAGATGAAGATAGAAAAAAGTTGGTGAGGAGGGTAAAGAGTGGGGAGATGGAAGGAGAGGGAGAGAGAAAAGAAGAAAAATAAAAGAAGAAAGAAGAGGAAAACCACAGCTATCAAGTATATGTGTGTAACTGGAGTGGGGTGGGGGGGTTGAATAATAAAATAAATAATAAAATACTTTCAAAATTTGATAAAAACTATAAATCCATAGATCCAAGAAACTCAATGAGCCCTCTCCTTAGTATAAATAGAAAGAAAAGCACAAGGCACAATAATCAAATTCCTGAAAAACTGTCAAAGAGAGAAAATCTTACAAGAAGCCAAAGGAAAAAGTTTAGCTACAGAGGAACAAAGTTAAGAAAATATATAGACTTTCTCGAGAAGCTATGCAAGACAGAAGAAAATACATCTTCCAAATGCTTAAAGAAAAATATGGTCAACCTAGAATGCTAAATACAATTAATGTATCCTTCAAAAATGAAAGTGAAATAATTTTTTTTTCAGATCCAAAAAAAGAAAGAAAAGCTGGGGAAAGAAAAAAGTTCACCAGCCTGCACTTAAAAAAAGCAAAAAAAATTCTTCAAGTGGAAGAAAATGATAACAGATGGAAATGTGGATCTACATAAAGAAATGACAATTGGGGCTTCCCTGGTGGCACAGTGGTTAAGAATCTACCTGCCTATGCAGGGGACATGGGTTTGAGCCCTGGTCCGGGAAGATCCCACATGCTGCGGAGCAACTAAGCCCATGCACCACAACTACTGAGCCTGCGTGCCATAACTACTGAAGCCCATGTGCCTAGAGCCCGTGCTCCACAACAAGAGAAGCCACCACAATGAGAAGTCAGTACACAACGAAGAGTAGCCCCCATGTGCCACAACTAGAGAAAGCCCGTGCACAGCAACAAACACCCAATGCAGCCAAAAATAAATAAATAAATAAATAATTTTAAAAAAGAAAAAGAAATGACATTACTAAAGAAATAAAAAGTACCAGAAATGGTGAGAGTAAATCTACAAGACTTTTTTGGCCTCTTAAAGCAAAAATAACAATGTACCACAGGGTTTACAACATACGTAGAAGTAAAATATATTACAATAATAGCACAAGAAAGGGAAGGGAACTGGAAGTATAATGTTCGAGGTTCTTACGTTATATCTGGAGTAGTATATTATTTGAAGGTAAATAATTATACATTAAAGATGCATAGTGTATATCCTAAAGCAACTGGGGGTGGGGGGGTATGGGGGAGAAGAGGCATAGCTAATAAGCCAGTAGCTGAGATAAAATGGAATACTAAAAAAAACCAAAAATCAACTCATCCACAAAATAGCAGGAAAAATACAAACGAGCAGAAAAGAACAAAGAAAAGATGGGAGAAATACAAAACAAATAGGATAGAATTAAAAGGCAACCACATCATTACATTAAATGTAAATCATCTATTCTAATATCCAACATTCAAATTCAAAGGTAAGATAAAAAAGCAAGACTTAATTATATGTTATCCTCAAGAAACAAACAAATACAAGAAAAGTTAGAAGTAACATTTTTTGGTGACAAAGTCACAGTTGGTGCTTACATTACCACTGTGGTATGTTGCCTGCATTCAAAATAGAAACAAATACTCAATTTCATTTAGAGGTTAGTAAAAAAGATGCATCTTGGGAATTCCCTGGCGGTCCTGTGGTTGGGACTCAGCACTTCCAATGCAGGGGGCACAACCCACAAGCTGTGTGGCTGGGCCAATAAATATAGGGTTGGCCAAAAAGTTCCTTCGGTTTTTAGGTAAAAATAAAAGATAAATTTTCCATTTTCACCAAGAACTTTATTGAACAATGAATGTATTCACCGTTTTGTTTCACTACCTTTTGCCATTTTTCAGGCAACTTCGTAATTCCATCTTCCCAAAACTTTTTATCTTTTTGAACAAAGAACTGTCCAGGTACCTTTTACAGTCTTCCAGGGAATTGAAATTTTTTCCATTAAGAGAATTTTGTAAAGACTGAAATAAATGGAAATCTGAAGGTGCAATGTCTGGTGAATACAGCGGATGAATCATAACTTCCCAGCTAAGCTGTAACAGTTTGTGCCTGGTCATCAAAGAAACATGCTGTCTTGCATTATCCTGATGGAAGATTATGCGCTTTCTGTTGACTAATTCCGGATGCTTTTTGTTGAGTGCTGCTTTCATTTGATCTAATTGGGAGCAGTTCTTGTGGGAATTAATCCTCTGGCTTTCCGCAAGGAGCTCATAATAGAGGACTCCCTTCCAATCCCACCATATACACAAAATCACCTTCTTTGGATGAAGACCAGCCCTTGGTGTGGTTGGTGGTGGTTCATTTCACTTGCCCCATGATCTCTTCTGTTCCACATTATTGTACAGTATCCACTTTTCATGGCTCGTCATAATTTGTTTTAAATAACGGAACGTTTTCGTTACGTTTAAGTAGAGAATCACATGCGATAATAAATACTGTCAAGAAGGTTTTTTTCCACTCAACTTACGTGGAACACAAACATCAAAGCGATTAACATAACCAAGCTGGTGCAAATGATTTTCAACACTTGATTTGCATATTTTGAGTATGTTGGCTATCTCCCACGTGTTATAACATTGATTGTTCTCAATTAATGTCTTGATTTGATCGCTATCAACTTCAACTGGTCTACCTGACAGTGCAGAATCGTCCAGCGAGAAATCTCCAGCACAAAACTTCGCAAACCACTTTCGACACGTTTGATCAGTAACAGCACCTTCTCCATACACTGCACAAATCTTTTTTTGCGTTTCAGTTGCGTTTTTACCTTTCTTCAAATAATAAAGCATAATATGCCAAAAATGTTGTTTTCCTTCCATCTTCAATACTAAAATGGCTACACAAAAATTCACCAATTTTGATGTCTTTTTTTCAAGTGCACGCTGATATGACAGTTGTCACAATACAATCTAACAAAATTGTTTCAAATGAAGTTAAAGACAACTAAGTGCTACTAGAGCCATCTTATGGAAAACACTGAACAAACTTTTTGGCCAGCCCAATCAATCAATCAATCAATCAATAAAGATGTATCTTCCCCCCCCCCCATACAAGTGCTGGGGACCTTAAATTATGAATCCCTACCTATTCTAAGCAGTTAGCATTTTAGGTTACTCTAGTCAGACTGTTCTCAAACTTTTTGGTTTCAGGTCTTCTTTACACTCTTAAGAGCTTTTGTTTATATGGGTTCTCAGGAATGGATGTTAGATTTTTTTCAAATACTTTTCCTGCATCTATTGATATTATATGGTTTTTCTTTTTCTTCTACCAATATGACCACTCTTACTGCTTCTGTTCAACACTGTACTAAGCTATGCATAGTAGGTTCTAGCCTATGCAAAAGGAAGAAGTGAAACTTTTTTCATAGATGACATGATCCTGTATGTAGAAAATTCTAAGGAATATACAAAAAAGCTACCAGACTAGTAAGTGGCTTCAGGATAAAAGACTGATACAAAAAAAAGCAATTGTATTTCCATATACTGGAAAAGAACTGGCAATAAAATTTTTTAAATACCATTTACAATAGCATCCAATAAGAAATAAATACTTATAAATAAATACAGGATAGCTCTTCAATGGAAGTTACATAAAAGATAAGTGAAAAACTGAAGAGGAATGTTATAGGTGTGTAGGAAAGGGCATGCTAAGCAGAGGAACAGCTTGAGCAAATACTCCAAACTATTAAATACAGAAGATTTAGGGAATGCCACATAGCTCAGCATGGGTAAAACACAGGGTTTAAAAATAAGGTATGGAAAATGAAGCCAGGTATGGAGACTGGGTTATGCTTGCAAAGGCATTTGCCACATTAAGGAGTTTACTTTTTTATCTAGTAAGCAATGAGGAGTAAACAATGATTTTTTTTTTGTGAAAGTCAAGTTTTATTACTTTCTTTTTTTTAATATTTGAATTTTATTTTTTTAAATAGCAGGTTCTTATTAGTTATCTATTTTATACATATTAGTGTATATATGTCAATCCCAATCTCCCAATTCATCATCACAGATGTAGAGAACAAACGTATGGATACCAAGGTGGGGAAAGTGGCAGGGGGAGTGGGGGTGTGGTGGTGTGATGAATTGGGAACAATGATTTTTTAAAAAATTATAAACATATATATTCTGGAAAGATAACTGATAACAGTATATAAAATAGACTGAAGGAAAGAGAGACTAGAGGGGCAGGGAGAATAGTTAGGAAGCTACTGTAATAGCTCAGGTGGAAAATGACACAGGCCTGTATAGTAGCACTAGGGCTGAAGAGGGGACAGTGGTTTACTGAAGGTAAAACTGACAAGACTCCGTAGCTGACTAGAGGTTATTATTAAGGGGAATGAAGAACAGCCAAGGATAACTCTTAGATATCTACCTTGGGCAAATTAGGTGGCTGGCGGCATACCTCCAATTAAGACCGGAAATATAAAAAGAAGGTTTAAAAAGAAAGTTAATGCCTTCTGCCAAAAATTAAGTGTGAGATTCCTATGGCAAAAGCAGGTAGATATCTGATAGATACATCTGATAGATATTTAAAAATCCAAGTCTGGAAGCTCAGTAGAAACCAATGGGTTGGTACGACTTAGGAGCTGATGTTATAAAAGATGGTAGTAGTTGAAACCATAGCAGATGAGATCAACCAAAGAGAATTTATTTATTCAGTGAAAACAGAAGAAAGCTAAGAACTGAGCGCTGAAAAACAACCACATTTTACTACATAGATGGACAGGAAACCTGAGGAAAAAGTGACGTGGGAGAGGTTTGTGCTGGATACTAGTAATCCTATCTGTATCAAATAATTCTTTCATTTCTATGGGGAAAAAAAAAGTTGTTAAACACAAGAGCATGTATTTCACCAGACAGATCCCCATATCCGTAACCCCCTTTTGAGGCTCCCAGTGAGTCTTACTCTGGGAATTGCTGTCACTTTAACGAGATGTGAATTCATCACCTCTCTCATCCAAAAATGTGTACCTTTCGAGAGGGAATCCTAATATAGTAAGGCTTATTTATGCTCCCCAAATTGCCTCCTAGGGCAATAGAATTTGGGGAAAAGCACTCAGACATTGCCAAATTATTATGGGTAATCTGTAAGAACAAAATATTTGTCCCCTGTTCCTCAACTCGAGGGGTAAGAGAGTCGACTTCCAAAGTCATTTTTCATACATACTGTATGCATAGAAAATTATTTTCTTTACACCTAACAAGTACCATGGATTATAAATGTATATACATATGCACAAATGCAGATACAAGAATAATATAGCTCAGATAAGAAAACACTACAAATACCCAATGAGGAATAATGTAGATTAATATTTTCTTTTTAAAGGGAGTTAGTTCTAACTCATTACTGCCAAGTTAGAAAACTACTATGTTCTTCCAAGCAAATCCCATGCCTTTTTATGGAAATCTCTTGTGCCGTGCACTCCCAACACAGCACCAGAAAATTTCTCACTCTGGTTAAGATTCCCTGACAAATAAGGAGGACAAGAATAAACATTACACTATGCTTACATTTTAAGTCAATCTTGAATCCCTAACACTATGGTCTAAGTTATAACATTTTTTCACTCTTCGAACTTCAGCAAAACTACTTCTAAATTTCATAAAGTAACAACTTGATTTCCTTGTGATGCAAATAGACCCCAACTTTGTTGTTTCTGTTTTTAAATATTTAAACTAATTAAAACACGAAATAGTTTCTCCTGCACAACTGAACCTATGAAACAAAATTCATTAAAGGAAATTTAGTTGTGACAAGAAATTCTGGAGAAAACATTTTTTACATTAAGGAACACTGAAGCTTAACAAGCAGTTATACTGTTGGTTATATTTAAATATTTACTGAAGCTGTGAATATTTTAAATGTGACAACTGACCACAACATGTTGGGGATGGGTGGGGATGGTGGTGAATAAATATGGAAATGATGGTAAGACTTAAGTTTCTAAAATAAAGAACAACGTTCCTCATAGTACATCATAATGCAACATCAACTGTTTTTGTAACATAAAATCACATTATCTCATTGAGAGAATATCTTCCTTGATACCTTCTCCTCTTATTCTTCTCAAGATTAGTATTTTGGGGAGAGGATGTACATAGGGATAAAGTGATCAGACATAATGTACTTATAAATGAAGTTTATAAATTAGTCTTCACACTCTAAAACCAGGTATACTCAGGCCAACAGCACTTCCTACCCCTTCCCAAATTAAAGAAGGTAAGCTCCTGTAAATAGAAGAGGCCAGTAGGGATTCTCAAAAAGAGCAGACAATTAATCACAGATTTGAGAAAAACAACTTGACAGAGGCAATAAATTCAACAAACAGAAGAACAAAAACCAAAGAAAACAGAGTTAAGAGGGACTATAAAACGCTATAAAATAAATATAATATCCTTAAAGAAACCTGTGAAGTTATTAAATCTACGTAAAAGACACTTTGGAAACCTAGAAAATAAAAATATGAGCATCAAAAAAAAGTTCAGGGCTTCCCTGGTGGCGCAGTGGTTAAGAGTCTGCCTGCTGATGCAAGGGACACGGGTTCGTGCCCCGGTCCGGGAAGATCCCACATGCCGCGGACCGGCTAGGCCCGTGAGCCATGGCCGCTGAGACTGCGTGTCCGGAGCTTGTGCTCCGCAACGGGAGAGGCCACAACAGTGAGAGGCCCGCATACCGCAAAAAAAAAAAAAAAAAAAAAAAAAAAAGTTCAGTAGATGGGCTGAAGAGAAAAATGGATATAGCTGAAAAAAGCAGGTTAGTGAACCAATATACTGAACCCACCCAAACAGAGCAGAACAAAAGGATGGGGAGATGGAAAATGTGAAAGAGGTAAGAAGGATAAACCTCATCCTAAAAAACTTCTAGAGAAAAACATATTCCTCTCCCCTTGAATATGGGCAGATTTAATAAAATATAGCAAAAGTGGTGTTGTCTGACTTCTGAAGCTAGAAGGGGTGCCAGAATTTCCTCCTGGACCTTTATCTTTGCAGCCATGCCTTTGGGCCCAGGCTGTAAGGCTGCCCTGAAGCTGCCACTTTGGAGAGACCACAGAGATGCGAGAAAGTTGCTGGAGGAACCCCAGCTGTGAGTCCTCCCAGACCTGTGAATGAAGAAGATGATCCCAGACAGCCACCATCTGACTGCAACACCCAGAGGAGAGACCTTAGGCCAGATCTACCTAGCTGAGCCACTCCCTAATTCCATACTCAAGAAACTACGGGCGATAACACAAGGTTATTGTTTTAAGCCACTACATTTTGAATGGTTTGATAACTAAAAACAGAAGGAATAAAGGAAAAAAAGGAAGGAACAAAGAACAGATGGACAAATTGAAAACAATGGATAATCCAAATATCACTAATTATGTGAGTAAATGTTCAACAGCAAAAATTAAAATACAAGACAAAATACATACAGCAGAAGTTGACAGAACTAAAGGAAAAACTAGTCAAATACACAATCATGATTAGATTTTAACACAACTCAGTATCTGATAGAAAAGGAAGATAAAAATCAGTAAGGATATATAAAAGATTTGATCAAATAACAAATCAACTTACTCTAGTAGACATATATAGAACACCACACCCAACAACTGCAAATTACACATTTTTCTAAATTGCACACAGATTATTTACTAGAACAGACAATGCTGGGCCATAAATCAGGTCTCAACAAACTTCAAAGGACTGAAATCATAAAAGCGTACATTCTAACTACAATACTGTAGTTAAACTAGGAACCAATACAAAAATATAACTACATAATCTCAAAATGTAAGTTAAACAACATAATTCTAAATAATACATGGGTCAAAGAAGAAATCAAGATGGAAAGTAAACGATTAGAACTAAATGATAATAAAAATACATATCAGGGCCTCCCTGGTGGCGCAAGTGGTTGAGAGTCCGCCTGCCGATGCAGGGGATACGGGTTCGTGCCCCGGTCTGGGAGGATCCCATATGCCGCGGAGCGGCTGGGCCCGTGAGCCATGGCCGCTGAGCCTGCGCGTCCGGAGCCTGCGCGTCCGGAGCCTGTGCTCCGCAACGGGGGAGGCCACAACAGTGAGAGGCCCGCATACCAAAAAAAAAAAAAAAAAAAAAAAAAAAAAATACATATCAAAAATTACTAGATAGAGGAAAACAAATACCATATGCTAACACATATATATGGAATAAAAAAAATGGTTCTGAAGAACCTAGGGGCAGGACAGGAATAAAGATGCAGATGTAGAGAATGGACTTGAGGATATGGGGAGGGCGAAGGGTAAGCTGGGATGAAGTGAGAGAGTGACATGGACATATATACACTACCAAATGTAAAACAGATAGCTAGTGGGAAACAGCCGCATAGCACAGGGAGATCAGCTCTGCTCTGTGACCACCTAGAGGGGTGGGTTAGGGAGGGTGGGAGGGAGACACAAGAGGGAGGGGGTATGGGGATATATGTATACATATAGCTGATTCACTTTGTGATACAGCAGAAACTAACACACCATTGTAAAGCAATTATATTCCAATAAAGATGTTAAAAAAAATTACTGGAGTTGGTACTCCAACACAAAAAAAGGAAAATGATTCAAGAAACAGAAAGGTGTAAGAACAAGAAATATGCCAAGCAAATAAATCAGTAAAAATTATAGTTAGGTATCTAATTATCACTAAAACATGTACAAAAATCTGGAAATAAAACTGATTATCTCAACCTTTTTGTTTGGGAGGAGATAGGAAGAAAGGCATGTTAAAGGTTTTCTCTTCTTGGGAAAAGGATAAAGATACTGAATCTCTCTTTTTCTATACATTAAAAAAATATAAATCTAAACATGTGAAAAATGTAATGTCAACAACTAAATCATATAACTTAAAAATCACTAGAGGAAAAATGAGCAAAGAAAACTTGACCAACTCAACTAGAGTCAGAATATGAAAAATAAACAACAGGAAAGAAAGGTAAAGAAGAGATAATAGGAAGAAGACAAAATAGATCAGTAGTCCCAATAAAAAGAAATCATCCTAAATCCTAATTTTGCAAACCACAAATGATAAAAGCTTATTCTATGAAGACTATGATGACAAACTTAGAAAATAATATATTTAATTTACATGTAGCAAATCTTATAACATGTTATATGAATAGCTGGTTTTGTCTTTTCTTGTTTTAAATACTGAAGTCAGTATTTAACAACAGAATGCCTGAACCATAGTGTTTCTTTTGTGGTAATTCACTCTAAAAATATCTCCAGATACGGTCATCCAACCCTTTGAATTCTATGCTCACAAAACAGTCCATTCCATTTCTGGATAACCTAATTGTCAGAACGTTCTTTACATTGCTGTTTCTTTGTAGTGGCCACTCACTGGGTCTCTGTCTCTGATGCCAACAGAAAAAAGAGAATTCCTCTTCCAGTCTACGCTCCTTCAAGTATTTGAAGACAGTTATTCCACCCGCCATATCTTCTTTTTCAATAAGCAGTCCTATTTCATTTTTCAGATGATAGTTTCAAATTCTGTCATCATTCTGTCTCCTACTCAAAAGCTTTAGGTCTTACACTCTCTTAAACTAAAAGTAATATATGCTAATTAGTACTACTAGCAGGCATTACGAAAAGGCTTATAACAAAAAAGAGCAGTAACTATATCCCCTTAACCTACTTCAAACTTCTAGCTCTTTCTTTGAGTGTTCTCCATACTTCTTTTTTTTTTTTTTTTTTGCGGTATGCGGGCCTCTCACTGTTGTGGCCTCTCCCGTTGCGGAGCACAGGCTCCGGACGCGCAGGCTCAGCGGCCATAGCCCACGGGCCCAGCCGCTCCGCGGCACATGGGATCCTCCCGGACCGGGGCACGAACCCGCATCCCCTGCATCGGCAGGCGGACTCTCAACCACTGCGCCACCAGGGAGGCCCCCTCCATACTTCTAAATAAGATATTTATACTCCTATCTCTTGGTTTTTAGTTTTACATATTGCTCTTACGGTAGATGAGAATTTTGGCTCTCTTAAATAACACATAGCAAAGTAATATATTAAGATTACATTTCCTTTTTCGTATAACTTGTGTTTATTCTGGAATTGTCTACCAACATATTTTCCACCCAAACCTGCCGGATAATCTATGAATTTCATTTCCTTCTCCCCACCCTCCACCCCGCAAAAAAAAATCCTTCCTGGAGCTTGCTGTAATCTGTACCAGCTGCTCTCCAGGCCCACAGATGTCTGTCAGCCTAGGACTTTCTTATGTACTGGTGTGCTTCAGAGTGCCTATCCACAGAGGTTACCACTACTATTTCTACTGCTCCTCCAGAAAATAAGGCACTTGTCCCCATAAGTCAACATTTTCTCTAAGCACACTGTTTAAATCAATAGAACAGTGTGAATATGAACTATTGGGCTGGTGACGATATTTTTTTTTTTTTAAAGACAGAGAAAGAAAAGAACACTAAATTATAGATCATTTTCAGTATTGTGCCGTCACTTTTTGGTACAAGTATCTAAAACTTAAAAAAAAAAAAAAACTTTTAAAAGCACAAGGTTTCCACAATTTCTTAGGTTCTTACATTTCCTTACTAAATGACACTTCCCTACTTCTTCTTTATGTATCAAAAAAGGAACACAAATTCTACTGCTTTAGAAGACACTGACCCATCAATTATCCTCAAACAAATTTTTACTAGTACCTTTAGTAAACTATGACTGAGGCAGTTATCCCATTCATTGTTCCCTTGACATTCTCTAAGAATTCAGGTAAAGGATTAAAATATTTAATCCAACCATCTTACTTTTTCAGGAGTAAAAATTTTTGGCAAATTTGACAAGTGGTCTTGAAAGGCTTATTATACTATTATGATAACTCATGCAATAACCTACCATTTGAAATTATTCCTTAAAAAACGTATTAGTGAGTACATTTTTCTTTTATAATAATCTCTGTAGCATCTGTAGTTACATCTCCTTTTTCATACTTATTATTATGGCTTCTCTCTCTTTTGATCAATCTTACCAGATTTGTTAACTCTATTAGTCTTTTTCTAAGAATCAACTTCAGCTATGTTGATCCTTCATTGTTCACTCGTTTTATATTTCATTTCTACTTTTATGTCTATTATTTCATTCCTTTCTTTATTCTGTCTTGTTTCTAATTTAGATTGAATTCCTAGCTCGTTAATTTTCAGCCTTTCTTCTTTTCCAACAAATATCTCAGACCCTCCATCAGGGATCTTTTTCCTTCTACCTAAAGTGTATCTTTCTGAATTTGTCTTAATGAAATTCTACTGGAGATAAAAATCTCTGTTTTAATTTTTCTGAAAACTTTATTATGTACCTACACTCATGAAAGGTATTTTAGCTTTAATAGTTATTTCTTTTCAGCACACTGTAGTTATTCTTTTCTTCTGGTTTCAAGTTTCAATTTCTCCTTTCAATAAACCAGTCTAATAGTAGATATTTTGAAGGTAATCCGTCTTCTCCCTCTGGCTATTTATTTATTTTATTCATTTAATTTTTGGCTGTGTTGGGTCTTTGTTTCTGTGCGCAGGCTTGCTCTAGTTGCAGCGAGCGGGGGCTTCTCTTTGTTGCGGTGCACGGGCTTCTCATTGCGGTGGCTTCTCTTATCGTGAAGCACGGGCTCTAGGCATGCGGGCTTCAGTAGTTGTGGTTCGTGGGCTCTAGAGCGCAGGCTCAGTAGTTGTGGCACATGGGCTTGGTTGCTCCGCAGCATGTGGGATCTTCCCTGACCAGGGCTCGAACCCGTGTCCCCTGCATTGGCAGGTGGATTCTTAACCACTGCGCCACCAGAAGCCCATCCCTCTGGCTATTTTTAAGGTCCCTGACTATATGCAAATTTAACTATGAAGTGTTTAGGTTTAATTTTTTCTCTCCTGTTTAGGATTTGACTTCTTGAATTTGTGCCATTTGCAATTTTAGAAATTCTCAATTATAAACTCCTCAAATATTATTTCTACTTGACTTTTCTTCACATCTATATTCTGCTTTGATAACTGGTAGATCTTCTCATGCTCTTCTTGTATTAGTTAAGACTAATACAAGACTAGGCTGATGCAATAAGAGACTCTACAATGGCCTGAACGAAATTCAAGTTTTTTTTCTCTCTCACACATGACAGTAGAAAGGGACAGTCCAGGGCTGGTTTGGCAGCTTAGCAGTCTGAGAGAGCTAAGCTCTTACAACTTGTTGCTGCTCTGTCATCCTTACAGTATTGCCCTCTTCTACCTAGCTAAAAATAGTTCATCACTGTGTCCACATTCCAATCTATGGGAAGGAAGAAGGAGGTGGGAAATGGAGTATCTCATTCCTCTTATACGCATAAACCGTAAGGCTAAAACCTATGCACACATAACTTCCACTTGCATCCAAATTGCTGAAACTTTGACACAGAGTCAAATCTCACTATCAGAAAGGCAGTGAAATGGAAGCTGTAGCTGGATAGCAAAGCATCCAACTAATACAGTTATTGCTTAAAAGGAGAAAGAAATCAAGGAAATCTAGCAATTTCTGCCCCAATTTTCTAATTCTCATTTCTCCTCTTACATGTTGTCCATCTGTGTCTCTTTATTTTGGTTAATTTATTTTTCAGGTCATCTTCCAGCTCATGAATTCTAATCTATTGTTAAACCTATCTATTGAATTTAAATTTTTTTATTTACATTTTTCATTTCCAGAAGTTCTTTTATTTTTTTGTCAAAGCTATTGGTAATTGTTCATAGTCTCATTCTGTTTCTCACAGCATTATAGTGAAATGTTTAAAAGCCTGAACTTATGATCCATACTACCTGACTAGAATCCTGCTCTACCACTTACTAACCTCTGTCTACAACTTTTCCTCCTAAATCCTGAATATTGGGAATGCCTCTATTAAATAGAAGACAGGAGACTATCACATTATCCAAAAGTATTCCTTACTCTGTGCCTTTGAGCAGGACGTGTGCTCCATGAGTTGTAAAAAAAAAAAAAAAAAAAAAGTGAGCACCTATTCTTTTTTAGCAACAGAGTAAATCATCAAAAACTACATCAAAGCAGACTGCTTTTTATATGTAGTACAATCTACTTAGTAAGATGAATATTCTTTAGCAATCTTTATCATCGCAGGCAAATAAAACATTTGTAAACCATGAAGGCTGTGACTAATACTTTCTATGTTGACAAAAAAAATTTTTCCTTAAAAGATAAGGCTTACTAAATTAATAAGTTTACTAATTTATGCTAAGTATATCAATTCTAGAATCCTGATAGATACATTTCCATAAAAAGAGGTATTTAACTTTATTCCCTTAAGGGCATTGCCACATAAATTATATAATCATAATTTTTAAATTTAAGACTAACACTAAAGCAAGCCATAGCTAATGAAAAAGTATGAATTTAAAATAATTTCTAAAGCAAAACAGCATACCTGTCACAAATTTCTGAAATCTTTATTCTTAAAGACTACTTCACTTCTTATAACCAACTGAAATGTTAAGATCCTTCCTGGAAGGAAAACTAAAATGATATGACCAATAGCAACTAACCTCTATATAGCATTTTATCATGTACAAAGCTCTTTCCTTTATATTTTTTAGTTCACCAAAATCAAAACTGTATATGATTTCCCCCACTATAAAGATAAGGAAACCATCCAAGGTTTAACTTGAGTTAAATGACTTAGGGGCAAAGTAACTAGGCGGCTATACTCAAACCTATCCTGATATTAAATGCCATTCTCTTTCAATGTATTATGCTTTGTAACATAACAATAACAAACAATATTAATAGCATACATTTACTGAGAGCTTATTACCACATGCCAGGCACTGCTGTGAGAAATCCTCACAAAAATCTTATGAGGTAGGTACTAGTAATTTGCCCAAACCACACATCTAGGGAGAGAATCCACAATTCAAACTGTGGCAGCCTGGTTCCTGAGTTCACACTCTAACATGCTAACTTGCCTCTACTCATATATGTGTATAGAAACTTGAATACACATAGAATAACTTTGGAAGGAAACTGAGGAATGAGGGGACAAGGAAAGAAGGGAGATTTTTCACCGTATGCCTTACATATATTTCTTGAAGGTCAGGCAGAGGAAGGGGAGTGGGGTAGGAGTATTACAGACATGGAATTTCATGTAAAAAACACACAGATTCAAGAGAATGAAAAGTCTAATTAAAAAAAAACTATTAAAATAAAGTCTAGGTGGCTTGAGCATTTACAGTGAAAGCTTGGGGAAAGGTAGGGGGAAAGGAATGAGTACAGATGTGATTTAAACAGTAAGCAGGCCAGCAAGCTACCAAAGTCCCTGTATGATAGCCAAAGAACTTGAAACTTTCCTATCAGAGGAGGAAAGTCACCTAAGGTTTTTGAATAGATAATCTGAGGGAAAAAAAAGAAAAAAACCCCACAAACTTTTACGAGAACTGTGGATGTAGGAACAAAGGGAATGAGAAACTGGAGCAGGGAGTCCAGTTAGGAGGGCAAGGAATGGGGCTGGGACTTGAGACATAGAGAGGGTTAGTCTTAAAATAAGGGACATAGTTCAGCAACTTTGCTGTGAACACCAAGTGAGATAATGCATACATAGCTCTTAGCACAGTGCATGGCTAAAAAACAACAACTACTACTATCACTGCTTTACTACTGTAACTACAGTGTTACTGGTATCAGTATTTTGAGAAGAATTGTGGAAAGGTAATGTAAGACAAGAGTGGATAGTACTGTCAGATTAGGAACCCCAAATCAGGAGGCAGCATAATAAAATTTATTGATTCTGAACCTTATTGAATTGAAGGGTCATCAGTTCTTTGAAAACCGTAAACACACAGGGAGAAGTGGAGACCAAGGAACCCAAACTAACAACCCCTGATCGAAAGGAACCCCTGGCATATCTGGATCCCTGTGTGAGCCTGGGCAAGTTATTTGTTAATATGTAATTTCCTTATTAACGAAACAAAGCTGGATTAAGATACCTCACTGGTTCCTGATAATTAAACAATATAACATATTTTACGTACCTATAAAGTGCTTAAAACATAGGAGAAGTTAAGTGCTTTCCCCTCCTAAAGTGAAAACAGAGGATCAACATTTTGGTTTGATAAAAACACTGCCACAGGGCTTCCCTGGTGGCGCAGTGGTTGAGAATCCTCCTGCCGATGCAGGGGACACGGGTTCGTGCCCCGGTCGGGGAGGATCCCACGTGCCGCGGAGCGGCTGGGCCGGTGAGCCATGGCCGCTAAGCCTGCGCGTCCGGAGCCTGTGCTCCGCAGCGGGAGAGGCCACAGCGGGGAGAGGCTCACGTACTGCAAAAAAACACACAAAAAACAAAACACTGCCACATTAGAAAACTACTGCTAGGACCCTAGTTTATTAACCTGTTTGCTTTACGAACTTCAAATCTATCTTAGGATGGCCAGATAGTCATGAGTTTCTGATTCTCAAAAACTCTGAAGGTTCCTGTTGCCAGAGATTACTGGCTTTGTGAAAAGAAATAATACAGGCATAGACACCTTTGTCTTTAAAATATCCTGTTCAGGACAATCTTAGTTCTAATCAAGTTCTTAATATTTGAGATGAGAGGAGGTCAGAAAAACGTAATAAGAAAATTATTTAAAGTTTCTTTCATGAGACAAATCAATTTGATCAGGTCTAAAAATTGGCCATTAAATGAGAATTAAACTTAATCAGGGATCTTGGATTCTGTGCCTAATGCTAAGAAATATACCAAAAAAATGTGACTATTGATTTATAGAATATCTAGGATTTATTTTCAAGAAGAATAACACTGGATGAGAGATTTTTATTTTCTCATAATGGAACTAAATGGAGATTCTATAAATGGGAGATCTTAATTTAGCAATTAAGATTTATGAACTGCTGACCACATATGTTTATAAATGGATTTCTTGATAAGAATCAGTTCCAAACATTCTTTTTTGGATGGCCATCAACACCCCCAGTAGACTAAGCTATCATAAGTTTATACCTAGATCAATGCAACAGCCCCTTATCGGGTCCCTTCACATCTAATTCCCCTCACCCCCCCAATCTTTTTCCCATAGTGAAGCTAGAATGATCTTTATAAAAATGCATATTTAATTATGATAGTGACCCTCTTCCCAAATCCCTCCAGTTAAGATACTTCAGTGATTTGCCACTACCCTTAAGGATAAAGCCAAAAAATGTTAACATGGCCTACAGGAGTCTGCACAGTTTGGTCCCTAATTCCCACTCCAGCTTCATTTCACAATGTTCTCCCTCTCGTTCTCAATGCTCCAGCCAAACTGGCTTTATTCCATTTTCTCCATGTGCCATGCTCTCTCCTGCCAGAAACAGGTCAGTTGGCAAAGTGTTCTGGAGAAAAATAAAGCAGGAAAGGGGGTGTAGGGAGTTCATAGGGCAGGAAGATTTGTAGTTTGAAACAAAGTGATACTCAAGTAAAGACCTAAAGGCAATGGTAAGTAAGAGAACAGAGTCATGCAGACTTTCCTTTTCTAAAGGAAATCGAAAAGCCTTGAGATGTCTGGTGACTTCTATAAAGAGAAAGGATGGCACCCTAATTGGAGGGAAGTAATGAGATGATTAGTAGGAGGTAAGGTAAGTGATGAAACAGACAGCTTAAAGATGGCTTTTAAGTCATAGCAAGGACTTTGGCTTTTACTTGGTATGAGATGGGAACTCATTGGACGGTTCTGATCAAAGGATGACAAGTTCCCATTGAACTTTTAGACAGATCTCTCTAGCTGTTGTGTGGTGAAAGGAAGGAGGAGGTCAAGGGCAGAGGCAGGGAGAACTATTTGAAGGCAAATGAAACCCAAAAGATGGCAATATGGACCAAAGCAGTAGCAGTGGAAGTGGTAAGAATTAGTTATCTTCCAGATATATTTAAAGATAGGGCCAAAAGGAGTGAAGAGTTGGGAGAAAAAAGGCTACTGAATAATAAACAGAAGACAGACACCAAACAGAGAACACTGAGCAGGATAAATACCAAAAAATCTACACCCAGGAATATATTCAAACTGCAGAAAATCAAAGACAAATATTGAAAGAAGCTGGAGGGGGTAAAAACCACCCAACTTCTAGAGGAGCAAGAATGAGAATTACCTGAGACTTCTCTTCAGAAATTACACAAAAATATGAGAATGAAGTGAAATATTTAACTGTTGAAAGAAAAAACCCCATCAAGTGACAATTCTGCAAATCCAGCAAAGTTAGCCTTCAAATAACAGAGAAATACAGACTTTCTCAAACAAAAATTCAGTGGAATTTGTTGCCATAGATCTGCTCTGCAAGAAATATTAAAAGAAGTTCTTTAAAAGAAGGGAAATGATTTAAGCCAGAAACTTGGACCTAATTATGAACATATGAAGGTAAAATAAAATCTTTTATTTTTCTTATTCTTAATTGATCTAACAGACAACAATTTTAAATAATAGCAATAATGTATTAGATGATTATAGTTTATGGATACTTAAAATGAATGACAGCACATTATAAAGGATTTTAGGAATTGGAAACTGTTATAAAGTACCTGTATTATCTGTGAAGTGGTATAGTTCTATATGACACTGGGCTTGGATTAGTGGTAAATGTATATTTCAAATTCAAGTGCAACCACTAAAAAAAAAAAAGTCTAATTGATATGGTAAGAGAAAAGAAAAAATGAAATCACATAAAATGCTCAGTTAAAATCAGAAGGTAGCAGAAAAAGAGTAGAAGACAAAAAGGAAACAAGGGCAATGAACAGAAAACAGTAACACCTATGGGAGCTATTAATCCAACTACATTAAAAACCGCTAGTCAAAAATCAACTCTAAATACACCAATTAAAAGAAAGAGACTGTCAGAGTGGATCAAGAAACGCACTTTGGGGACTTCCCTGGTGGCGCAGTGGTTAAGAATCCACCTGCCAATGCAGGGGACACGGGTTCGATCCCTGGTCCGGGAAGATCCCACATGCCGCAGAGCAACTAAGCCCATGCACCACAATTACTGGGCCTGCGCTCTAGAGCCCGGCTCTAGAACAACAAGAAAACAGATGAACAACAAGGAAAAACTGATGAATCTACCATTATACCCAGAGACTCCAGCACCCCTTTATCAGTAATTGATAGATACAGCAGGCAGAAAATCAGAAAGGACATAGCTGAACTGAACAATACCACCAATCAATTGGATCTAACTGATACTTTTACAATACTTCATGAATAACAACAAAATATATATTATTTTTAAGGGCATATGGAACATTTAAAAAGATAGATCATAATCTGGACTATAAATAAGTCTCAGTAAATTTAAAGAAATTTAAATCATACAAGTATGTTTTCTGATCACACTGGAATCAGTAATAGAAAGACATCAAGAAAATCCCGAAGTATCTGGAAACTATAATAATATACATCTAAATAATCCTTGATTCAAGGAAAAAAAATCAAAAGGGAAATTAGTATTTTCAACAGAATGAAAATAAACACACCATATCAAAATCTGTAGAATAAGAGCCCAGAAATAAACCTTTTCATAAATGGTAAAATGATTTCTGGCAAGGGTATTAATACCATTCAATGAGGAAAGGGCAGTCTTTTCAACATATGGTATTGGGAAAACTGGATATTCACATGCAAAAGAATTAAGTTGGACCCTGACCTTACGCTATATACAAAAATTAATTCAAAATAGATCAAAGATATAAACATAAGAGCAAAACCATAGAACTCTTAGAAGAAAATATAGGGAAAAGTTTCATGACATTGGATTTGGCAATGATTTCTTGGATATTACATAAAAAGTACAGGCAACAAAAGCAAAAATAGATGAACTGGACTACATCAAAATTTAAAACTTCTGTGCATCAAAGGACACAACCAATGGTATAAAATGGCAACAGATGGAATGGGAGAAAATATTTGTAAATCATATATCTGATAAGGGGTTAATATTCAGAATAAAGAACTGCTAAACCTCAAGGACAACAAAAAAAAACCCCAAACAAAATGAGCAAAGGACTTGAATAGACACTTCTCCAAAGAAGATACACGAATGGCCAATAAGCACATGAAAAGATACTCGACATCACTAATCATTAGGGAAATGTAAATCAAAACCACAATGAAATACCACTTTACATCCATTAGGATGGCTATTAACAAAAGAAAAGAAAACAAAACAAATTTAGAAACCAGAAAATAACAAGTGTTGGTGAGGATTGCGGAAAAATTAGAACCTTTGTGCACTGCTGGTGGGAATGTGGAAAAACGATGGCAATTCCTCAAAAAAATTAAAAATACGATTACCATATAATCTAGCAATTCCACTTCTGGGTATATACCCAAGAGAGCTGAAAGCAGGGATTCAACCACATATTTGTAGTACACCCATGTTCACAGCAGCATTATTCACAACAGGCCAAAAGTGGAAGCAACCCAAGTGTCCATCAACAGATGAATGGATAAACAAAGTGTAGTATGTACATACAATGGAATATTATTCAGCTTTAAATGGAAATTGTGATACCTGCTACAACAAGCATCAACTTCGAGGACATAATAAGTGAAATAAGCCACTCACAAAAGGACAAATACTGTATGATTCCACATTCATGAAGTACCTACAGTAGTTAATAATTAAATTCATAGACAGAAAGTAGAATGGTGGTTGCCAGGGGCGGGAGATTGGGAGTTAGTGTTTAACAGGTATGGAGTTTCAGTGTGGGAAGATGAAAAAAAATTCTGGAGATGGATGGTGTTAACAGTTTCACAAAAATGTAAAATGTACTTAATGCCACTAAACTGTACACTTAAAAATGGTTACAATGGTAAATTTTATGTTATGTGTATTTTATCACAATTTTAAAAATAATGTAATTCAACCATACTAACTTAAAGTAAATCATAGGTAGAGGTGCCAGCAAAGGAAGACCAGACGCAGCAGCCAGTAAGGTAAGGGTAAAACCAAATATGTGGTTTCTTGGAACAAAGAGAAGAAGACATTTCAAAGAAAAGGAAGTGATCAACTGTTAATGCTGCTGACAAGTCAAGTAAGATGAAGACTGAGAACTGACCACTGGAGGTCACTGGAGACTTGATGAACTCACTTCAGTGGAATAACCTAGGTCCAAAAGACTGACCGGGTTCAAGAAAGACTGAGAGATGACAAACTGGAAATAGCATTAGACGATTTTTTCTAAAAGGAGGAGTTTACTTAAAGAATAGAAAAATGGGGTGGTCACTAAGACAAGGGAAAGAGGATTTGGGTTCAAAAGGGGTTCTGTTTATACTATTTCCACAGTAGGTAGAAGTTCAGTACATCAAACATTCAAGAGCTACTTAGTAAATCTTTGTCCACAATGAACTATTCTCAAGACTAGGTTTACTGCTTGACACTAGAGGGTACAGGGCTTCAATTTTGAATCCTTCTTCCCTCCACCTCCCAAACACACGTTATCTCATCATCTTTTTCCAAGGTCATTGAAATTTTTAATAAAACTCTTTATCAAATAATATTGCAATAAGTGTACAATAATTTAACTATCTTTTTGTTGGATGTGTCCAAACATTCTGTTATAATAGATAACCCTGCAATGAATCTATGCATACATTTTTATCCAGAATTATTATTTTTTCTTTGGGTTACATTTTCAGATGGATCATTACTAGATTTAAGGTTAGGAACTTTTTGAAAGTTCTTCATGGAGATTAATAGTTTTATCAATTTACATTCCCATATCAAGAATATGTGGGTCTCGGGAATTCCCTGGTGGTCCAGTGATTAGGAAGGACTCTGAGCTTCTACTGCAGGGGGTATGGATGGGTTCAACCCCTGGTCAGGGAACTAAGATCCCACGTGGTCAAAAAAAAGAATATGTGGGTCCCATTTTACCACATCCCCAATAACAGAGTTTCAACTTAAATTTGCTTATTACAATTTAAATGTTCTTATTTTGTTAATCGTATTATCAAAGGTGTATTACCCTGCTTTAGTTTAAATTTCTTTGATTAACTGATGAGGTTAAACTGTTTTCCAAATACTTATCAGTCACATCTTTTTTCTTTTGCGAACTGCCTATTCTTTTCTCATTTGTTTTGAAAAAAGTTATTTTTCCTATCTATCAGTCTAGTATGTTTATTAATTAAGGACAGTCACCCTTTTTGATTACTGCAAGTTTTCCCTGCAGGTGTTATTTACTTTTAATTGTTTATTTTATCATATTCAAGTTAATTTTTGTTAATTATGTTAAATCTGTATTTTCCTTTGTCATTTTCCCCTTTCATAATTTGGTTTATAACTACTAAGGAGTGGCTATCAGCGGATTGAAGCAAAAGACTGGGTTTAGGAATTAAAGTTCTGTTGTAAGGAAGTTAGAAAGTTTCTTGTGCTATTAATATCTGGTTTATTATCTAGTCTCCATTTAAATGAAGGTTTATAAATGTATGAGCAATACATAAGTAAGTATATAATAAAATCTGGTAAAAGCAACTAGAAAAATGGTACTTGAATTTAGAACACCTGTAATTAGGTGCTGGCTCTACCACTTACGTATCAGCTAGAAGACTTTGGACTTCTTAACCTCATTCAACTCTCATGATCTATAAATAACAGTAGTTTTGAGGGCTTACTATGTGCCAAGCATGACTCCAGGAATTTTACTTTTGTCACTTATTTAAATACAACTCTATGATATTATAATTACCACTTTACACAAGAGAAAACATATAACCTAGAGAGGTTAAATAACTCATCAAAATTCAAACACAATTAGTAAATGGCAGAACCAGGATTTGAATCTAGGCTTTCTGACTCTAGTGCCTCCATCCTGGCTCCTAATCACTCTATTATATGGCCTCTTTCATCTTTAAAATGGGAATGATACCATTTATCTCATAGGTGTGGTGAGAGGATTAAATGAGGCAATACACATGAATGAATTTTATAGTGTAAAGTGGCAAGCATAAAGAACAGTATCATCAAAGATTTTTGTTCTGAATATCAACAAAAAAATCAGATAGATACTTTGTATGACTTAATAAAGCAAAACAAATGGCAAATTCTTCAACACATATACTGGGAACTAAAATCCTTATAGTAACCTGTTAAAAGTACCATGGAGACAGCCCTTAGGCTCTTGCTTTCTGGCTGGAAAACAAAAAGTCTGTCTCAGGCTAGAAGAATATACAATTTATTCCATGAAAATGACAGCACAAAGCATGATCCCATATCAATTAAATATGCACGTTTAGAAGCCCCATGAAAACAAGAGACTCAGTTTGTCTTTTTCCCTCTTAGTCTAGCCACTTCTTCCTCTTCTGTGTAACACAAATACCTTGGTTTATACCCCTTACGGTGTTATGCCATACCCACTTCCTCTTTTTCTATCCAAATCCTCCAAGCCCTTCAGGGTGCATTTCAAGCTCCAACTTCAAAGTTATGTCCATTAACTCATGCCTGTAGCCTTCTTTACCTGACCACTTATTACCTCTTTTATAAAAACTACTTAGTCTCTGGTTACATTTTCTTTTGTTGAGATATAATTCACATACCATAAAATTTACCATTTTAAAGTATATAATTCAGTGGTTTAAATTACATTCACAAGGTTGTACAACAATCACCACTATCTAATTCCAGAACATTTTTACCACTCTAAAAAGAAACCCCCATATCCATTAGCAGTCACTTTCCCATTTCCCCCTCCCCCTAGCCTTTGGGCAACCACTAATCTACTTTCTGTCTCTATGGATTTGACTATTCTAGTTATATCTATAAATGAAGTAACAGAATATGTGACCTTTTGTGTCTGGCTTCTTTCACTTATAATGTTTTTCAAGGTTCATCCATGTTGTAGCATGTACCAGTACTCCATTTCTTTTTAAGGCTGAATATTACACTATATGGCTATACCACATTTTGTTTACCCATTCAATGGATATTTGAGTTGTTTTCACCTTTTGGCTATTATGACCAATAATGTTATGAACATACCGCACAAGTTTTAATTGTGAACCTGTTTACAATTCTCTTGGGTGTATACCTCGAAGGGAATTGCTTGGGTCATATGGTAACTCTATGTTTAACTTACTGAGGAACTGCCAAACTGTTTTCTACAGTGGCTGTACCATTTTACATTCTCACCACATCCTTGTCAACAGTTGCTATCGCCGTTTTTTGATTACAGCTATCCTAGTGGGTGTGAAATGGTATCTCACTGTGGTTTTGATTTGCATCCCCTAATGTCTCTGGTTGTATTTTATTTTATGTGACATATTCCTCTAATTCACTGTCACCAAGCTTTTTCTGTAAAGGGCCAGACAGTAATGTTTTATGCTTTGAGGGTCAGAGATGGTCTATGTTACATATTCTCCTCTGGTATTTGTTTGTTTTTTAAACAACAAAAGCAAAAGCCATTCTTAGCTTGAGGGCCAAACAAAAATGGGCCTCAGACTATAGTTTGGCAACCTCTACTCAGATTGTTTCATAATTAGCCTGGCCTTCCCTATCAATGTCAACTTCGTTGAAAGCAAGGTAAGGACTATTTTATATTCCTTCACAGTGATATGCACAAAGCCCATAAATACAAAAGCAGAGGTTTTAAAAATACTTGAACTGAACGTCTTGCACAAAGAATGTCCCCAATTAAAAAAATACATATATATCTTCCCATAGGTATTTACACAATATAAATAAAGCATGCTTGTTTTTAAAATGAGTACTAAAAGTAAAACATAATTTTTCTTTTGAAATTGGGCAGCTTGACTACGAATATCCTAAGAATCAGAGAAAAAAATATTTTATAAATGCCCTTTGAATCAAAATTATATTTAGAGGCAATTAACTTTCTACCACCAAATGTATTTTAAGGGCATACTTCTGACTCAACTACCTCTAAATCCTAAAGCTACAAATAACATTAAAATTATACTAATATACTACGGCAGAACTTGATATCTGTTCCTCTAACTTGATTACTGGCCAAAAAACAAACGAGCAAACAAACCAAACCAAAACAAAAGGTATATACTTCTGGCAAATGTGAAAATCCGGTAATTTCAACAATTTGAGTTTTACATTCTGGAAATTATAGGTTGATCTCAAAGAAGGAATTGATTCTACATAGAAACTCTCGGACACAGAATGAAAACTAATGTATCAGAGAGCAGACAACTAGCTATTTATCTCTGGAAGTCACTGAACTTCTTCCAAGTCCAGATTTCTCATCTTTAAAAGTAGGAGTGATTCCATCTGTCCTACCTTTTCCACAGAATTGTGACGATCAAATGAGACAAAGTTTATAAAATTTTATAAAAAGCACCCTACAAATAATATGACTCATATATTGTTAGAAGAATTCTAAGCCAAAACCAAGTTTTCACTACTAAAATAAGTATAAACAAGAGTTCTCTGGGTCTTTAGAGGTATAACAAGTACTTTTCCTAACGGTCCAAATGACATCAATGAATACTATGGTGATTCTTTTTTTTAAGTCTTTCTAAAAGAAGAATGGAAATCAGCACAAACTGGTCTTACATTCTGAGCGGCACAAAGGTTAACCAAGTGCGTAAAAGCATTCAGACCAGTTCCCCAGGTCTTAGGAATCTAAGACAACATTCATTCTTTTGCATCTTTAGTTTATTCTGGCTAAAAGGAATAATATACTAAATATTCCTTTAAATACCAAGCTGCCTGCTAAAAATTCAATGGGAACCAAACAGTAACCTCAAAGATGAAGCCAGAATCAGCAGTAAAGTTTTGATCAGCAGAAAAGAAGAAATAATAAAGCAATGATAATATATAATATTCCATGCTAAGTACTTTATACAGACCATACCATTTGATTTTTATGACCATAAAGTAGGGCTACTATTATTATTCATATTATAGCTAAAGAAAGTGAGACTAAGAAAAATATTTTACCAAAGCTCACAGTAATCTGCATAGCAGGGATTAGAATTCAGACAACCTGACTCTAGCGCCCACATTCTTAACCTAAAGTAAGATAAACTGTGTTTAACAGACTTCATTTTCTATAGCAAAAGCAAACCAAAAACGAAATCCAAGAAAAAGGCAAAACTTCCAAATGTGTGCTTGAACTCATTTTCTTTCCATATCCAAGTACTCAAAATTGATAAGAAGTAGTTAATGACTGAAAGACCGCATAACAAAATAAGGTGATGGGTGAAGGGTTGGGATAACATATCCTACACATACTCATTCTAACATTGGCTTCTAATTTTTTTAAGTTCAAAATTAAGCCTGGTTTCAGTAGGTTTCTTTCCCTCACAATGGCTGAATTCTTTTAAGAAAGCCCATTCCAATGACTTTAAATCTGTAGTCGCTGTGGTTGAAAATGTGCTAGATTACTTGCTACAGAGGAGTACATTAAATATTTGAAATTCTGTTGGCAGAAATGATCACCAGGAAATATTTGTAACCCAGGTCCACCCACTTTCCATCAGCATAACGGACTAACTTTACCTCCACTTTCCCTAAGCTCATTTTTACTTCTATGTACATTAATGTAAGGTCTGGTACACAATGAGGCTGCATGTTTGCAGAAACCAATATATTAAAAGAGTCTCCTTGAAAATGCAATTCCGATCAAAATTTTTTTAAGTTATTAATCCTGATCAATTTTTTAAAGTCATATCTGAATGAATTTTATTTTTATTTTATCTAAAGAACATAGTATGGGGGGAAAAAAACCCAAATCTTGCACCTGACATCAGTATGTTGAAGGGCAATGATGAAGGGTCACAAACATGGAAATATTTAAGGATATTAAAAGAGTTGCCAAAGAAATAACATTTAATAAAATAACTAAAATTACAAAAACAAAATGTAGGGGTATGGGAACAATCTTTAAATTGTCAAAAAAAAGAAATATTCCCATTATATATGATAAAATTTCTAAGCAACCACACACACAAAATACCATAAGAGAAATTATATCACAGCTGAACAGTGATTTTGCTATATATATCTGAAAATATATGGTTATACAGCACTTTCTATGTAGAATTAGTTCTAGACACCTAGTATACCAGCAATTTTCACTGATCAATAGAATTCTCAATACAGTACAGACTAAAAGACTAATAATGTTATCTACAACATCCAGTACACATTCACATTGATAAGGAGAAACTTCTCAGTATCTAGACCTATCTTAATCCTTTGTCATGTATGAAAGTGTCAGAACATATACAAGTTGTGAAATTTGAAAAATGCTACATACAAATAAACGACGAAATCGCCAACTCCTAACACTGTGTTTGATTCTAATACTTTTGGACTCACATGATTCTCAAGGGTCTTCAAAAATGAATTACTACAATCTTTTGTTGTTATAGTATAATAAAAAAACAATTTAAATAACTTCATATTAGTTAAAAGATATCAATCAGGGCCTCCCTGGTGGCGCAGTGGTTGAGAGTCCGCCTGCCGATGCAGGGGATACGGGTTCGTGCCCCGGTCTGGGAGGATCCCATATGCCGCGGAGCGGCTGGGCCTGTGAGCCATGGCCGCTGGGCCTCCGCAACGGGAGAGGCCACAACAGTGAGAGGCCCGCATACCGCAAAAAAAAAAAAAAAAAAAAAAAGATATCAATCAATAAGAAATAAGTATTAAAATTCTCTCTACAAGCATATAAAGGGCTAACTTTGAGGCGTATCTCTGGACTAAGCTTGTTATCTAGGAGAAAGTATTTACAGTCAAATCAAAAACTACCTGAATACGGAGACACCTTAAGTATTACCAAAGCCTTGAGGGGCAGGGTAAAGAGGGAGACACTACAATTAAATATCTATAATTAAATTGTCTAGAAGTTACAATCTTAGATCTAGAGCCCTGTTTCTAACAATGCCTTTCACTGGCTGGAAGCGAATAATTGAAATATTAGCCTGAATCAATCTGTAAGGCACACCAAGCAGAGCAAACCTCAAACTTACCTCACTATCTAGACTGATACAGAAAAAAACAATACTACAATGGTCCCTAATGCCACAAATACCTATTATGTTTATCTACTAAAAATGAGACAATGAAAGATAAAGGAAGATAAAGCCAGTTACCCAAATTTAACAAGAAAAAAATACTATAATCCCATTTCTCAAAGTGTTGGTTTGATTAACTTATCAATTATATAGTCTGTAGGTAACAAAAACTGTTGGAAAAAGCCAAACACTTTTCAAAAAAGCAAACTGGTTCTGTGTTGAGAAGATGCTCCACTCTAAGGGATGCATTCATTTTTTAATTCCCTAAGTCTAGATTTGCTGAAATTTATTTACAAATTGGGCACCAAGTTAAAAAAAAAAAAAAAGGAACGAAAAGAAAAGGAAATATCATGGAGAACTTAAAAGACAGAGAGACGGGCTTCCCTGGTGGCACAGTGGTTGCGAGTCCGCCTGCTGATGCAGGGGACGCGGGTTTGTGCCCTGGTCTGGGAAGATGCCACACGCCGCGGAGCGGCTGGGCCCGTGAGCCATGGCCGCTAAGCCTGCGCATCCAGAGCCTGTGCTCCGCAACGGAGAGGCCACAACAGTGAGAGGCCCGTGTACTGAAAAAAAAAAAAAAAAAAAAAAAGACAGAGAGACACATGCTGTCTTTCCAAATTAGAAAAAAACATCTCTAGCTCTAACTGGCAGAGCTCCCCTACTAAGTAGGCAGAAGTATACTAGTGGATACAAACAGACAAACATGAAAAAGTCTGCCAAGTTAATGTTATGAGAGGAAAGGGAAAGAGTAGAAAAAATCTGGTCATTTACTAGGGTTCTGTCAAAACTAGGTGGTGGAGCATACAAAAGGAAACAGAGTCTGACTTTTACAAGAATATCTTACTATTAGCACACAAAAATGGAGCAAAAACTATTGTGCAGTCCAAATATGACTCATGAAAAAAGCTACTCATCATTAAGAATTATTGGTAACTGTCTAAATAAATATTCTTTTTTTCAATACCTGGCCTGGTATAATCATACGTGTGTGTGCGTATGCATGTTTGTGCATGTGCGTGTGTGTGTGTGTATGTGTGTGTTTTGAGGAAACCCCCACAGCATTTTTTCCACTTCACTGAAACTTCTGACACTGTGATCCCTTCTTCATTTCACAGACTATCATCTTTCCTTCCCTCCTAAACCTGGACTCCAACAGTGATCATCAGTGTAACTTAATAGCAGCTAAGCACAGACTTTGAACCTAAGTTCCTGGGTTTGAACTCCAGCTCTGACACTTGCACCGTCATATCAGGCAATGTCTTAACCTCTCTGTGCCTCAGTTTCATCACGGGGAAAACAGTGCCTACTTCACAGGGTTATTCTGAGTAAATGAGTTAGTATCTTTAAAGCAAACTTATAACTGTGCCTAGCACAGAGTAAGGACTCTAGAAGTGTTTGCTCTTTATCATCATCACCATTTTTGTCTGAGTTATTCTTTGCCCAGCACCCTCTGTGTCATGTATTCCTCTTTTCCCCCCAAATCAGCCGGTAACATCAAGCATGAATGAATCTTAAAATCTCTCTTCATTGATGGAGAAAATACCATTATGTAAGTGATGTCACTACTACAAATTTCTGATGTGAAATCTCACCTGGGCCCTCAGTAACGCATATCAATCCTTTTACCAATCTCTGCTCTACTTCCTCTCTCATTCCCTCCCCTCACTGATAAACTTACCAAGTCCGGTCACTATCATCTTTTCCCCTCAAGTCCCACTCAGTGGATAAAGTTGTCCCTCCTCACATTTAAGGTTATTTTTGCATGTCTAGTATCCCTTCCTCCTCTTTTTGGTTATCCTGACACTCTGTGGGGAAATAACCTGTTTCCCGCACAGCAGTTTTGGTGGGAACGTCAATCAAAGTGTTCCACCCACCACTAGGCAAGGGAGATATCGCACCAAGGGATGTCGAGGGATGCCAATTAGACTGAATTTCTTATGATGCTGAATCTTGAGCAGAATGATGTGAAGATGGAAAATGGTTAGAGTTGATTCATTCTGACTGTGGTACACTACTGAAGACACTGTTCATTGCTGCTACCTAGGTCCTGACCCCTGCAAACTGTCCTGGTTCTTCCTGGGGTTTCCTGAGGCCTGCATACTTTTTTCTTATGTAAATTCTGTTATTCAATATCCATCATATAAATATCTTTTTTTCTGCTTAAATTAACCATTTCAGCCATTTGTTCATCCTTTTATTGGAAAAATATTTATTGAACTATGTGATGTGTCAACCTGGTTAGGCTATAGTAGCCAGTTATTCAAACAAACACTAATCTAGGTGCTGCTGTGAAGGTATTATGTAACTGTTGTTAACATCAAGTAAAGGAGATTACTAATAATGTGAGGAGGCCTCCTTTAACCAACTAAAAGCCCGTAAGGGCAAAATGAGGTTTCACTAAAGAAGAAATTCCGTTGTGAGAATTTCTGCCAAAGCTTCCAGCTGGTCTGCCCTATAGATTTGGACTTGCCAGCCCCCACAACCATAGAAGCCAATTCCTTGAAATAAACTTCTTTATTTTTACACACACACACAAAATGTATATGTGTATATGTATAATGCATGTGTGCCCACTCACACGTTGTAATCCTACTGGTCTGTTTCTCTGGAGAACCCTGACTAATACAAACATCTGCTGTATACTGGTGCTGAGAACAAGACAAAGTCTGTTTCTGTTGCTTGCAACCAAAGAAAGCCCAGTACAGTTATATATGTCACTGTTTGAGAAAGAGAGTCCACAAAGATTTCACTGTTTGACACATGTGCTAATAGTTTAAGATCAAAGCTGTGAGTAGAATTTTTAAATTCTAAACCTATTGGCAATAAAACTAATTTTCTAGATTCCTCCAAAGTACAGGGAAATTAAAGAATGATGGCATCCTTAAGAAAGAAAGGGTGTCTAAAACAGCTGTCAGAATGTTCAAGTTCCTTTACTCTAGTTCAGGGATCAGTAAACTATGACCCACAGGCCAAATCCAGTCCACTGCCTGTTTTTGTGTGGCCTATAAACTAAGAATGGTTTTCACATTCTTAAATAATTTTTTTAATCAAAAGAAAAACAGTACTTTGTGATATGTGAAAGTTATATGAAATTCAAATTTCAGTGTTCATAAATAAAGTGGACACAGCCATGCACATCTGTTTGCATATAGTCTATGGCTGCTTTTGCCCTACAACAGTAGAACTGAATATTGCAACACAGACAACATGACCCTAAAAACCTAAAATATTTATCATCTGTCTCTTTAGAAAAAAGTTTGCTGAACCCAATCTAGTTTATCAAAGAAGAGCCTTAACCTATCTTCAGGAGGAATGGGTAACAAAAGGGAGGAAATGTTAGAAAGGAGGATACAAGAAAAGGAATAAATTATTAATTGTAGCTATTATTCTTTGAATCCTCACCATGTATGTACAAAACACTGTTTGGAGCACTTTACATATATTAATATTTTTAATCCTTACAACATTCTTATGAGGTGGAGACCATTATCTTGATTTTATAGATGAGGCACAGAGGCTAAAACAAACCTGCCCAAGCGCAACAGACATAAATTACAGAACCAGGATTACAATCCAGGTTGTTTGCCTCGGCTGTTTGCCTCTAGCATCTGTGTGGTTAACCACAACATCATACTGCTTTATCACTCATCTTCTTGTATATCTAATCTGCACAGCATTAATGATGTTGGTTTTCCTTAAAGTATTACAACCTTTGTAGATGAACCAACAATGGAATAAATGAAGAAGTTTGTGGCAGTGTATTCCTCAGAGAACTTGAGGGATGACAAAGACCTATGCCTATCTTTCTGCTTGAAGACAGAAAACTCAGGAAGATGCCCCACTGGATTCAA
Organism: Mesoplodon densirostris; assembly: GCF_025265405.1. Taxonomy (NCBI): domain Eukaryota; kingdom Metazoa; phylum Chordata; class Mammalia; order Artiodactyla; family Ziphiidae; genus Mesoplodon; species Mesoplodon densirostris. The sequence goes on along the minus strand of NC_082662.1, from coordinate 100,560,365 downwards.
TCAGTGCCTCCCCCAAACCATACTTGAACTCAGAAGCTCAGGCAAGCTTCTCTATGAAGGCTAAGATAAAGTTCTCCTTCCACATGTCTTGCCTCATCATGATCAATTAAATAAGAATCTGGATGGTGGAGCTGTGATGTGGATATTTCTTAAAACTCCTCAGTTAATTCTAATATACAGCCAATCCTGGGTTGAGACCTACCACAGTATATTTCTCTCCTTTCAAGGAGAGTGGTGATCAAAAGAAAAGAATACAGGTGAGAGGAGGGGCAAAGGTAGAGATGAGGAAACTTGACAAACTTATCTTCCAAGAATGGAATTTTCATTTAGTACCATAGCATGCTAGTAAAGTGCATTTCTAGTCTTCATGTCTCAACTCTATATCTAAAAACTTAAAAAAAAAAAAAGCAGGTATAAGAACAAAACTAAATATTTTTACATATACATGTACATATGTTTACACAAGAAATTTCTGTAAGATACATAGCGAACTGATAACTATTATTTTTGCCTTATCTGTATTTTTTACTCAATCTGTATTTTTGTCACATGTATTTCTTTTTATAATGTATTACTTGTTTAATTAAAAATAATTAATCTTTTAAAAACAGTATGGCTAAAAGGATGTTCAAGGATTACTTTAATTATACTTTGAAGAGCAAAATAATTACGTAAAGAGCTAGTAAAAATTACTTGATACCTTCCTAGAAAGCAGTTTACTTTCTGTCAGAGCACAAGACACAAAATCTCCCCAACCTTTATGTGCAGCAGAGATGTATATTCTAACAAATCTATTAAAGAATCTTTTCCACCAGATGACTATTACTAACTGAAGTTTTACTGGTACTAATCTATTAAAATACTTAAACATGAGGGGGAATATTTTAAATAATAAAAAATAAAATGGAAATATTTCAAAGTTTTACAAACACAAATGTCTATTATACATTCTAATTTTTATAATCATTTATAATGATCTCACATTATGTTTAGCTAAAATCAAATATCCTCCTTATATGGACAATTCATTTAAATGAATCTGAAGTTTTTAATATGGCTTCAGGCTTCAGAAAAGAAAGTAGGCAATGGGGGTGATTAAGACAGTATCCAAGCAATCACACAGGCTCGGCCAAACATCTAAAGTCATAGTGAGTTAATGCTCAAGCATGGCTTGTCATTTGCTTGCTACTGTGAGTCTGAGTAAAAGATTCAGCTTCGTGTACATTAACAAAGTGTTTAAGTTAAAGTTTGCACCAAAGAATAAAATCTCAAACCTGGTTAAAGGGTAAGCCTCAAGAGACAAAAATCACATTTGAGATGTCAATTTTTTAAACATAACTCGCAAGAAAGACCATACCACAAGGGAAAATGGTTGGTTTTTCACTTGGCTAGATGAAGAACCATGACCCAAAGCAATGTGAGCCTCTGTAATGAGCCTAAGCTAGCTGTGGTAATAACTCAACTCCAAGAGAGACTACTCTTAGAAAACAGTCCTGTCCTAATTGCCTAGGTACTGAATATCATTTATTCTATTTATTATGATTAGTTTTTGTTTGTTTGTTTGTTTGTTTTTTTGCGGTACGCGGGCCTCTCACTGTTGTGGCCTCTCCCATTGCGGAGCACAAGCTCCGGACACGCAGGCTCAGTGGCCATGGCTCACGGGCCCAGCCGCTCCGCGGCATGTGGGATCTTCCCGGACCGGGGCACGAACCCGTGTCCCCTGCATCGGCAGGCGGACTCTCAACCACTGCGCCACCAGGGAAGCCCTATGATTAGTTTTTAAACTGGGTGAACATAGTACTCTCAGAAGAGATTTTTCATTACAAAGGTAAACTAAGTCTTCCAGAACACTAAGAGCATTTGAAAGTCTCACTCAAAAGTGTGTCTTAGGGAGTTCCCTGGCGAACCAGTGGTTAGACTCCATGCTTTCACTGCCAAGGGCACGGGTTCAATCCCTGGTCCAGGAATTAAGATCTCACAAGCCATGCGGTACAGCCAAAACAAATAAATAAATACATAAATAAAATTAAAAAACAAAAGTGTGTCTTAAGAAAAAAGTTAGGTCATAGATAGAATCATAGTAAGTAGGGTCAGAATCAACATTTAAAGATTTTAGTAATGGTGTGAGCAGTTAAATTTAAATTTAAAGGAGAAACTGTCTCAGAAAACAATTAGTCTTAAAAAAAAAAAGCCTAAAAACACTTCTACTTTGAAAACCAAAGCATAGGGGCTTCCCTGGTGGCGCAGTGGTTAAGAATCTGCCTGCCAATGCAGCGGACACAGGTTCAAGCCCTGGTCTGGAAAGATCTCACATGCCGCGGAGCAAATAAGCCCGTGCGCCACAACTAGTGAGCCCGCGTGCCACAACTATGGAAGCCTGCATGCCTAGAGCCCATGCTCCGCAACAAGAGAAGCCACCGCAATGAGAAGCCCACGCGCCGCGAGGAAGAGTAGCCCCCACTTGCCGCAACTAAAGAAAGCCCGCGCGCAGCAACAAAGACCCAACGCAGCCAAAAATAAATAAATAAAATAAATTTATTTAAAAGAAAGAAAACCAAAGCATAATTCTTCTGCAACGTTTAATAGATCTATTCTCATATATTTTGAACTTTATGAACTCTAAACCTCAGAAAAATGTATGAATAACTCTGAAGACAATAATATAAAGGAACTCTGTAAAAACAAGCAGAAACAGCATATTATGAGATATCTAAAATAAGTACATTACCAAAGATGTACAGAGAGAGAGAGAATATATCTCCTTTTAAAAGGAATAAAAGTTAGATAGCAGAGAGAGTATATATCCAAGATACTTCAATCAAAAAACCAAAGATTAAAAGGCACACTGGACAGAAATGTTGTGGTTCCAAGTATTTCCATAGAACTCACAGCCCAACAACTTTGTTTGTCTACTTTGCAACTTAGAGGTACTTTTAGAGTTCTGAATTACTGCCAGGCACTAAAAGTTCTCAACCCTAAAAATGTCAATCCTCAAAAATTTGTATTATTCTAATCTAGTTTAAATACATATATCAATACTTGTGTTTTAAAAAACAAAGAAACAAAACCTAGCCAAACTTAAACTGTAACTTGTAATCTGAAAAATATACAAAAGCACATCTGCCTACTTAACAGAACTTTTTATATTTCCAGGTATAAAGGTACAACACTATAAAGTACAGTAATGAAAATCTAGTACCAACATCAGAGTAGGCATGTAAAGGAATGAAAAAGAAGTGAAAGCCTAAAAAGAGACTCAAGCATATAATGCAATTCTAATTCTTAAATAACCCGGCAATTCCACCATAAATGGGAATTTATGATACAGAAGAACACAAGCAAACAAAGATGTATGCCAAAAACAAAAAAACCCCAGGAAACAAAAGGCCCTCCAATAAAAGAAAGGATAAATGTACATCAGTTCAGTAGAACATTGCTAAAAAGAAATGGGATAAATTACATATAGTGATATGAAAAGATGACCAAAATGCCTTGGGCAAAAAAGCAATTTGCCATAGTTAAAGTTCATTCTATTATTCTTTTTTAAAAGATAGATAGGGACTTCCCTGGTGGTCTAGTGGTTGGGACTCTGTGCTTCCAATGCAGGGGGCGCGGGTTCAATCCCTGGTGGGGGAACTAGGATCCCAAACGTGGTGTGGTGCAGCCAAAAATAAATAAATTTTAAAAAATAAAATTAATTAAAAAAAAAAGATAGATACAGGTTTATAAAACTACTTATGTTAGAATATACACAGGAAAAAGCTGGACAAATATTCACATTAATAGTGGTTGTCCTTGGGGAAAGGGACTTTCGATAAGTTATACATATCAAAAATATTAAGATATACAGAATAAAATAATTCTGATTCTTGGAATTCATCCTAAGGAAATAATTTAGAATGCCTGGAAAAATTCAACTACAATGATATTCATAGCAGAGCTTTTATAATAAAAAATTGAGGGACTTCCCTGGTGGCACAGTGGTTAAGACTGCGCTCCAGATGCAGGGGGCCCAGGTTCGATCCCTGGTCAGGGAACTAGATCCCACATGCCACAACTAAGGAGCCCACATGCCACAACTAAGGAGCCCTCTAGTCTTAAGTAAGGAGCCCACCTGTCACAACTAAGACCCAGTGCAACCAAAAAAAAAAAAAAAAACTTTGATAACTATAGGGAATAATTTTTAAAAATGATTGCAAATTCACATAACAGAATACACCTATTGATATTATTTATCCATTAGATATAATATTAAAATATATCATTTTCACAAAAAATTCACAATATGTTTTTTAAAGGGAGCATGAACTATTACGCATCCAATCTCATTTTCTGAAGGAAAATAGATATGCATTGAAAACCACTAGGCAAGAAGTATACCAAAATGTTAACAGACTGGGAGGTAAAGCTAAGAGTGGTTTTTCTTTTAGCTTATTGTATTCATTCTCAACAGGGGCAATATTGCTCCTAAGGGGGTAAAAAAATCTTAACTCTTTAAGTGTACAAAGCACAATTAATGTACAATAAATAAACAAATATACAGTATAATACCTGTGGTATTAAAATTTCATTAGGGGGACGATTAGAAAAATATATATATAAAGACTGGAGTGGGGGGAGCAAGTGATAATGATAAAAAGGCTGAGAAACACTGCCTCATTGGTACTCTAATTTTTTCTACAATGAACTTGGTTATTACTTAGGTCTGAATAAGTAATATATGCACATTGAACTACTTAAAGTTAAGACATAAAATTAATTTTCATTATTAAATATAAAGTTTATTCATATAGTCCTAAGGCTTTAAAAATACAATACAGATTTTAAAAAAATAATAATACTAAAATGAAAACATATAGAGTAAGAAATTGAAAAAGTACTGCATCAGAATTATCTGGGATCCACTGGCAGAGTTAACTACAGATTCCTTCTCCCTACTGCAGATATAATAAAATCAACATATCTATGGATGGGACTAGTAGCTTTTATTAAATGAGGCACACTTATATCATCATACCACTCCATGGAGATATGAAATCCAGACAAATATATATTTTAATCTGGTCTAAGAAATTTTTTAAATTATGTAGTTAAGTGATAAAAATAAAAATAACCTAAAAGCCCGTAAATCTAGGAATTCCTGCTAACCTCCTCCCTTTCCTTTAAGGAACCTACCTGGAGATTCAAATTTCTTCACAAACTACCAAACACACCCTATTATCCATTATCTCTACTGGGTACAAGGCACTGTGAAGAACATAAAAGAAATAAGCAAAATTCATAAATTTTGCCACTAAAATAAACTCACTTCAGTTAAATCTGCAAAATCCAGTATTAACTACTGGACTTCTCAGGGCATCATTCACAAAGAAACACAAGTTTTTAATCCCAGGATGAATCTTAAACAAGTAGGGAACAAAAGTCACTGTTGGTAATAATAACTGGGATGCTGTCAGCTACATTCAATTCGCTAGGTAATAAACGTGTTTAGCATGTCAGCCTTGAAATATGCCAAGATTCAAAATTCTGCCTACCTCAAATTACAAACCCCCCATGTTAAAGACTCTGGGTTTAAAACGTTAAACCGCAAATGCCAAGATTTACTGTGTACATAAATAATGAATCTACCTAAGTGTACAGGTAGTAGTCCCACTTAACTAAAAGAGAATACACTGGGTTAGTCAAAATGGATACAAAGGATTAAGACGTTGCTTCAGTCCCTAGTGATCTTCTCCAATTTCTTATAGACATCGATGCCAACTTTTGGTGGTAGTAATAATAACGGCAGCAATGATATTTAAGTGCTTTTTGTACGCCAGGCATACTTATTCAATCTTCAAACATGTCTTTTTCCATTTTACAGATGAAAACAACTGGGAAATAAAGAGGTGAAGTAACAGCTCATAGATACTATATACAAACTTTCATAGTGTTTTGCCTGCTGACCACAAATACAGTATCAAATAACCAAATATTCAATGTGAGATGTGGCATATCATTTATATAAATACATTTATATCTTGTAATTAAACAATTATCTATAAAACAGTATACAAATGAATGTAACTGAGGCAAACCTGAGTTAGAAGAATCAAAAGTTTTCCAAGTCATCATATCAATAGTACACTTTTCCTATTTCTCTCACTTGCTACACCAAGAAAACTAACTTAATTTTGCTTGTTTTTGTTCTAAAGTACAGATTTTATCATTATATATAATTCCATCTCAGGAATGCATTTGTTTAATTCATCTGTAAAGCCTTTAACTCATTTTATCCCCAAAGAATCTTCATCTTTAAAAGCTTTATTAAATTTAATTTCATATTCTATAATGAACTCATCTTAGAACCTTCATTTTCTAATTATAAAATATATATATATGAAGTGTATAAAATTCAGAAAAAAGTTTAAATTTAAAAAGGAAAATAAACATCACCTGTAATCCCAACTTCACGATAACAACTTTGATCCTACTGATGTTTCCTTTTTGCCTATATTCTACATATGAATAGAAACTTGTAAAAAATAAGAATTGAAATCATACTATATAAACACTGTTAATCAACTTTTTCTCTCTTAACAATAAAGCATTTCTTTAAATGGTGCAGACAAAAGCAATTACATGATTGATTTTCTACAAAACAGTTTGGCTTATAGAACTAAAAAAAATAGTTTCTTATACTGTGAAACTAACCACAAGGTGCAGAGAGGATGGTTGGTCCTTCATATAGAGCCATCTCTCTTTTGCAAGTATTTGAATGCTTTAAAAAAAAATCATTGAAAAATTTTACTGATTAAATAGGCATTCTCTTTGTACTACTAAAAAACTTCACATGTCCACCTTCAGCACATCAACACACAGGAGACATTAAATACATGGTTATGGAAATGTTATAGCTGCAAAAGATCAAAAATGTGACAATTCACTATAGACACAAGCTCAACCCAGTACAGTTGAACCTAAGCAGAGCCAGTTTGGAACACCACAAAGCAATGATTCTTTATATCCAGTGCTAAGGCCTACTGCTTACATACACACACAAGCAGATGGCACTGAGTGGTGACACAACCTCAAGCTTGTTCTATTGATGACAGTAGTACAAGTCTAAAGCATAATGGAAATAAGAGAATGACTACATCACCTAAAACCCTCCTACCCATAGTTTCAACTGTACTTGAGTTATAATGCTGTCATATTTTAAAGTAAAAATTATGACATTTGACTACTAGTGAGAAGTTACCAAACATTTATTTAAAATTCAAAAGAATGTCTTACAATGGAGTTTGTCCCAAGTGTGAAACTCAATATTCAAAAGGCACAGGAACTTTTTTTTAAGTTCCAGACTTATCATCTGGATGTAAAAGACACAACATCAGAATAACCTAATATCTGAAGATCTAAACAAATAAAGGTGGGTCTGAAGACATAAGATTCACCTTCCAACTGACTTGCCCATGGTTTTTCTTAAATTAATCTAATATTCTTAAATAATTAAATTTATAAAAGTGTCACATCAACTTTTAGATATACACATCAACAGGGCAAATTGATACTTGTACTTTATATGCAAAACAATTTTCTGAAGCATGAAAATCTCACGCCAGGGAGTTATGTACATCATTACTAAACTGACTATATGATTAGAATAAACAGCAGCAGCATACAACAGTTGAGCAGTTGAAAGCTGTCATACAGAAATCTAGCCCCAAACCACCCCCCCCCCACCAAAAAAAGCACTTTGAGGATACCAAGAACCAAATATCACCTAAAGTTATCTTTTATAGACCCGTCATATTATAACCTTAGTCTCAGACAACTAGAGACAAATTAAAAAATATGTTCCTTTTCACAAAAACAACACTCTTCATTCTGTCTAGGTTTATTGTACTTCGAACACAAATCAACAAGACAGATCTCATCCTTCATGAAGTAGTGATACTGCCACAAATGATGAGATTCATCATATCCTGTCAGAAGGTCCCTGTAGGCCACCATATCTAACCTAAAGTGTTCTTTCTACCCTTCAATGTTAATTTATCTCCTTTTAGCCCTCATTTCATCAATTTCATTTCTCTTTTGGTGAAGATAAATTTCTTTTCACAGTCTAGCATAGCAACTTCCATGTGTCATCCATTTCCTCATGGTAAATCTTGTATTATAATCCCTTCCCTTTCGCAACCTTCCACTAAAATAGTTTCTTTCAATCTCTCGATTATCTGCATCTATTTTCATCTCTTAGGTATCCATTCCTATTAAGTATTCATTTAAAAGTACTCTAAACTTAACTTATTAAGATATTAATTCATTTGGGGCCTTCCCTGGTGGTGCAGTGGTTAAGAATCCACCTGCCAATGCAGGGAACACGGGTTCGAGCCCTGGTCCAGGAAGATCCCACATGCCACGGAGCAACTAAGCCCGTGTGCCACAACTACTGAGCCTGCGCTCTAGAGCCTGTGAGCCACAACTACTGAAGCCCTCGTGCCACAACTACTGAAGCCCGCGTGCCTAGAGCCCGTGCTCCGCAACAAGAGAAGCCACTGCAATGAGAAGCCTGCACACTGCAATGAAGAGTAGCCCCCACTCGCCTCAACTAGAGAAAGCCCGCCTGCAGCAACGAAGACCCAACTCAGCCAATAAAAAAAATAAATTTATATTAAAAAAAGATATTAATTCATTTGAAGGATTAGAAACTTTATAAATATGAAGTTTAGAGAGATCTCATACTGCTATTCTGCCTGAGTATTAACATTAGTTGAGGGAAAAAAATCCCCATTATGTATGTTTTTAACCCTACTAACCATTAAATGCCCCGGAATTATCAGTTCATATTTCTGAACAATAAATCACACACTATGGTGTACTAATAGAAGACAGAAATAAACACCCCCCCACACTGAAACAATTAGAGATTACGTGGACAATTAATGTTGGCTGCATAAATATTTTGATTACTGTTGTTCCGCCACCTCACTTCAAAAAACTACAATAAATTTTTAAACAATTATAAACAATTTAAGAGATAGAAGCAGAACCAAAAGAAGATGATATCTTGAATGTGAATGCAAGGGTCTAAAGCAGATTTCTTTTAAAGCTGAAAACATTAGGGACTACTCAGGTAGTTAAAATCTTAGTGAAAATTGTACTTTCTGAGTTTCTGGTCTTTATTTCCCTCCTTAGAATTTTTACTGTGTGATTTATTTTAAGTAATTTAAGCTACATGGGGGGAGGAATTTTGCAGAGAAAAAAGATAGGTGAAGTCAATTATTTCTGAAGAGTTTCTGAGACTCATCTAATAGAAGAAAAAGGGTGTGCTGCACTGAAGAAAAGATTAGAGGGATAGAGGCAGTCTTCCGTCATTCACCTACTAATTCATTCATTCATTCATTCATTCATTCGTGTTTGCATGCAAGCAAAACACAAATATTAACTGATCATTTATTTTGTGCTTTGTACTGCAGTAGTCCTTTCCTCTAAAAGTTTGCAGTCAGCATTAACCTCTACAATGAAGAGTCTATGGACTTCCCTGGTGGCGCAGTGGTTAAGAATCCGTCTGCCAACGTGGGGGACACGGGTTCAAGCCCTCGTCTGGAAGATCCCACACGCCGCAGAGCAACTAAGCCCGTGCGCCACAACTACTGAAACCACGCGCCACAATTACTGAAGCCGGTGCACTCTAGGGCCTGCGTGCCACTACTACTGAGCCTGCGTGTTGCAACTACTGAAGCCCGCGCACCTAGAGCCCATGCTCCACAACAAGAAAAGCCACCGCAATGAGAAGCCCGCGCACCGCAACGAAGAGTAGCTCCCGCTCGCCGCAACTAGAGAGAGCCCATGCACAGCAACGAAAACCCAGCACAGCCAAAAATAAATTTTAAAATAAAGACTTAAAAAGAAAAGTTTGTGAATTTTCATAAATTATATAATTACCTTGGGTTTCATCATCTGCAAAAAATGAACTATACCTATTTCACAGATTTGCTGTGCAGATGAAATGTGATATAAGGGTTTTACCTTCCCCCCAAAAAATACTAGTTCCCTTTTCCCTATAAGTCCCTCTAGAGATTGGGACATTTATCTGTGGTTCTCAACCTAACTATGAAAAATCCTTTATTCTCCACAGATTCCATGTCTTTAAAGACTTTTGTCTATCAAATGCACTCATGTTTTATTAATCAGTTATAATGGCTAATTAGAACTCTCAAACTGTCAGACATAAAAACTAATGAAACTCAGTGCTGGGTTTCTGAGGTGTAAGCACAATGTTTTATTTCATTAACAGCCTGCAAATCATCACAATGTATGATAATGATAATGTGGTAATTAGCCTCAAAGATCTGAGTCAATATAATTATTGGTCAAAGCAAATATACATAATATTTCACCTGTATAAATCTACTGAAAGCAAACACACAATTTTCATTAGGCTCTTTGCAATACTAAAAAGAATTCACTCCTATTTCTGCCGACTCCTGGAAAAACATAATTTATGTACCATAAATTAGTGATTTTCTATGTCTGGAAAAACTATTGGTTACCCTACAGATTTGTTTTAAGCCAGTATCATTAGTAACACCATCTTCAAATTCAAAAGTTACACATATTTATCCATAAAGGTAGGTAGTGATATCCTGCGTCTTCCCTTTGTATTTATAAGAACAAAATCCAAACCCTTCACCATAGACTTCTGTGATCTGTCCCTTGCCAACTTCATCTACCAGTCTCCCCTCAGCTTACCACAACGGTCTTCTCAATCATGACTAGCTGCTTCCCACTTTAGGGCTGTTGCACCAACTGGCCCTCTTGTCTAGTTCACTCTTCTTGCAGATCGTCACATGTCTGGCTTTTTATCATTCAGGTGTCAGATTAAATATCATCAGGGAATTTTTCCTCAACACTCATTCTAAACCCTTCCATCACTATCATTTCTTCCTGTTACAGCTTCTTCATAGCATTTGTGACCTCTGAAATTATCTGTTCCCTTATTTGTTTGTTTACTGTTTCTCTCCACAATCACCAAACCCCACAGGTATAAAGAACTCCAGAGAGCAGTCTATTCACTGCCCTATCTTCAGTTCCTAAAATAGCACCAGGTACCCAGTAATCACTCAATAAATATTTGTTGGCTAACTAGCCAAACTGCTTAAGATTATTTTGGGGAAGGACTCTGATTTCTTAGTCAAGAACTTACATTTAGCATTCAAAATTGCTTATTCAAAAGGAGTAAGAAAAAATGTTCTTTCAATGAAAAAAGAGTAAGAAAAATGTACACAATAATCTATTCAACCAGTGGGCTTTATTTTCTTTTATTTCAATCTTTTGGGAGAGAAAAATATGAAAGTCTACTCATGTTTCATATACCTCATATGTCACCTCATGTAAAAACTGAATAAATTTTCTTTTTTTAATTTTAGCTTTATTGAGGTCTAACTGACATTTAAAATTGTGAATTTTCTTATAATAGTATACCATGAACTGCTAGCCACTCAATCTAATAACTTATTTTTCCTGCCAAGAAGCAAGTAGGCTTCGAAGAATGTTAAGAAGTACAGACCGGGAAGTCTATATCTGACATCATAGTGACAGTGCCAGCATGACCCAAATCAGGGAAGATTCTGTTCTCAGCTATGCTTGGGGAGAAGGAGGGAAGGGTAAGAGTGCTCAGTCCTAGGGAATGAATTGTAGTTCTGACTTCTGTTGATAAACAGGAATATCTTCAAATCAATTCAAATGGACTCAACTGGAATCTCATAGTTTGAGACATTAAATCCCTGTTTTGAATATCTGAGGTCTCTAGTAAATGAAATAACACTCAGTTGACCAGATCTGGGCTTTTGCAGTTTCACACTAAAAAAACGGTGTTTGTAAAAAAATAACACATATACAATCCTCAATACTATGTGCTACATTTGCTTATTAATTTAAAAGTATTTTCAAGGATACTCTTAAAGGGGAGAGATGTGAATAAAAAAAATAATAAAGACTTTATTTCTGAGTTTAGAAAATATTTGAAAACTAAAAGGAACATTAAGAAAGGTATAAAACTCTATGGTTTAAAAAATGCAAACACCTTGAACATATCACAAAGCTGTATTTACTTTTTAAAAATTGGGGGTTGCTTCTTTTTTCAACTGGTAACATAAAAGGAAGACAGCAAGCAGATAATCCACAGCTCATGTGAGTTTACTTATCAGTCAAAAAGAAATATTAATATAAATCTTTAGGCTAACTTGCTTACATATTATTCAGCCAAGTGGAAAGTACAATTAGCGTAGAGCTACAACCAGGCACCAGAATGACTAAGAATGGCATTTGCTAACTAATTTTTTTTTTTACTTAAGAAATTAAGAGAGAAGTACTGAAAGTGATATTTTTTCTAAAGAGCACATCCTCAGTTTCCTATTTTTTATTGCTCCGTATTTCACTGCCTTCAACATTCTAAGCTACTTAACAAGAAGTCTATACTTCACTTTTCATCACTTCTGCTCACAAAACTGATGTTTCTAAAGTCCAGTTGCATTCACAAAAGTTGGAAAAACCACACAGAGAAGAATTTCACCTTACAGTGAAGTATTTTAAGATTAATACTTTCAGAAATACAATGTCTAAAAGTGAGATTGCCTGTTAGCTAAGAACTCAAAATGTTAGATAAGTAAATTTCTACAGGAGACTATACTTTCTCAAAGAAATAGCATAAACATATGATTTTTATTGATGAAAAACAGGAATATTTTACCCTTCAATTTTTTTAAAAAAGGTAGCAACAACCAAAGTGTACACACTGAGTCTTATCTTCTCTCAGAGGTTACCTAATTCCATGTAACCTATTCAATAGACTCAGACTCTTTCTTTTGAACTTCATCTCCAAACTGGGTATACTTGAAGATCCAGAGATCTTCACAACAATGACTCCTAGCAACTCCCCCCAAAACCTTCCCTCTTGTTTTCCGTTAAACCCTCAGATCTTGCCTTACCTATGTGTTTAAACCAGTCTTCCTGTCTTCAGTCTCTTTCTTCCTCAATTCATTCTGTACTCTGTAGCTAGATTCATCTTCCAAAAGATGAATGCTCTGATCGGATCATTTTCCTCATATCAAAACTTCTTGTGCTCCCACATAAAGCCTATACTTCTCAACCTAGCATTCAATGACTTCCAAAGTCTAGTCCCAATCAATCTCTATGCCCTTATTGCCATTATTTTATAATTATACAAGCCTAGGCTTCAGTCAAATCAATCTCCTGTCCTCCAACTTGTCCTGAACTTTCTATCTTGGCTCATGCCATTCCTACCACAAAGAATGTCTACCACTCCCTTCCAGCTGCCACTGCTCAAGGCCTCTTTGCATCTCTGCATTTATTTATGTAAATAAGGACACACAAAAGATATGTCCTGCCCCACCCTACAAAACTGGCCCCAAACTTCCAAACCCAACAACTGCCAGCTTTTATTAAATGCCTACTATGTGCTCAGCAGTCTTAAACAGTATTTCTAATCCTCTCAACAATCCTATAAAGTAGGTATTATTAGTTATTCTCCTTTTAAAGATGAGAAACCCAAAGCTCAGAAACATCAGATTATATATTTAGTAGGTTACCTTAAATTGTACACTCAGTAAGTTGCCTCAAATGATATACTTAGTAAGTGGCAAAGCAAGGATTTGAACACAGGCTGCTTAACTCTACAGCCATTGCTCTAAACACTAAGTTGTGTGGTGTTTTTTTTTTTAAAGTCTGAATCATGTGACTATCCCTCTCATCTATCTGAAATAATTTAGTTTTACATTATAGTTCTACTTACTACATACTATAAAATAAGCTTTCTCATGTTTGTTATTTTAGTAAAGAGAGAAGATTAAAATGCTATTTCTTTCCAATATAAGAACAAAACTCAAATTGCAATGACAAGGAATATCTTTTTTGTTACAAAGATTACTTTTACCTAAAATATTTTCAAAGAAAATCATTCCAACCAACTTTTTCAAAGACGACTGCAAATTAATAATCATACACTCTGATGGTTTTACAGATTATTAATAATATGAGGATTTTGTGATTACCACCCAAGAATTGTAACAGATATCTATCAAATTGGCAAAGATTGTAAAAACTGACCTACTCAATGCCATTGAAGGTGCAGTGAGACACACACTCTTATACACAGGGTAACCACCCTCTGATCCAGTTATCCCACTTCTGGGAATCTACCCTAAAGGAAGAAAAAAAAAACAGAGATGCAATCAAAGATAAATGTACAAAAATGTTTGCCCCAGTGTTATTTAAAATAGTAGTATTATAAAGATCAACCTAAGAGTCCCACACTAGGAGAACAATACCCTGTTCAGAGAAAAAAGTTGGAGCGAAACTGTATGTATAGAAATATAATTCTAATTTTTTAAAAAATTAAAAGAATCTGTACACGTGAGGAAAGAACTAGAAAAATGTACATTAAAATGTTAGTAGAAATTATCTCTGGGTGATAGGTTTATGGGTAATCTTCAATTTCTTCTTTACATTTATGTTCTTTTCAAAATTTGCCACAGTGAAACATGAATTAGTTTAAACAAGAAAAAAATGTTCAAGCAGTTATAACCCCTGAAAATGGTCCTGAACCTAACAAGGGCGTATTTCTTGTACTAGAAACTACACTTCCTACTGCAAAGAAAACATCAAATTTGTTTTGTTTCCAGCTTCTATTAGGCTCAGGGGTACTTTCAGATTGTGTAAAGAATGTCATCCAAAACTCAGTAGTACTCATGAAACCGCACAAGGCTCACTATCTAAAAGTCAGCCAATGCTCCAACAGAAAGCACCACAGTTAAATGAACTGTTTTACCGTATGCCTGTTGAGAATAATAAATGTCCAATTAATCCTAACTCAAAACATGAAAAATGGAAAAACCAGAAAAAGTATTCTTGTTTTGCAAATTAACTAAATATACCGTTGTTGCCTTATAAGCACATCACAGGTCCGAGAGGAACTTGAAAATAAAGCTGGCAAGCTACCAACAACATTCACTAAAAACCCACACAAATGCATTTTCTCTATATGCACGTTTCTGTTCTACTGGACAGTTAATTTTACTAGCACAGGTTGATTTTCATCAGTGTAGAAAAAATATTAAGCTGTTCTTCAAAAGAAAAAAAAATCCAAAACTTCTCACATTAAACACAGAATTAAAACTGTTAGCTGAACCAGGAAAAAACTTCCCTACAATGTGGCATATATGCAGAAAAGCAATTTGGAAAAAAAAAAAAAAAAAAAAAAAGGAAAGAAAAGACCTTTGCCGGAAGTAAAATAGGCGGTTGAGCAAGCAATTCTTATTTTACTACACTCTAACCAATGGGAAACTGGTTTGCTCTAATTTTTTTCTTGTTTAAAACATTTTTTTCTTGTTTAAACTAATTCATGTTCCATTGAGGCAAATTTTGAAAAGAACATAAATGTAAAGAAGAAATTGAAGATTACCCATAAACTTATCACCCAGAGATAATTTCTACTAAAAAGCTGTTAGAAAAATAAGACCACAGAAATAGTTGTTCAGCAACTAAGAGAGAATTAAAATATCACATAGATTTTACTTAGAAAATGAGTATCATTCTATTTTTACTCAACCATGAAAATACAACATTTATTTAAAAGACATATGTCAGGTTCCGGGAAACAAAATAAATTACTAGACTATATATAGAGACTATATACTTAGAGTAGAAACTACAGACTCACATCTCAGTTTCTGTCAAACTGCCAAATACTGGGTCACCCAGGCTTCTGTTCAATGACTGAATCTGAAATCTAATAATCAAGTTATGCAATATTTTCACAGCTAGAATTTAAAAGTTAGTTCAGGGGGCTTCCCTGGTGGCACAGTGGTTAAGAATCCGCCTGCCAGTGCAGGGGACACAGGTTCGAGCCATTGTCCAGGAAGATCCCACATGCCGCGGAGCAACTAAGCCCATGCGCCACAACTACTGAGCCTGCGTTCTAGAGGCTGTGAGCCACAACTGCTGAGCCCGCATGCCACAAGTACTGAAGCCCGGGCACGTAGAGCCCGTGCTCCACAACAAGAGAAGCCACCGCAATGAGAGGACCTCACACCGCAATGCAGAGTAGCCCCCACTCGCCCCAACTAGAAAAATCTCGCCCATAGCAACGAAGACCTGACACAGCCAAAAATAAATAAATAAAATAAATAAATGCATTATAAATAAATAAATAAAAGGTAGTTCAGGGGCTTCCCTGATGGCTCAGTGGTTAAGGATCCACTTGCCAATGCAGGGGACACAGGTTCGAGCCCTGGTCTGGGAAGATCCCACATGCCACGGAGCAACTAAGCCCGTGCACCACAACTACTGAGCCTGCGATCTAGAGCCCACGAGCCACAACTACTTAGCCAGCGTGCCACAGCTACTGAAGCCCCTGCGCCTAGAGCCTGTGATCCGCAACAAGAGAAGCCCGTGCACCGCAACAAAGAGCAGCCCCCGCTCGCCACAACTAGAGAAAGACTGCACACAGCAACAAAAACCCACTGCAGCCAAAAATAAATAAATTTTAAAAATAAATTTTAAAAAAGGTAGTGCAGGGACTTCACTGGTGGTCCAGTAGTTAAGACTGTGAGCTCCCAATGCAGGGGGTCCAGGTTCAATCCCTGGTCAGGGGACTAGATCTCACATGACGCAACTAAGAGCCTGCATGCTGCAACTAGAAGAGCCCGCATGCCGCAACTAAGACCCGGTTCAGCCAAATAAATAAATAAATAAATAAGGTAGTTCAAAAGACATCAATGATTTGGAATAGATACTGAAAACTACATAAAACCCAAAGATTAGTGTTAAATGTCAGCTGCTAAAATAATTAAGTTATGGCTGCTTGCTTAATGTCCTATAAAACAGCCAACTTGTCTAGAACAGAATGATCCTATTTATAAATGAACTTAAAAATATCACTGAAAACAGAGTGAATGAATTTACTCTCCGGATCACACATCTGACAGATCTGAAATGTTCAGTCTGCAATAAGAGAGAATTCTTACTACTACTAACTTAGAATCTTACAAGCGGCATTTGGGCTTTGTCCAAAGAAACAGTTGCACCCAGTTCTTTGTGTCTCTCCAACTTTACACTTTTGTCATTGATAACTAAGCCACAGTTCTAGCCTAAGCAAAGTTATTTTTTACAACCACAATGAGTGAGTATAACACAGCATTGCAAACAACCATGCGTGTTATAGGTATACATGTATACTTGTGAATTTAAAGTAAATCAACTTAAGTTTTAATTAATGCAACAGTGTCTTTTATCAGTTATGTGTTTAGTACATTCCTATCCGTATGAGATATGGACTAATATAAATATATTCTGAAACCAAACACAGAATTACATATTTAATTCCAAATTTGGTTACTTTTACCATTCCACACTTTGAACCACTCTCTATCAATGTGAACTAAATAAATATGCTGAAGATAGGAAACTTATCTCTATCTCTGGGAAAACTGGATATGCAAAGAAATCTTTTCCAGATTTATCTAACCTAAATTTATATAGCCTAAGTAAGTCATCAGAACTTAAAAAAAAAGCCATTAGTCTAATGATTGAAATTAATTTCATAGAACATATTTAATACTGATATATTCCACTTATAAAAGTATACTATTACTTATTTCAACTCCACCTTAATCATCATACACAATTTCCTTTTTTTATTGGTGCATACCTGTACCTTCTACCTCTAAAAGGCCTATTTTCAAGCAAAAATGACAGAATGGCATAGTTCTCTGTTGAACTGCTTAACTGATCGGAACATCATGGTAAGTTTATAGGTTCAAATTTCACACACAGAAAAAAGGAGAAAAAACGGGGCTTCGCTGGTGGCGCAGTGGTTGAGAGTCCGCCTGCGGATGCAGGGGATATGGGTTCGTGCCCTGGTCCGGGAAGATCCCACATGCCGCGGAGCGACTGGGCCCGTGAGCCATGGCCGTTGAGCCTGCGTGTCCGGAGCCTGTGCTCCGCAGCGGGGGAGGCCGCAACAGAGGCCGCAACAGTGAGAGGCCCGCGTACGGCAAAAAAAAAAAAAAAAAAAAAAGAAAGAAAAAAAAGAAAAAATGGATGTTTCATCTGTCTCAGTAACATAAGAAAGCTTAAATATCTTTATTTTTAACATTAATCATTTCCATAAGATATGAATTTGGCATTAAGTCATGCAGCAGTACATGACATCGGAACAAGCAGAAAATACTTGGCAATATGCCATAACTCTTTTTAAAACTGATGAGTTCAATTTGAAAGGAACATTAGGAGGAAGTAAGTTTATGTTCACAATTTTAAACTCACCACAACATTAAGATATAAATGCTTTATACAAGATATTTTTATTGACCTTCTAAAATAAGAGAAATTTAGAACTGGGAGCTTAGAGGTTATCCGAGGTTCAATGAACATTTGCTGAGTCCCTAGCTTGTGTCAGACACAGTGCTAGATGCTTGCAGGTAACTCTATTAGTTCAACCCACTCACTTCATAGATATTGGAGTTTCCACTCATGCCAAATCAAGCCATGTAGATGCCCAGTGGTATGATTCTATCAAAACAGACTGGTATCATCCTCCTTTATAATCTAAATAAAATTTCAAAGATGCAGTACTGACCTTATTTAACAGAAACAAGTCTCTGTGTTTTGAATAACTTATAAAGAATTACAACAATTTAAAAATTCAACTGTGAAAGTCCTCAACTAAGTACTAGCTGCGTAATTTACTGCAAAGAATAAAACATGGGGCTATCAGAGATGTAAGATTCTAAAGACATACAAAACAAATTAAACAAATTGCAGATGCCATTTAAAAATCCCTTTGCAAAAAAAAAAAGAATTATCAGTATGAAAAATTAGGTGCTTGATTGGAATGTCCATTCTATATAAAAGATCATCAACCATACACTAACAAAGTTCTTGAGTAACAGTAAACACTGGCAAGATCTGAAGTTATTTAACTATCACATTACAAATAACGACAGAATATAAAACTCCCTGAGGGCAGAGACCCTTTCTAATTCAACTATGTACCCCCAACAGTTAGCACGCTGTTGTTAAATGTTAAAGAGAGAGGTGAGCTAACTAATGAACTCATGTGAGCTACTGGAAAATTCAACCTAACAATCTAAAAGGTCTCTTTTTTATAACTCAAATTATTTTTTAAGTATCAAATAATAATATTCAATGCAAGTGACACTGCATGAAACTTAAGATCAACAACTGTCACTTTTAACTAGTACAATCTACTCTCTGAAGGAATTAATAGACACACCAAGAAGACAAGTATATTTATATACTTTGATTCAGCAGTACTTCTGGAAATCAATTCCAAGGAAATATTCAAAAAGAAAGAAAATGTTGCATACACAAAAGTGTTCATTTCATTGCTATTTTCAATAGGGGGAAAAGGAAACTACCTATACACCCAAGAGCAGGTAGATGGACTATTTTGCAACCACGGAAAAGGTTTAAAATGAAGATTAACCTCCTAAGGTCTTCCTGCTTCCACTCCCACCCCCCTCTCCAAGTTGATTTCCACACAGCAGCCACAACATTTCCCACAAACCTAAGTCAGAACAGGTCTCTCTTCTACTCGAAACCCTCCAGTGGTTTCCCATCTCATTCAAAGTAAAATCCAAAGTTCTGACCATTGCCTAAAAGGCCTCGGCTACTTCTCAAACCTCAAGCTCTCTCACTTTCCCTCTTGCTTACTGGCCTTCTCCAAGAGGCCAAGGCAAAGACTGAGCAGTCTTTGCACTTAACAGTCCTCTCTGCCTGTAACCTTCTTCCCCAAGAGAGCATATATGCCTCACTCATGTCTTCCCTGACTACCCTTCCTTGCTACTGTTTCTCTTTATCCTCTTACCCTACTTTACTCTTCTGCATACCTCTTATCATCTGACTTATTCTATATTTATCTGGTTATGGCCCATCTCTCCTGATTAGTATATAAGCTCTATGACAGCAAGGACTTTGTTTTATTCACATAATAGGCATTTAAAAAGCACTTGTTAGATTAATACTGAATGTTGATAACTGTTGTACAATAATTATTAACTACATGAAAACCATATAAACAAGCTTGGAAGAGGACAGGAAAAATGATCTATGAACATTTTCAAGTGCTGATCATATTGCTAAGGAGTTTGCACAATAAAGTCGTAAGTCAGTCGTGATTATGATTTTAAGCTGTCAAAAGTGACTATAACAATCTTATTTCCTTCAAAGCTGTTTGTTTAAAATTACTAGTTCAAAATTATTGGTAAAAGTTATTAATGAGAACTTTTCCACATAAAATTGTAATAACAATCACTCTTAAATCTTGTTCCCAAAGACCCAAAGTTTAGTCTGTAAGGGCAGACACGGTCATCCCTGAGGTCACACAGAGGTGAACAAAGGTTTTTGAACAGTTTTAATATGGAACTGAATAATACTCAAGATTCCAGTTTACACTTAAGACAAGGGCACCCATGGTTGATTTCAGAGGGTCCCTGAAACTGAATGTGAAATTTTGTGCATAAATGTCTATTACTTCTTTCCTGAGAGAGTCTATACGTATATTTCACTATCTTCTCAAAGGTGTCAGTGGCCCAGAAAAGGTTAATAATTACTATTTTGTATATTGGAAGTGAAATGCAATCTTCTAATTTGAGCTACCTCTCAAAAAGATAGATGATATGTAAAACCTAGACACATCTCTGTAATCAAACAATTCATTCAAGAAATACCAAGTGCCTACCATGTGCCGGCGGGCACGGTGTGATCCTCAGTACCTTACACCTAAGTATATTTTGTAGTACATAATTCAAAATGCGGAGTAAACAAGATTCATTGAAACATCAGACTAAAAAGAATTTCAACCAACACAAATATAATTTCAAACAGAAAGTGTTATAGGAAATCATAATAAAGACAGACTGGGGCTCAGGGCCTGATTTAGTGCTTATTATGGCAAAATATCACAGATATCAGTTACATCAAAAGAAAAGAAAAACTACACACACGTGTGCCCACCCCCACACACTCTGACAGGAAACCAAAATAAAGTTTCCAAATCCTGTTTCCAGCAGCATCCCTTCTGAGACTGCCCTTTCAGCATGCTTTTGAAGGTAGGAGCCCCACGTTAAAACTAAGAGCTGATCCTTCATTTTTACTGTGATAAAAACAGGAAAAATCATCATCTCACACCCAGGAAGCAGAAAACTGTGGCCACCTGTACGACTGTGACCCAATAACCTCCTGCCCTGTTATTCCCTTCCTTCTTATAGCCACTTCCCTTCAAAGCAGTGACAAAACGATCCTCCCTCCCAAAACGGAATACATTAACTCCTCAACGCTAGTTCTTTTTCCAAGAGGTCAAAAGGTCCCCTAAACTGGTTCTTAGCCCTGTGAGTTGATGTCTTCCCCTCATCTTTGCCCCATAGCAGTAAATTACACAATTTATCCGAAGACACTGTCCTTAACTTCCTGAACGAGAGGGCAAAAGACACTCCTACCAGTCCCAGTTTTAAGGAAGACAAGAAGAATCACACGGTGACCTCTTCCCTAACAAAATTCAAGGAAAAAGCGGAGATCCAAGAAAGGCAACGCTGAAAAGGCGAACACATGGCATGCTACGGAAGACGTGGGGGAGAGAGGGCGGGAAAGGAGCTGAGAGGTGGAGTGGGGTGTAGAGATGTCAGCCCTGTGCACTGGGGGAATGAAGGAAGGAACGGGAGACCCCGAACCCTAACAAGGGAACACAGAAAGGACACCGCTCCCGTCTACCCGCACCTCTCGAAGTAGCCAAGGGAGGACAGAAAATTCACCCAACCCTGCAACCCCCTTCTACGCGTGCCCCCCAAAGGGTGAGCTGCGTTTGAAAGAAGATCTGACCCTAGTCTGGGGACAAGCAAGAAGAAAAAAAATGCAGCGATGTCTAATCTTCTACCTCTCTCAGGCAGCGAGGGGCGAGGGCACTGTGTCCGGGGAGATGGCGAGGGAAATGGGCTTGTGCCATGACACCTCAGGGAGTTGGAGGGTGGGGGACACAATGTCCTCTTTCTCTCCCACACCCGGCCCGGGCCCCTCCCGTCCCTCTCCCGCAGGCCCAACCACAGTCGACCGGCTCGGTCCGCGGGCGTGGTTGGCTCTGGCCCCGGGCGGCAGCGGCCGGGCCTCCCCGAGCCCTGGCCCCTCCCGCCGGCCAGGCCCCCGGGCCGCCGCCCCGGACACCGAGGGAACGCAGAGAAGGGGGAGCCAGGGGACTGACCGGCGACAGGAGCCGCCTCAGCCCGGGCTCGGCCGACCCGCGCCCCCTGCTCCCTCTGGGGCCGGCTCCGGCTCCCCGCCCCTCACTCACCCCCACGGTCCGGCGCCTCCTCCACCTCCTCCTCCTCCTCCTCCCTCCTCTCGGCCGTGGCTCCTGCTCCGGCTCTGCGCGGCGACGGCGGCGGCGGCCTCGAGAGCGGCGGCGGCGGCAGCGCCTCCAGAACGCGCACGCACGCAGCACGCAGGCCACGCCCCCCTAGTTCCGCCCCGCCCCTCCGAGTCAGCGTCGGCGAGGTTTCGGCCCCGCCTTCCCCGCGGTTTTCCGGAGTCCGCTTAAAGGGGCCGCGCTGGAAGGCGGTGGAAGAGCTAAGAACGCAGAGGAAGGAGCCGGGAGTTGCAGCTTTGCCTTGCGCGGGGTGGTGGTGTGGGAGGCTGGAAAGGAAATGAGGAAGGGTCTGAAGATTCAGGAGAATAGAATTTTGGAGGGAATGCAACCATTTGACAAGTACTAATTGAGCATCTAGTAGGTGCTAGGCAGTGTCCTAGGTGCAGGGAATAATGCCGTTGGCAAGCAAAGGCCCCGTGGAACTTGCATTCTAGTGGGAGAGAGGAGACACAACAAACAAGTAAACAAAAATTTCGGGAAGTGATGTGGTGTGAAGAAATATAAAGCCAGGAATGGAGTGACTTTATAGATGGCCAGGTATTGCCCCTCAGAGGAGACCTTTGAGCACATACATGTATGATATGAAGGGATGAGCCTAGCAAATACCTCGGGAGAGGAGGGGTAAGGGGATCTTTCCAAGCTGAAAGCACATCGGCCATAAACTCAGAAGTGCGAATAGCCTGGCATGTTGCAGGACCTACAAAAGGCCAGTATGGCTGAGTGTAGTCAGTTAGCCAGAGAGCAGTAGTAGTTAGGCTGAGAGAGGTGGGGAAGAGGTCAGATCCTATGGAGCCTTATGGGCTGTTAATAAGAGCAACAGAAAGCCATGGGAGGGTGAGCAGAGGAATGACCGCATCTGATTCACATTTGAAAAAGTTACTCTTGCTAATGTGTGTAAAATACACAGCAGGGAAGCACAGATGTCCTCAGGGAGACCAGTAAGGAAGCTGTTTATGGTAGCTTGGACTAGGATGGCAGCAGAGAAGGGGTGTATCGGGATGTATTCAGATACATCTAGATTTGGAATGGATTTGGCAGAGAGTGTGTGAAGGAACAAAAAATCATGAATGATTCTTAGGTTCAGGGCGTAAAGGATAGGTTAATGGTGATACTATTTAATGAGATGGGGAAGATTTAAAAAGGAAAAAATCTGAGGTGGGGGAAATCAGGAATTCTGTTTTGAACATGTTACATAAGGTGCTTGTTCTACATCCAAGTAGAGATGCAAAACAGTTGGATGGATGTATGAGTCTGAAGATATGAATTTGGGAGTCATCGGCACATAGATGCTTTTTAAAGCCTTAGGTCTATGTAAAATCACTTAGGAGGGAGAGTAGCTAGAGGGGAGGAGGAAGATGAACTTCAACCTTTGGAAATTCTGTAGAAGAGGAGAAGGAGCTACCAGGTAGGAGGAACACCAGGAGAGGGTGGAGTGTTGGAAGATAAGAGAATTGCTTCAGGAAGGTGCGAGTGATCAGTCTTATCAAATGCCGTTGAAATAAGTAAGATGAGGACTGAGAGTTTGAACACTGCATTTGACCTGATGAAGGTTGCTGATGTCCTTGACGAAAGCAGTTTCAACAGAGTCATTGGGCAGAAAGTCTGATTAGTGTGAACAAGAGATGGGAGGTGAGGAAGAGAAAGTGTTTATAGCAAGTCTAAACAGCTCTTGAGGAGCTTTGCTGTAAAGAACGAGGGAGAGAGAGGAGTACTTGGGATTGAGGGAAGGTATTTTAAAGATGGGGGATGTTTCCTTATGTTGGTATGCTGGAATGATCCTTTAGAGAGGTAAAGGTGATGACGCAGAAGATAAGAGGAGACAGCTGGACAAAACTTGTCCTCCAGTAGGTGAGAAACAATGAGACCTAGCATAGAAGTGGAGGAGTTGGCCTTGGATAGGAGCAAGGACAGTATGTTCACACACTCTTTTTGGAAAGGAGGCAAAGTCCGTGGGTGCAAATGCAGGTAGGTCAGGTGGTACATTTGGTAGCCTGTTCAGGCCACTGACATGCAGGAGGCAGGTGGGAGCTGAAATCCAGCCCCTGTTCTGCCAACCAAGTTTGAGGCCAAATCAACCTGCAGGAAGGGGCGCCTTTTCTAATTGCTCCAACTGCAGAGGTGGTGCCTTTTAGCAAATCCTCCACATCACACACACACACACACACACACACACACACACACGCACGCACGCGCACACATTCTGTGTGCACCTTTTCCCAGTTTGCACCGAATATTCTTTGTTGTGCGGTTGCCTCAGTGGGTTTGATGAGGTAGATTAGGGCTGTGAGCTTTCTTTTATTCTAAGCAATAGAAAGCTGTGAGTGGAGAGGGACTGTTGGCTATTTAAGGAGATAGAAGAAGGTGGGAAGGAATTCCCTCAGAGTGGAAGAGTTACTGGAGAAGTGTAGTATGGACAAGGTTGAGGGCCCTCTTGAGTCAGTGGTCCTGTATCTAAAGTGAGACCACTCAGCAAGGTTGTGTGGTTTTTATCCAGCCACATTCCTTTGCTTGCGGGGTTGAAGGAGAGGTGGATTTGGCCAGGGCTGGGTTTTGCTGATGAAAGTCATTAGAGGAGGGAGGGGTACCAGCCAGGGAGTGGTTATAGTGATAAACATGAGAATCTAAGCTGAGAGAGAAGAGAGGGCAAGTAAAAAAGCGGTGGGGTCAATGGTTTCGTGGTTCTTGTAGGAGAGAAGAGTTCAAGAGGAAGCAGTCAAATAAGTGGGATCAAGGGCACTTTCCAAGGATCGAGCATAGGGAAGGGTGAGTGAGGCAGTTGGGAGAGAGGAAGCGAAGGTATCTGTGAGAAATGAGGATCCAGGCAGGCGCCTCGGAGCTGAGGAAACAGTAGGCTCTCGGGCTCCTGCCTTGTCACAGTTCTTGTGAGCCGCTGATCTGGGGGAGGTTGCGGGAGCCGCCCTAGCTGGGGAGAAACTGAGCCCAATAGGGGATAAGCCAACTCAATACTGCAGGAAAGGGGAAGTTGGAGGATGGGGAATCATGTGGCTTGACAAGGCTTGGGAGAGCCCACTCATGCCCTGCTTTACCCACCTGAGCATTTGTGTAGATGCTTTGTCCTGCCTGGTGTTTGACAGAAACTAAATGACATCTTTCCTCCTTACTTCCCCTTTCCTGCTCTTGGCACTGTCTTTCTCAGTTACTCATCCACCAAAGCTCAGCCACCTTTAATCCATCTTCCCCATTCCTGTACCCAATTGGTCCTCAAAGTGTATTGATCAGCACCGTCCAACAGAACATTCTGCTGTGACGGTAATGTTCTTTAGCTGTATATTTAATACAACAGTCACATGTGGCTATCAAGCATTGATTGAGGAACTAGATTTTAAATTTCATTTAACTTTAGGGTATTTAAATTAGATTTAAATAGCCACATGTGGCTGGGGGCTACCATATTGGATAGACACGTATAGACCTTTCCTACCCAATGTCTCTTCCATCTGCCCCCTCCTCTCTATCACCATTACCTTACCATAGGTCAGGTACTAATTACCTCTTCTCTAGACTTTTGTTGTAGTTTCCTATTTGGTCTCCTGCTTAGTTGCTTTCCCTTCAATACATTTTGTGTTCTTTCCAGAACCATCTCCCTAAAACAGTGGCCAGATCACAACTCCACCCTATTTTAAAAATTATTTTCCCTGTCAAATTAGGTAAAACTGCCTAATCTGGCATTTGTCCAGTTATATGTCTCCATTCCCCTTTTCCAGACTTACCCTGCACTGCAACTTTACATAATATAGAGTTGGTTCTCAAGCAAAATTGAATGGCTTGCTATAATTTCTACCAACGGTTTACAAAGCAGTCAACGCGTTTGCCTAAATTGTCTTTGCTTGGAACAGAGACAATTGCCTCTAGGCCCCAAATTTGTTGAAATTCTCGAAGGCCTGTCTCGCATAGCAGTTTATATCTGGAAACTTTTCTTTTTTGGCAGGATGGGGGTGGGTGCCTCATGTGGCACGTGGGATCTTGGTTCCCGGACCAGGGGTCACACCCGCGTCCCCTGCAGTGGAAGCATGGAGTCTTAACCACTGGGCCGACAGGGAATCCCCCCTGGAAACTTTTCTGATTTTTCATCTCCTCTGAAATACAGTTTCTGTGGGGTTTTTTGTTTCACAGCTTGTGGAGATCCTAGTTCCCTGACCAGGGATTGAACCTAGACCCCAGCAGTGAAAGCACCGAGTCCTAACCACTGGACTGCCAGGGAATTCCCTACAGTTTCTGTTTTTACCTCACCTGTGGCACTTATATGTTGCCTTGTCATGTATTTTATGTATTCATGGCATTTCTGTTACGAAATACTCCTCCTTGCAGGTCACTCTGTTCTAACTGTGTTAGTGCCCCTTCAGTGTCAGTCTTGCACCTTATACATCTGAAGTACTCCTCAACTAGCCACTGCATTGAGTTCTACAAGAGCATTTGTCCCTCTCTGCCTCCAAGAGTAATATCTCTAACCCTGAAATAGAATGTCTGTAAACCCTGGGAGAAACAAAAAGAAAAAGAAGCAGAAGAAGCCAAAAAGTACTCCAGTTGAGAATTTCTTAAGTTGGAACGCCAAGTTTGATGCAGACTTCTTGGAAATTAAAAAGAAATGAATGAAAGAGGAAGAACAAGCAGGAAAAAGTAAAGTGGGAAACAGCCATTTGAAACAAAGCATAATTTTGACACATCTGATATCCAGTTCTTGGAGGATGGTAGAAACAATGTGGAGGTAGATGATTCTTTGTTCCAGGATCTGGAGGAGGGTGAGGAGGATCCAGACTACAATCCTGCTGACCCTGAGAGTGACTTGACCAACTGATGGGCTGCTCCCATCCACAGAGAGGTCTGACTGCCACAGCATCTGTGGCTATGCTGAGAGGGTGGTAATTTTCCTTTCTCTTTTTCTAAGAAAAAATCATTTTCAGGAAAATATTCTTCTGATAGCTTTCATCATTGAACTTAATAAACTGACCTTAAAATTAAAAACAAAAACAAAACTAATATGAGATTCCAATTTTTGAAAAGAAGCAACCTGACTATATTTCTTTTCATGTTACCATTTGCTGAGAGTTTCTTCCAAATGCTTCCCAACTTTTACAGGGTACTTTTACAACTCAGTTCTAGCTCATAACCCTAGAGAGCAAGGGCATGCTTAGAACTGGCAGGACCAGCATAGCTACTCCTAGGGTCAATTTATGGAAAAGACCTTTAAGAAGCATTCAGATGGTGATACAAATCCATAAAAAGAGGTTTTCATCTAATAAATGTTCAGAATATATATTTTTAGGCCTCAGACTCTTAGAAACCTGTAACCCGAGAATAGAATTACATGTGCCATGCTCTGCAGTGCCAAATATACTTTTCCTGTTGGTGCAGTGGTTTTAAGGATTTGAAGAGCAGTTAAAACATTTTACACAAAAAACATAACTCAGATGTATAGGACCTTAACATCTATTTATTCAGCAAACCTTAACCGAGTGCTTGTTACTTGCCAAGCTGTTATGCTTGTTGCCTGGGATACAAAGACAGGAAAGATATGGTCCCTGGCTTCAAGAAGGACACATGGTAAAACTGACCTGACGTTGGTATATAACTTTAAAGTTTTCAAAATGTTTCCACAGTACCTAATTTAATCCTACCAACAATGTCATTAAGGTAGGTATCAGGCTTATTTTGCACTAGGGAAAACTTGTTCAGGGAGATTACATGAATTGTACAGAAGCACAGAGCTGTTAACTGGCAAGATCTTGAGCTGGATCTTTTGGTGTCAAAACATTGGTTGAATTAGAACGTAAGTTCCCTGAGGACAGGCACTTGATCTGTTTTGTCCACTGCTATATTCCCAGAACCTAGAAAAGTACCAGGCATATAATAGGTTCTCAATAAATATTTCAGGAGTGTGTGTGTGTGTGTGTGTGTGTGCGCGTGTTGTTGAGAGAGAGTGAGGGGGGCAGTGGGTGAGGGAGGGAGAGAGAGTATAGCCAACCATCTAAATCATTAGCATATTTGTATATTTTAGTTATGTGCTAAGCTGATCTTTTCTATATTAGTGCTGTTCAAAGTGTGGTCCACAGACTGGTTCTGCTCCATAGAATTGTTTAATACCAATTGTTGTAGTTCGTTGGGGCTGCTATAACAAAATATCACAGACTGGGTAGCTTATAAACAACAGAAATGTATTTCTCACAGCTCTGGAGGCTGAAACTGAGATCACAATGCCAGCATGCTCATGTTCTGGTTAGGGCCTTCTTTCTGATTTGTAGCAGCACCTTCTTGCTGTGTTCTCACCTGGTGAGAGGGGCTAGGGATCTCTCTGGCATGTGTTTTATAAGGGCACTAATCCCATTCATGAGGGCTCTATCCTCATGACATAAGTACCTCCCAGGTGTCCACCTCCTAACACCATCATCTTCAGGAGTTAGGATTTCAACATATGAATGTGGGAGTGGACACAAACATTCAGACTATAGCCCCAGTTGACCTTAAGATAAGTACAGAAAATGAGAGTAAGAATTTAGAATCTTTTGTGGCTAATTATATTGCTGTGACATACAAGTGAGTGGTCAGTAGACCTGTCTACTTGAGCAGGGCATAGACCAGTGCAGGTGTTGCCCAGCTTGTATAGTGAGTCACATGAGGTATAAGCTGTATAGTAGTCAGACAACATCTAATTTTTTTTAACCTTTTGACCCCTTTCACCCATTTCTCTCACCCCCTCCACCTCCCACATCTGGCAATCACCAATCTGTTCTAGATATCTATGAGCTTGTTTGTTTTTTTGTTTTTTTAGATTCCAAGTATAAGAGAGATCATACAGTATTTGCCTTTCTCTCACATATTTCATATAGCATAATGCCCCCAAGGTCCATCCACGTGTCACAAATGGCAAGATTTCCTTTTTATAGCTGAATAATGTTGCATTTTATATATATACACCAGATTTTCTTTATCGAGTCATCCATCAGTGGACACTTAGGATGCTTCCATATCTTGGCTATTGTAAATAATGCTGCAATAAACATGGGGGTGCATAAATCTTTTCAAGTTAGTTTTTCGTTTTATTCAGGTAAATATCAAGAAGTGGAATTGCTGGATCATATGGTAGTTCTATTTTTAATTTTTTGAGGAACCTCCATACCGTTTTCCATAGTGGCTTCACCAATGTATAACCCTACCAACTGTGCATGAGTGTTCCCTTTTCTCCACAACACTTGTTATTTGTTGTCTTTAATAGCTATTCTAACAGGTGTGAGGTGATAGCTCATTGTAGTTTTGATTTGCTTAATTACTGATGTTGAACACCTTTTCATGTCTGTGTTGGCCATCTGTATATCTTTGGGAAAATGTCTATTCAGATCTTTCGCCCATTTTTTTATTCAGGTTGTTGGTTTTTTGCTATTAAGTTGTTTGAGTTCTTTATATATTTTAGATACTAACCCCTTACCAGATATATAATTTGCAAATATTTTCTTCCCTTCAATGGGTTCCCTTTTTATTTTGTTGAAGAATTGGTTCTTCTTCGAATGTTTGGTAGAATTCACCAGTGAAGCCATCTGGTCCTGGACTTTTGTTTGTTGGAGGCTTTTGATTACTGATTTGATTTCATTACTGGTAATTGGTCTGTTCAGATTTTCTGTTTCTTCATGATTCAGTCTTGGTAGGTTGCGTTTCTAGGAATTTAATTATCTAAATTAATACTAACCATTTTGGCTATTTGCCACCCACCTTCTTTTCCGCCTGGATATTCTTTACTTTTTCAGAAAGAAAGCACTTCATGCCTTTGGAGTGAAAGGGTCAGCAACAAATTGGAAATTTTTAAAAAACTTCTTTTTCACCACAGAAGCTGTATCTACCGATCTTATGCTGTGGAGGCATTATTGCTCAGTAATTAAGCATATGGTCTTTGGAGTGAGACTATATAGGTTTATTTTTTAATTTATTATTATTATTATTTTTAATGCCTAACTTACTTTTTAATTTTTTTTTGGCTGCGTTGGGTCTGTTGCTGCACGCGGGCATTCTCTAGTTGCGGCGAGTGGGGGCTACTCTTTGTTGCAGTGCACGGTCTTCTCATTGTGGTGGCTTCTCTTGTTGCGGAGCACGGGCTCTAGGCATGTGGGCTTCAGTAGTTGTGGCACGTGGGCTCAGTAGTTGTGGCTCGCGGGACCTAGAGCACACGCTCAGTAGTTGTGCCGCACGGGCTTAGTTGCTCTGCGGCATGTGGGATCTTCCCGGACCAGGGTTCGAACCCATGTCTCCTGCACTGGCAGGCGGATTCTTAACCAGTGCGTCACCAGGGAAGTCCTATATAGGTTTAAATGCATGTTTAGCCACTTACCAACTGTGCCACCTTGGGCAAACTACTTAACCCCTTTCAGCCTCAGTGTTCTTTTTTGTGATATCGTACTAATAAAAGTACAAAATATCATAGGGTTTTGGTAAAATTTTTAGCAATCAGGCATATAAAATACTGTTTTTAGGGCTTCCCTGGTGGCACAGTGGTTGACAGTCCGCCTACCGATGCAGGGGATGCGGGTTCGTGCCCCGGTCCGGGAAGATCCCACATGCCGCGCAGTGGCTGGGCCAGCCCGTGAGCCATGGCCGCTGAGCCTGCGCGTCTGGAGCCTGTGCTCCGCAACGGGAGAGGCCACAACGGTGAGAGGCCTGCATACCACACACACACACACAAAAATACTGCTTTTAGAACCTGGCACATAATGGCAAAATGTTGGTTTTATGTTATCATAAATATTATCTATCATTATTATTTTATTCTAAGTTCATAAAAATTCATGCTGTTTAAAAGATTTAAAAAATCTTGACTATAGAGGTAATTCTGTAACCATCCAAGCCTGTAAATGGATGGTCACTTTTCAATTATCCACATTATTGAAAGATAATAAAGATAAGCTAATTCAAAAGTCCTTTATTTTTTTTTAATGCATTGTGTGATCTAGGGACAATATATTTGTCTTCTAAGTGGCCATTAAGAACAGTTTCTATTTCCAAGGAGAACTTTTTTTTTTTTTTTTTTTTGGCTGCACAGCATGCAGATCTTAGTTCCCTGACCAGGGATCAAACCTGTGTCCCCTGCAGTGGAAGCCTGGAGTCTTAACCACTGGACCGCCAGGGAAGTCCCTGCATGATGTACATTAGAGTGGAGAGTACACACACTGATAAACATGTGTGTTTGTTTGGTGGTGTGTAGATTGCCTATTTATATGTTTTATACAGCAGACTTTATATGCAAGGTCCCTTTCTGCTAAGCCAGCTCATTCTTTTCCATTTCTTTCTGTGAACATTGTCATTTGGGGGGAAGCAGCTACTCAACCATGCAGCTCTGAAACTCCAAGAAAGAATCAAAGATTTCTGCAGCAAGGAAGTTGGATTAGGATGAGCACCAGGCAGAAAACTTCTGGCCACTGAAGAGAGAGCTCAATATAGGCAGGAGGCCAGAATGTGCCAACAGTAAGCAAAGTCTTCTCTTATCAAAAGAGAAAAGCTTGCACTTAACTGCCATATCAAGGATAAGACTGGCCCCAGACCAACCCAGCCTTCAATAAATGGAGGGTAAAGGAATCCAAGAGGGCTTGCTCTAGCTTTGTGGATATGAGTTAACATCATTTCCTATTCTGTAACAAAACTCAAGCATATGTAAACCACAAATTAAGCAACCCGCATAGATACAGACATATGTATGCATTTTTAGAAGAAGGAATAGTGTGGTTAGGGTTGCTAGGTTTAGCAAATAAAAATACAAGATGTCCAGTTAAATCTGAATTTCAGATAAACAATGAATATATTTTTAGTATAAATATGTTCCACACAATACTTGGGGTTTGTTTATCTGAAATTCAGATTTAACTTGGCATCCTGTATTTTATCTGGCAACCCTAAGTGTGATTAAACATGTAGACCCTGGAGTCACACAGTGTGACTTCAAATTCTGACCCTGCCACTGTGTGACCTTAGACTTATTAGTTAACCTGATGGAGCCTCAGTTTCTGTATATGTAAAATGAGGATAACATTTACCTCATAGATTTGTTGTGAAGATTGAATAATACATAAAATTTATAATGGTAACTAACATATAGTGAATGCTGAAAAAATACTAGTTGTCTGTATAGGAAAGGTAAATGGTTATTTGCTAACCAAACATCTTCAAAAACCTGACATTATGATTTCAAGTACCTTTTTAAATATTTATTTATTTATTTATTTATAGCTGTGCTGGGTCTTTGTTGCTACGCGCGGGCTTTCTCTAGTTGCGGCTAGTGGAGCTACTCTTCGTTGTGGTGCGCGGGCGTCTCATTGTGGTAGCTTCTCTTGTTGTGGAGCACAGGCTCTAGGTGCGCAGGCTTCAGTAGTTGTGGCGTGTGAGCTCAGTAGTTGTGGCTTGCGGGCTCAGTAGTTGTGGCGCATGGGCTTTGTTGCTCCGCGGCATGTGAGATTTTCCCAGACCAGGGCTCGAACCCACGTCCCCTGCATTGGCAGGCGGATTCCTAACCACTGCTCCACCAGGGAAGTCCTCAAGTACCTTTTTTAAAAAAAATTTAGGCAGAGATTTTTTCCCCCTATTTTCTTCCTACTTTCAATTTTGTTTACAACAAATGAATACAACTTTTAGACCCATTATCAATGGCATAAAGGAACATAAAACCAGCGTCTTACAGTATCATCAGGCTTTCTGTTCCTTCCCTTGATGCATAACGCTTGGACCCAATCTTGGAGATGTCCTAAGCTCCAAATTTCTAGTGAGAAATTTGTGTAAATCTTTATAAAGTATTACTTGAGTATTTACTAGATGGGTATTTACCCAGAAGCCAATGCCAGCTCTAGAATGGGGTTTCATCAGAATGGTACATACTCTTAAGTAACATACAGATGTCTATGCTCTGTATGTTACTTAAGAGCAACTACCTTATACAGAGAGTTCCACTTCTTACACATAGGATTTTATTAGCACAAAGTTAAAAAATCAGACAAGAGAAAACATGGTGAAATGTGAAGAACAGTAGACCTGGAATCCAAAATTCTGGCTCTACCATTCAGCAAAAGCCACCTAATCTTTTTAAACATTTGCTTCCTCATTTATGACATGAAAATATCTTTAAAGGTCAAGAATTAAGTTAAATGAGCTAATATAATGAACAATACAGTACTGGGAACAAAATAAGTACTTGGTAAATATTTGTTAACATGAATCTGCTTATTCACTAGAAAGAAGACCATATCCCGGAGCAGCCTCACAGAAAGATTAAAGCCTGGGGTATGTGCTACTTTATATGGCTAAGCTAAAACAGTAACTCCTTCCTCTGTCCCTGTCTGCTTCTGGATGAGAACCAATCATTTCCAAACAGTGATACAACCTAAGGGGAATTCAAGAAAGGACTCCATCTTTCCCATCTCCAGTGACTTGTATGTCTGTGTGTGTGTGTGTGTGTGTGTGTGTGTGTGTGTGTTGGTGGCAGGCAGTGGTGAGATAGAAGAGAGGCCAGAAAAGGAGTTGGAAATTTCCTTTCCATTTTCATAATTAGTTGAGCCAGATCCTAAACTGTGTGTGTAAAAAACATAACTTTGAGGCCAGAAAGTGGAAAACACACTTCTAGTACATTTAAAATATTAATTTGGAGTTGAGGGAGCAAATCCCAAATCCAAACCTGATTCAGAAATTATGACCTCAGCTTTTCCAGAGTTTATACTGATTAGGCTTGTTACAGATTAACCAGAGGTAGACTGTATTAGGGGGAAAACATAGGAGAAAAAAATAGAATTCATGAGATTACTCAAACTCAGAGAGTGAAATTTCCTGTCTTAGTGCTTGCTGCTAATAAATGAGATTCAAGCGAAGGAGTGTAGTATTTTCTAAGGAGGACTGAAGGGGTGAGTATTAGGGTTTTGCCAAGGGGATTACCAAGGGCGTCAGTTGTTTTGGGCTGGAAGGTCATGGGGAATGCATAGTTTTGCAGGGTAATACAGAGATAATGGTAAACTAGGGAAACAGAGCTGGTAGTTGTAGAATGAGCCATATATGACTCTTTTGAAAATCAGTTAATTACCATTTATATATTGAGTATCAACTATGTACTCAAGAGTTTAATAAACATTCAGGGGATCCAATGGCACATAAAGCAGAGCATCAGCACCCAGTATGCCTAGTTTAGGGGAAAGTAGCCTATGAGCCTAGTGAAACAGAAGAAAAAGATAAATGGAAGGCCCTGGAACCAGAGGGCTAAGAAATCTTGAATGACTAACAATTTGAATTTCAAAAGTAAAGGCTAAATTCTAAAACAAAGAATAGAAATAGATTTCCTACCAAAGAGGAGCACTCTTGACAAAAAAAATTCATTAAGGGTAAGGTATGCTGGGGACGTGATTAAAGGCCTCGGCCTGGGCTTTGAACTTGGCAAAGGATAGAGAGGAAGCATTTCTCAAGCCCTTCCCTTGTCTCTTGCAGAACCGAGGTGCATGGTGTAAAGGAAGAAAAGCCAGGGCATGTGCATCACTGGACAGGTACCTGAAATGCATCATAATCTTCCTGCTGGGAGCCGTAGGGTTTCTCACCTCCCCTCTCTGCACCCTTTGAGCCATAATTGCCAAAATGGACAGATTATCACAATTTCAGCCTATGCAACTATCTCACTAATGCTCATTTGCTGACTTTAATGAGTTCCAGAACCAATTTGTGTGATCTTACAATCAGCTCAGGTTTATCACCGAAAGAAAGCACTGTAAGTCTTGGTAGAGAGATCAGCTTTGCAGAACGCAGATCTACTGATATGAAAATGAATTCAAATGAATTCTTGGGGCGTTGTAAGGCATCAAAGTTCCCCAACACCATTAAACACAGAAATGTTAGATGCTCGCTGTCCTGATGAGCTGCCTTTTGTCCAATACCTGTCTTGCAAGCTACATTCAAGTATCCTTTTGTTCTCTCTTCAAATTTCACAGCTTCCTCTGCTCTGCCTAAAAAGGAAAACGCACATCTACAAGCTGCTACAATAAAACTACTGGCAGCGTGTAAAGTGAGAACAGATCCTTGCCTTAATTTATTGCACCATGCAGATTTATTACACATCAGGGTAATAATAACAATACCTAACAACACTGTGACTTGCTGCCTGATAATCTCCTCTCCTGCTCCAGCAGGAGTACGGTGGAGGGAGCTTGGAGGGCCCCCATAGACTCCCTGTATGGTGCTAAGTGCTGTCGGGCACACTCTTGGCTCAGTGCCAAGAGATGATGTGGTAATAGTGGGCCACGCAGTGCCAAGATGTAATGCAGGGCTGGTGAGGGGACACAGTGTTTGGACAGAAAACACTGAAATCCATCTGCTGGGTCTAGAGAGAAGTGCTTCCACAATCGCTCATTGCTGGGGGAATAAGCATTCTCCTTCTTCCCATAAGAGATTCCTCTACCTGAAGTGTAATGAGAACACAGTTTGAGAATCGTAGAGGTGAGGGAGTTCTGCACAGGGCAGTTGACCTGCCTTTAGGTAGCACCACACTTAAAAGAGTCTGGGACCTTCAAAGTGAAATCTGCTCAGAGTTTCTGAGGAGCAACTAACAAAATGCAGGGT
This sequence comes from Mesoplodon densirostris, assembly GCF_025265405.1. Classification (NCBI taxonomy): domain Eukaryota; kingdom Metazoa; phylum Chordata; class Mammalia; order Artiodactyla; family Ziphiidae; genus Mesoplodon; species Mesoplodon densirostris. The sequence continues at coordinate 100,524,346 of NC_082662.1, read as the reverse complement.
TAAAGATAGTCACCCCTCAGGCCCAGGGTCTCCTTCAGGACGCCAGTGTCATTTCCGGGCTGATTCTCTGTCTCTTCCTCGTGGCTTCTGAGTCCTGGGGTGCCCCCATTAGTCTTGGCTGCTTCCAGGGAAACTGCTCTGGTGCACTTGGGCACTCAGCTTGCCCACGGCGACAGTGACATCTTCACAGAAGACAGCATGCATCAGACGTGCCCTCCTGCTGCGCTGCTCACTCTGGAAGCCTCTCATTAGGGTTTTTAAGTTTTAAGATAATAGGAACTTAATGGGGATTATTTTGATTTTCTCTCACCAGGGCTTTGTATCCAAAGCCCTGCTGCCCGCAGCTGCACTGCTTGAGCAAACTGCCTTGTGAGCAAGCAAAAGCTGTGGCCCAGGAGACTGCTGACGTGACCTCAGAAACACACAGTCTAATCCTATTGCCCAATTTTCTTTTCTCTTATGCCAAGAATTTTGCCTGTCATAGCATTTGGATTTATTTCTAGCCACCTTGGTGACCACGTTGGACCCTCCTTCTTCCCCCGACCGAGTTTTAGAGAGAAACATCTTTAACAGATCATCAATGACCAATCAATTAATTCTAAGCATTTGGGAGGCTCAGGCTGCTGCTGCTCCTCTCCTCTTTACCACGTTTTATAAAAATTAAGAAATTAGTCTGGCCATAATCCATTACCTGATTGTACTCTAAGACAAAGATTTACCTTCCAAGGGTAGTTTCAAGACTGGAATGATTGGAAAATTATGTATGATTAACGCTCACAGGAATCATATGACCTCAGTAAATAACTTTTGAGACCATTAGGCCCTGGGGATCCAAAGACATTATCCCTGTCTTCTCTCCAAAGCTTTGGTTTTCTTCTCAATAAACAAACCTAAGTTTTGGGGTTTTTTGTTTGTTTGTTTTGTTTGTTTGTTTTTTAATTGTTAAGTGGCGGTCAGTGGGGTAAATTAGCCCTTGGGGGTTTTCATCCTGCCAAAATAACAGCAAAACACAAAAATGGGCAAACCACCATCCTTAGTGGAATGACTGTGCCCAACAGTTCACAGGGTAGGCTGGCTGGGTTTGGACATCCCCTTCCTCTGTTGGCTGTTAGCAATTAGGACAACTCAGCAAATCCTGAATCTTGAAAATCACTTCAGTCCTGGGGTTGCTTATTCCTGGCAGGTAAGAAACCATGTCAATCTTCTGTCTGAGGTTCAGTGTAGTATTATGACTACCAACTTGAATTTTGCAGTAGGTCTTCACCTCACAACTAACCCCAAAGCAATCTAATAGTATGGAAACCGGAGAGTCAGAGAGGTTGATGAGTCATAGAAATGGAGAGAAACATGGCCCTAGGTATGTTCAGACATGTGACAGGCTTAGATGTTTCAAAGAACATTGCTGATCTTTTCTGATGGAGGGCCCAAGAGTATTTTAACTGAACAATTGTTTTGAGGATGAATTTGTAAGACAAGCAATTCACCGTCCAGCCATTTTGTGGGATGGTTGTCAATGGGTTGGCCCAAAGGGAGGAAGAAGGAAAAGGGCATCAAAGAAGGCAAATGACAATGCAAGATGGGAAGTAGGTAGAAACTGTCACATGGTAAACAAATCAAAAAATCAAAATTGTCAGAAAGTGGAGACATTTTTATTTATTTTAGTGATGATTATTTTTTTCACTTTTGTTTTGAAGGCTATAAGCTAAACTGTGGACATCCTGGCCACCAGGGATTGATTTCAAGTAGAACCAGCATGTAATAGGGACTCTGAGAAGACTTTGGATCAAAGTGTGGTGGTGAAGGGGGCACATGTAGGAGACGAGAATGAGGCAGAGGGTTCAGCTCCACAAGAAACTGTCGACTTCACAGGGTGCCTGTGTTACCGACAGCATGTAGGAGTGCAGACAGTGTGCAGTAACTCGGCTCGACAGCCCCTGATGTGGCCTGATAGGGCAGTTGCATGGTGGGGCACCAGGCACAGACCTGTTTGCTACCTCTGTCAGCCTGTAGGTGCTGACTTTGCTGATAGAGTCTCCACCGCAGCCCCGGGGCCTCTTCCCACTTCCTCCGCTTCTGGCTGCTCTTCTGTCAGAGAAGCCAAGGCCCATTCTAGCCTGCTTTGCATCTCTTACATCAGAGGTTTGGGATGGCAAGTTGCACATGATCATTGCAATCTTTTCCTTTTGTGCTCTTGACATTTGAACAGAGAGGCAAAGAGTAAGTGGCCTAGGAGCAAATAAATGTCTACATTTCCAAAATGAGTCTGAAATGAATCTCATCTGAAAATGTAGGGGGAGGCAAAGACAGCTGTCAGGGCAGAAGCTGAACAGGATCTCATAGACGCTCAATCTTAGAAATTTTACTTGTTTTTTTGGAAAGAGGGGAAAAAAAACCCCAAAAAACTAGATACTAGCCCCTTTGCATGGCATGGTATGAAGAAGAATCGAAAAGATGTTCAACTATTTTTTAAATTGCAGTCCTGAGCAGTTCAACTGGGAGGAGTGGTTTTGTATTCCAACACAACTCTTCATGTCTCAGACTTGGAAGGAGAAATGTAAAAGTATTTTACAAAGGGAAAAATAAAATAATTGTTACCGAAAAATTTCTACCACGGCAAAAATTAAAGTTCAGTCTACAAGCCAAGGGAACATGCTGTCAAATCTTCACTGCACCCCAGCTGACACGCTACTGCTTGACTCAGCTCTGCCTAATTCTGGCACCTTTCATCTCAGAAAACACAGTAAATACGAATTACTTTTCACAACATTCTGAAGTCGGTTGAGTCATTCAAACTTATAGTGATGACAACTTGGGCAGTAGGTAGCAATTTTCCTTTGTTGTCATTACCCTTCCCACATGCTGGAAAACTGAGGTATGGAAGGCTTCAAGTTTCTGGACCACATCAGTGGTGTTCCAGGAACCAAGCCTTGAGGACTTCCGCCATCTCTAGGAAGTGGCTTTTTGATTCAGCAGTGGTACTTTCCAATGTCAGCACTTGTGTGTGTCAGCAGCTAAGATGACTCCTGTCCAAGGGGCCCCAGATTCTTGGCCTCTGCTTCATCTTAGAAAAGTTCTCTGGCAGTTGAAGAAAACAGAGTGGGTGGGGAATTATGGCGAGGCCTTGGTGAGTTTGAGTGCTTGAATGGATGTTAGCAGGGAAGAGAAGGGCTCCGTGACTATGAATTGGTATAACTGGAGGGGATTGGACTGGACACTCAGCTTTGTTCTTAGAACTCTGATAAGAAGCTGGCAGGACTTGCACTACCTCCTCTATTGATAATGAAGCATCTCAGTGCTGTGGCCACTTGTCCTGCCCCCTTGGGTGTTGCATACATCCTGTAAACTCTGGAAAGGGGCCATATTGGGATGGATTTGCTTGAGGCCTTATTTGTTTCCACCTTCAATATCAATCAACAGGACACTTACTCCTTGGTTGACCGAAGCAGTCTTAGAGTAGCTAGATCGTTCAGTATCAGCTGGACTTTGATCATTGTTCTAAAGTGCTAGAGGAGAAAAATGGACAATTTCCACTGGGTAGAAAAGATTAGACCAATCTTTTCTTGATGGGTGATTGTTTCTTCCTATCTTCATGATCCCTTGCCTCAAAAAAGTGGGAGAAAAATAAACTGGCACATCATTTGATGAATGCCCCCTTCCCACAGAATAGTCCAACTCTGTATCTCAGAAGAAAGGGGGAAAGAGGAAGCAGGAACTGAAATTTGAGTGCCTTCTTTATACTGGTCACTTTAATTTAATTTAATCCTCCCTCACAAGACCCTGCTCTGTAGGTATTATCTTCATTTTTAGAAACGACTGTCTTAGGCTCTCACAGTTAGGAAGCAAGGAGGCCAAAATGGAAAACCCAGGACTTCCTAACTCCACATTCTTTCCATGAGTATTGTTTTCATGCTGAAGTGCCCATTTTGAATGAAGGCTGACTTGATCCTGAACTCAGCCTATAGGAGGAAAAGGACAGTAGTTGGGTACTACTGTCTTCTTATATAACATGGTTATCAGAACATCCTTAATGATAGGAAGTGTCAGGATGTCAGTCTTGTTTCAAAATCTTATTTGGCTGAAGGCTGATTCATTGAATGAATATCTTTCTTTCCAGGGTGTGGGATACAGTTCCTTGCAAAAGGTGATTGGGCTATGGAGGGAGAGACTCTATGACTTTGTTGAAAAATTCAATTAGAGTTTACCCTTAATCACTTGTCAGTAAATTTAAGGATACCTTAAACTAGAAAGACCTTCAAAATCATACTGCTCTTACCCTTGTCATAAAAGTAATTATAGCCAAATTTATTGAGAGCTTATTATGTACCAGGAGCTGTTCTTTAGGCTTTATATATGTTATTTAATCCTCCAACAATCCTTTGAGGAAGGTATTATTATTTTCTCCATTTGACAGATGAAAGGCACAGAGAGGTTAAGTAATGTGCCCAAGGTTACACAGGAAAGAAGTGGCACAGCTGGGATTTGAACTTCCAAATCTGGGCACCTATCAACTGCACTTTTTGCTGCTTGTCATCAGGGAAGATTGTACATAGATAAGGGTCGGTCCTGTACTTGAAAAAGAGTCTTTTCTCATTTTCTGTTTCTAGAGGAAAAGGACCCTTCTGCCACATGAAGCGCTAGGTCCCTCTACCCACATTCATGTTAACCTGCTGGAGAAGCCTGCTGAGTTCAGCTCCTCATCTTTCATTGAAGAGCTTGGCTCCTATTTTTCATCTCCTTAGCTGGTCTTCAGCATCTTTCTGATGTGATGGGAGTGAGGGGCGGCTGCAGACGAGGATCTTCTTTCTCAGCTGTGGTTACCACCCTCTGGTGTGGTCATTGTCCTGGACACCCACAGGCAGTAAAAAGTGGCCAACATCCCACTCCTTGGACATGAAGGATCCCACCATCATCATGGGCCTCAGCAAAGAGAGGTTGGCAGTTCACCCACACTGAACATTGTGGGTGAGGTTCATGAACGTGTCCTCATGTTGTCTAAATATAAACACGTGGACCTCACTGGGGAGAGAACAGGTCTTCAAAGAAAGGTCTTGGGGATCCCACCCCTGCTGCTGTGGAGAGGGAGTGAGGGGGACTGCAGCGGCCTCAGCTCTGATTCTGACTACTGAAACTCATACCCGCCTCCCCTTTCCCGTGTAAACCAGGATGGTAAAATTACTCACTCCACTCAGATGTGTAAAGAAAACACAGTTTTTTTTTTTTCTCTAAGTCACCCTGCTATGCCTGTGAGCCTCCACTTGATGGGTAGCAAGAGGGAAAAAACTAATTTTAGTTCCATAAGTTTTAAAATTTCATCATTCAATTATTGAAACACTTCCTTTAGGCTTAACTCTGTGTCTTTGGGTTAAGGCTCTGTCTTTCAGATTCTTCTCTTCTGCTTGCTTCTCTGTAAATGGTAGTACTCATGCTTCTGAGACCAGGCCCCTGGCTCCCTTCCCACATGGCTATGCCTTCTTAAACATGGTGCCTTAACAAAGGCATTTACAGGAAAGGGAAACAGCTCTCCTGCCCTGGATGTTCTTTTAATTTATTTCATTCTCTTCAGGCAGAGACCTGAAGAGGAGGGTGAGGAGGGGACAGGGGGACCCAGGCCTGGCGTGCGGCCATCCACTCCGTCTCCTTCTAGCATCAGGCTGCACGGGGAGGCCTGCTAACCTTTATCGCAAGCAGAAGAGTATTCTCTTTATACTAAGGGGGAAACTCTAAACTGCTTGGTTCTTGAGCTTCTAAAGAGTGTATATCCAATTCGGTTTTTCCAAGCTTGTTGCAAGTGACTGTCCTGACCTGCCTGAGGCATTACACCTCCAGGCAAAGACCCTGGGATGTGGGCTGCAAGAAGAGAGATTTTGAGAGGAATTGAAATACAGTCTTTCCTCAATAACAACAGGGGATTGGTTCCAGGACCCCCTATGGATACCAAACTCTAGGGATGCTCAAGTCCCGTATATAAAATGGTGTCCTATTTGCGTAAAACCTATGCACCTCCTCTTGTATACTTTAAATCATCTCTAGATTTCTTAATACCTAGTACAATGTAAATGTTATGTAAACAGTTGCCAGGGCTGCAAACTCATTTTTACTTTTTGGAACTTTCTGTTTGTTTGGTTTCTTCCTGAATATTTTCCATCCATGGTTGGTTGTATCCCTGAATGTGGAACCTGCGGATATGGAGGACTTACTGTACTGTGTTTACTGAAAATTGTCCCCGTTAAATCAATGTAGGCTTGGGGTGGCTGAAGGGGAGGCGGGATTCTGGAATGTGTTTAAAAGCGCTCCTCAGAGGAGAGGCAGTGTGGTGCAGTGCTTAGAAGCATGGCTTCGGGATCCAGACTGGGCTCTGCTATTTCCTTGTGATTTGGACAACTTTATTTATACTTAAACTCAAGTTCTCCATCCTTAAAATGGGATAAGGGTAGTATCCACCTCCTAGAGTGATTACAAAGTTTAAATCTGTTAACATATAAAAAGAACTTAAACTTTTGCCTATCTCATAAACACTCAACCAATGTTAGCTATTTGTTTATCTTATTTTTTTTTATTATTTTGCCATGCCACTCGATTTGTGGGATCTTAGTTCCCCGACCAGGGATTGAACCCAGGTCCAGCAGTGAAAGCGCCGAGTCCTAACCACTAGACTGCCAGGGAACTCCCTGATGTTAGCTATTTAGATTCCGAACACATATACATTGGATTTTAAGCCTTAGAAGCTCCTTATGTATGATATAGGGGGAAAAGCATGGATTTTCAAAATAGACAGCCTAAGTTATATGATGTTGAACAAGTTATACAGACCCACCGTGAGGCTGGGTCTGAAGGACGAGGATGACAGTATCATAGGATAGCTGTCAGAATTAAATACTGAAATACTGTGTGTGAAACACTCAGCAAAAAGTTAAGCAGATAATTGAGGCTCAACCAATGTTTCTTCCCCTTTCTCCTTAGGTCAGTAACATGTTCTTTTATAATTGTTTACTGTTATATCCTTAACCAGGAATCTTAAGCTTTTATAATTCCCTAACTGACTAGTACACAGGAGAAGCCCAACAGATTCACTGACAGATGAAAATAAGCCTCCAAATCTGGAGCTCAAGACCCAGAACTTCTCCTTGTCAAATGCAGCTGGTCAGAGGACAGTTTCTGTCTTCTGCTTTTCAGATCTTATAAGGTAGATACATGTATTTCTCCCTTCTCTTTATTACAGTTTCATCAAGGTCCGTTGGAGGCATTTGCATCTGCTTTCCTCATATTGCTCAACCCACACTTGGAGAGGATTGTGTTTGCATAAATACTAGCAGATGAATTTTTAAAATATCACTTTTTCTCTCCTAGCACTCTGTGAGAGAAATGAGCAAATATAAACAGAAGAGTAGCAGACTAGAAATATAGCAGATGGGTTCCAACTGGGGATCTGGACTTTCCTGAAGTTTACACATTTGGGAGATACAGGATTATGACAAAAACCACTTGTAATGCTATTGCTTTTTGTTTCTTGAGCACAATATTAATTGCTTACTATTAATGCACACTTAATTAAGTGGGCTTAATGTACACTTTCACCCTGACTTTTCCCTTTGGGGAACAAGCCGGATGCTGTAAGCACTCTCTGTAAAAAGGATTCTCTTTGTAAGCCTAGCATAAATCCAACTTGATTGAGGAATCAAGGAGACAAGGAAAAAAAGTTTATCTTCAGTCCACTATGGAAGGGCAAGGGAAAAAAGGAAACACTTCATTTCCCATGTCAAATGGCCTCATGATTGTGACCAAGAGTTTATTACGGATATTAAAAAATGGAAACAGATTGCACAGGCTTCCTGACCAATCCTGATTTGGGCCACCTCAGTTTAGATTACACATCCTGAGAAACACATCTATATCCGGGGAGTTGGTCATGAGCCATCCTTAACTCCAGCCTACACCTTTGGCCCACACTTGATTAGATATTATTTTCATTCATTCATTCAACAAATTTTATTGAGCATCTATTATTGACTAAGCACTGCATTAAGGGTGGGAATATAGCAATGAAAAAATAAGTATAGTCCCCTACTTCACAAAATTCAAGTCTAGTGGGAAAACAGACACTTTTCTTATGATAAAGTCATTCTATTACACAGGTATTAAAGAGCACAGTAAATTAATAGTTTCTATTCCATAATATGTCCCAAGGACTGGCCTTGGAGAAAATGGGAGGTGGAAGCTCCCTGTGGCCTTCTGTTGTCAGAACTTCCATGGGGTCTCTAAGACCACCCCATGAAAGAGCTCCTTATACACTGTTGGACCCCTAGTCTTAGGGTCTCTCAAGAGAATTCTGTGAATGACTTCTGGATCTCAGAGAAAGCCCCACCTTTAATCAATAAGTATTAGCTCATTTTTAATTACAAGCATGTTTATCAATAGATAAGCAAGGCTGGGCTTCCCTGGTGGCGCAGTGGTTAAGAACCCACCTGCCAAGGCAGGGGACATGGGTTCGAGCCTTGGTCTGGGAGGATCCCACATGCCGTGGAGCAACTACGCCCATGTGCCACAACTGCTGAGCCTGTGCTCTACAGCCCATATGCCACAACTGTTGAGCCTGCGAGCCACAACTACTGAAGCCTGCGTGCCTAGAGCCCGTGTTCCGCAACAAGAGAAGCCACCGCAATGAGAAACCCACGCAACGAAGAGAGGCCCCCGCTCGCCACAACTGGAGAAAACCTGCACACAGCAACGAAGACCCAATGTAGCGAAAAATAAATAAATAAATAAATACTTTTTAAAAAATAGATAAACCAGGCTAAACAAGGGAGGCAGCATGATGTAGGGCAAAGACCACAGGCTTTGAAATCAGCCTTGGGTTCTAATTCTGACTCAAACATTTATTAGCCATGCCCCCTTAGGTGACTTATTTTTTTTTTCTGTGGTCTAATGACCTCATATATGAAATAAGGAAAAGAGCACTTGACTCTGGATTGTTGAGTTTCTTAAATGAAATAATCACTAAAAAGTACCTGGCATGAAGCACATTCTCCTCCATTATGCTCAGGAACTGTGTTGTATATGATGCAGGACTTGCCTTTGAAAGAAAAGAGCATTTTCATGAAATGTTTAAAGACAACCATACAACTCTGAGCTATTTGGTGAATGATAAATTATACCCATTGCTGACTCTGCCTCTCCTGACTGGTGCCAGCTCTTTCTGCTTCTGCTGCCCTAGTTCTGCAGCTCAAAACATATCTCTCCAGCAAGTGACTCAACCAGGGAAGCCCACAAGAAATCCAAATGCTCCACTAGGAAATCAGAGGACGAAGAAGATGCTTTATAAATGATTTAAAAGGAGAGCCTCAGCCTTGTCACACTGAGTGTAGGCCCTATCCTTCATTTTACTGTTCTTTTCACTCACTGAAAATATTATCTGTTATCTTCAGGATGCCTGAAAATGTGGGGCTGGAGATGGAACTGTCGGCCACATTTGGCAGGAAATACACAGCTAGATGCCGGTGACATTGACTTAAGCAATTTCTATGTCCTTCAGGACTCCTGTACCAGAAATCTATGAGTCTTACAGCTGAAGAGGGGCTAGATCCCTGAAGAAGACTGACTGGCAGCTTCCTCTGGTTAGCTGTCCTATAGATTCCTCCCAAAGCCCTCGGGTTACCAACTGGGATATTATTATGATTTACCACATGGCTAGGTGATGGGGCTAATGTGAAAATCTCCAAAGTTTGTACATTAATTAAATATAGGCATAGTTTTAAAAAACTGGAAGCACATATAATGTCCAAAACATAATCTATGGATTATATGTCAACCATTAATAATTATGGTTGTGGGGCTTCCCTGGTGGTGCAGTGGTTGAGAATCTACCTGCCAATGCAGGGGACATGGGTTCGAGCCCTGGTCTGGGAGGATCCCACATGCCGCGGAGCAGCTAGCCCTGTGAGCCACAATTACTGAGCCTGCGCGTCTGGAGCCTGTGCTCCGCAACGAGAGAGGCCGCGATAATGAGAGGCCCACGCACCGCGATGAGGAGTGGCCCCCACTTGCCGCAACTAGAGAAAGCCCTCGCACAGAAACAAAGACCCAACACAGCCATAAATAAATAAATAAATAAATAATTTTTTTAAAAAAGCAAAAGAAATCTGAATGAAGTATGGTCTTAAAAATAATAATAATAGGGCTTCCCTGGTGGCGCAGTGGTTGAGAGTCCGCCTGCCGATGCAGGGGACTAGGGTTCGTGCCCCGATCCCGGAAGATCCCACATGCCGCGGAGCGGCTGGGCCCGCGAGCCATGGCCGCGGAGCCTGTGTGTCCGGAGCCTGTGCTCCGCAACGGGAGAGGCCACAGCAGTGAGAGGCCCGCGTACAGCAAAAAAAAAAAAAACAAAACAAACAAACAAAAATAATAATAATAATAATAATTATGGTTGCATATTTTCCATGTGATACCAGAAAAAGATATGTTTAGCAAAAAGTAGTGTACAAAATTCTATATACAGAATGAGAACAACTGTGTGAAAGAATAGACCAATACCTATGAAAGGACTGAAAGGAAACACACTAAAAAGTTAACATTCTGAGAGTGGGGACTATGCTGGCTTTTTTGTTTCTACTTTTATTTTTATAACAAGCTTAATTGCTTATGTCATCTTAGGAAAATGATATTGTTCATTTTGAAATGAAGACTTCTGAGGCCAAGAATATGGACTTCCCTGAGATGATTTTCACAAATCATTTCCAAAGAAGATTTTCAGTAATTCACCTGTTGGTGCAGCTGAGGGTGAGTTGAACTGAGCAGAGGCAGCCCTTTTCAGGAACTTAATAGGGATCAGAAAGTTTGCCTTGATCAGGTCTTGGGTTCTAGTCTTTCTTCACAGGGGCTGTAATTGTTCTCTTTCTAGCTGTCCAGCCTTGTGAGCGTTAAATCCTCCACTTCCTCTCAAGATCAATCTTTGTTTTTCCCAAGTCATGGCATCTGCTTGTGCTCTTCTGCAGGGTGGGGTGGGGGCGGGGTCTGCGGGAGACGAAACCAAAGGCTGAGTCCAGCCCCCAGTGCAGGGTCAAGTGGAGTGGAAAGTGGCTGCAGACTTAAAAACCCAAAGCAGCTTATGTTGTTTTCCTCTCTTTCTAAGGTAATCCCCAAACTTCCAAACATCTTGTGAGCAAACCCTGTCATCCTCATGGTCAGGGTTATATTTTTTTTCTTCAAAGGATTCTCCTGGCAGCCATGACACATTAACAGTCCTAGTTGCATCCTAGCCCTTATCCCTTGCACATGTGGCTTTTCCTTCTGGCTCCTTGTGACAGTTTAAAAGTCTTCAGGAAGGACTGTGGGCTGGCCAGGCAGATCCCCATGAAGTCAGACCATTAGACATGTTCCCAGGGCTCAGCCTACTCCATTCCCGTTTTTACTTAGAAAAGTAGAAAAAGTAGGAGTCATGTTCTAAGCTTCCAGGACACATGCCCTGTGGATTCTAAGCCAAGCTGATCCTGATGGGGCAATGTCCCCGGATCTCTCAGCAGAGTCACAGCCTTAGCTGCCCATAGTGTTCACGCCCAGTGCAACCTGGAGCCTTGGCCTTGAGCTGGCCATCCAGCTCTACTATTATGCTTCAAGATAAGATTTTGGGAAAATGGTGCATTCTAAAAAACCCCAACAAACAGAAAAGTACAAAGAAGCAATTTAAATTTTGTCATGACTCTTGTCACCCAGATAACTTATGACCAGAAAGGGAATGGCCCTGGAGCAATATCACTGGGTCCCTGATTAAGCAGACTTGCAGCAACCTGGACAAAGAGTACCAAGCCCTAGGACTCAGAACTTGTAAACCAGAGAGGACAGCAGTCAGATGACATGTCCAGCCAGGTTTTACTAGACAGTCCAGTGTTAGCAGGTCCAGAGGGGGCTGCACGTAGCTT